>NC_057412.1:47796955-48096955 GCF_019320065.1 Cervus canadensis
AGAAGAAGGAACAAGATACACGCGCACAGCAGGCAGAGAAGGTTCAAGCACCGCTATCAAGATGGCCATGAAAATAACGGGACCTCCCCAAAACTTGGTTGTGAAAAAACATTTTCTCATCAATGAGCAGATCGCCAAGACTAGGTAAGCAGACTGAAAAGCAGAGAAAGGAAGCTTCTGTTTGTTTGTTCAGTTGTTCTTAATAATTCATTTGCTTATAAAATCCAGAAGGAGACTGCCATTGGTCACCCATTGACCGTCTGGGGAAGGTCTGCTCCCGCAGAGCAGCAGCGAGTCCTTTTCCTTCATTAATCCATGCAGCTTAGATTATCAGTGCTTTGGCTTGCTGGTAAGCAGTTAGGGTCACTCTCTGTTAATGAGGTCAAGGGCATGGACTATAATTTTAATGAGGATAGTTAACTTGTTGTATTGCATAGTCACAAACTGGATGCCTAATCCCAGGTAGACTAATCCTTCTTTTTAATGGGATGTTCAGGGCCAGCACAGGCCCAGCCTCTACTGGAGAAAGAATTCAAAGCAATGTCATTTCAGTGTACATCTTGTATGAATCATAAATCACTATCATTATTTTCTGATGTGCCAAGGTGCTCGGATATGTCCGACTCCTTGTGACCCAGTGGACTGTAGCCTGCCAGGCTCCTCTGTCTATGGGATTTCCCAGGGAAGAATAGTGCAGTGGGTTGCCATGTCCTCCTCCAGAGGATCTTCCCAACCCAGAGATCGAACCCATGTCTCCTGTGTCTCCTGCATGGAAGGCAGATTCTTTACCCGTTGAGCCATTGGGGAAGCCCCTATGCTCTGATATTAAAGAATAAACACTTCCCTATTGAAGGGCAGAATTTTCAGCTCCAAAGCTCTTCCTGTTGCTTATATGATCTCTCTGCTATGACAGGTACTTTTTCCCTCGAATCACTTTTGCTGGAGATTAATACCAGAGAAGCATCCTCCCATTATGCAACAATCCTCTGATTTTGAGGTTTTATATAATCTATTTATCTATATGTGGGATAAATTATCATTAATGCTTTTGTTTTTTCTCTTAGTAAAAGTCACATATATGCATTTTAGAAATAATAAAATGCAGACAAGTACAAATTAAAAAATTAAGCCTCCTTTAGTCAATGTGGAAAAGATTTTTAAAAAGAAACTAAGGCTAAATGATGAAGCATCCTTCAGCATTTAGATGATTTGATTAAATGATGAATAGTCTTCTGATTAAATTCTATGCTATAGGAATGGTTCATAAGTCTCTCCTTATGCCATTGTTTTCACCTAGTTATTTAGTTAAAGCATCATTATGGCTGTTTTCTGTTTCATAAATGTACATCTCTGCTGAGAAATACCCTCAGTTGCTTTCCTATAAATCATACTTTAGAATGTATCTTTCTTTAAAAAAAACTACTGCCATTAAATATTACTGTCCTTGTAACAGCAGAGACTGATAATTCTGGAGATTAAATATTTCAGAAGAAACTTGCATAAATAAGGATAATAACATTTACCAATTGAAATCATTATGCTATACCCCTTAACGGTATAGGGCTATATATTAATTACATCTCAACAAAAGTGGAAAAAATTTATATGCACACATAAACATTTACCACTTGAACAGATTGAAAGAAATTAGTGCATTTTAGCAAACAAGACGGCTTATGCCTAACACCTAAGATCCATAGTTATTAAGTATCACCACTAATCATAGTTGAGAAAAACTTTATTTGAAAATTATGTGATAGATAAATGGATTTAAACCACTTTCACCTTTCTTGCTTCACCTTGAAAGCAGCAAATTTTGACCATGTTCCTACTCTTAAACAAGTCAAATTGGTCACATCTCAGGTATTCACATAACTTAGGAAAAAGAAAGAGACATTTCCATGATTCTAAAGCAGAACTGGATAGGAAAGCATAGGAAAATGATTTCCAGTTTCAGCCCTATTCTAAAATTTCCAAAGGAAAAAAGACAGGGAAGTAGAGAGGGCCGTAAGGAGAGGAGCAGCTTGTGTTTAACTCAGAAGAGCTCCGTAGGCAAAGATTCTGGTGCAAAGCGGGTGATCAACTCTTCCTTCATAATCAGGAGCCTCCCACAAGCGCAAGGGTGCATCCTCCAATCTCTGAGGGAAGGAAATAATCCATCCTCCCTTCTGACTCCTCAGGAAAGAAGGATCTGTTGCCAGGAGCTGGGTACCTCAAGCAGCCTGGTCAAGTGCCAAGAAATGGTAAGGGAAGCTGGGGTTCTTGTCTGGAAGAATTGCAGGATGCTGGGGGGATTCCAGAGGCTTGCATTTCTCATAGAGTTTGGATGAAAGTATATGACCAGTATTTTAGCAGCCCAGCAACCTCCCTTGATGCACCAGAGGATTTGTGTGCCTGGAGAAAAAACCGTAGCCTCTGAGAGGCAGAGTGGCGTGGGAAAGAACCAGCAGCCCCGTTGTTTGTTTATTCTTTCCCTGTTCACTTACAGATTTGCTGCAGGATCTTGGACAAGATCATTCACCTCTGTAGGTGTTCAGTTCCCACGGTGGGTAACATGACCCTTCCCAGCTCTGACCCTGGTGATTCTCCTCCCAGGCGGGGCTGTAAACCACACGGCCACTGCCTGGTCTCCAGAACCCTGTAAGTCGAGAGTTGCTGCTGGTTGTTTTCTTCAGGTTCATTTGAAGCTCACAGATTCCAAGTTTCATAACAGAAGCAAATACTTATACCACCACCGCATTGCTTTCTTATACCATCTTACTTGAAGCAGTTTTAAAGCTTACCTGTTGTGGAGGCCACAACAACAAGGTCATTTCCATAAAGAAACGACTTCACTCAAAGCTTCCCTTCGAAGTCTTCTGTCTGTCTGGTGGTCAGCAGCCTCTCTTCTTCAAATAAGAAAGGCCCAAACCAGTTGTTGCCCCCATTTGCTCCTCTTTGCATGTCCACTGGATTTATAAATGATGCCTCTTTCAATCCTGTGCCTCAAGCCAGAAACTGGGAAACATCTATGACCTCTCTCTCTCTCTCTCAACTCTCCTATCCATCACCAACCCCCCAGTTAGCCCATCTGTTTCCCTCCTCTTCCATCATGTCAGACCTTGTAAAAGCGCCATCATCTCCCACCTGAGCTACTGCGCTGAGTTCCTAATGATCTCCCCACGCCCACTCCCGGATCCTATCTGCCTTCCATTCTCCCATCACGAAGTAATCATTCTAAAGTAAATCACTTCACCCTCATGCTTTAAACGCTTCAAGGGTCTTCCCATTGCATTTGAGAGGATGTTCAGAGTCCTCCCTCTGAGTAGAAGACCTTACGTGAGCTCTGCAGTCCCTTCTCAGTCCCTGCCCTCTTGATCACCCTGTTCCCAACGCCATATCCTCCTTAAAGCCTCCCCGTGTCTGTCCACAATACGCTCATGCCTGTCATTCACTCGGCTAATTCCTACTCATGTTGTAGCTGGAATGTCATTTCCCCCACAGGCCTGCCTCATCTCCCTCTCCCCAAATAACTCATGTTCTTTTTATAGTCATCACCAATTATAACTCTGTATTTCCTTGTTCACCTATGTATAGACCTCTCCCTCAAGAATTTCCAGGAAAGGACGGACCATGTCTGTCATCTTCTTCACAATATACCCATGCTCACCACAAAGACCAGTCCGCCGTGAGCAAATGTTTGTTGAATGACTGACCAAAAGAACACCCCTTCTTTTTGTCACTTTATTTCCATCTTATAAGCTTTGTCACGAGTGATGCTGAAGATGATAACCCCTACATACATTTCTCACTTTCTCAAGAGCCCTCCCTATGAAGACTCTTTTTTGGTTTTGGCCTGGGCAGGCCTATCTGAAGGTTGTCACCCTCTCACGACATGTATCCCCCTTTGCTTAGGGATGCAGGAACTTCACGAGCTTGCCAAGGGTAGGCATGCTTTCCAGACCTACAGCATGGTGATCAAGCGCTCAAGCTCCAGTGTCGCTCAGCGCCTTGAACCTCATCTCTGCCCCTTCCTAGCTAACCTGACTTTGGGGAAGTAACTTAGCCTCAATCTCTCCAATCCTCAAATGGGGATAATGATAGAACTTAACCGGTAGGTTGTCTTTAGAAATTTAAGGAGGTAGCAAGGGTGAAATGGCTGGTACGGTGCCAGACACATAGCAAGTGTCTGATAGATACAACTGGTTTGCCGTCTGCCTCCACAGGGATTAAAGCCTATGTGCTGCTGCCCCTGCTGACCAGCACTCCACGAAAGGAGCTCAGGGTGGAGGGTGGGAATGAGGCGCTCTGCGCTCCGGGAAACCAGCAGGACAGGTCTGCAGATAGTTAGATATTCTCAGGAGCTGATTTTTGAGCCCAATTCTTCTGTCTTCTCATATCTAGAAAAACACTAAAATCCTTCATGGTGCCGACTGTTTCTCACGACTCTCTGAAGTTTCATGAGGTCAGCAGAAACTTTTCTACAAAAAAATATGCGCTTGATTGCAAGTACTCCCATTACCAAAATCACATATATACTGTCCTTCCCTCCCCCCTCTTTGGAACAGTTTCTCAGCGCTATCTGAAGTGCTGGGCTGCAGTCTTCATTTGCCCAAAATAAAACTTAACTCTCATCTCTCACCTTGCGCCTTTTTTTTTTTTTTAAAATCAACAAATATTAGCTCCTATTGTTCTGTTTCACTCACCCTCAGGAGGAAAGTTCAAATACCAAGTTCCAGGACTGGGGAATTTCTGAGGAGGCTTTTTTCTTTGTCTTCTATCTCCCTTCCCATCACATTATACTCTACCTACCCTATACTTTGTGGTCCCAAAAGGTGGCAACAAAAATGTGATAGATTTTAATTGTCGATCCTGTTCAATTGAAGCTGTCAGCAGATCTGAAATGGACAAGCTAGCAGTATAAAATTGCGGATGACCATTATTTAAACTGGCAAGATGAACCGAGTTTAGGAATAACTAAAATTTTTAAAGTCAAGTCACTCTTTCCTAGAGAGTGTTGATGCACTGGTATTTGGTGACAGCTCCATAGAGAACCCCAGTTGGCAGAGAGGAGGTGATGCTAACCTTTTAAACAGAACACACAATGCCGGGTTACTTAACATTCCACTCCTACGGCCCTCCCCGACTTCCCGGCCTCAGCCACGTGGTTTTTAAACGCGCGCAGCCGATTGCTCTGTGTAGGTGCTGGAGTGGGAGGAGGTGAAACGCAAGCTTTATTTTCCCGACTGCTTGTCATCCAATTCCCCACTTCCCTCTGACTTGCATGAGTGATGAGGTCATCCCGGCGCAGGAAAATCAAACTCCTATTTTTCAAACCCAATAAAGGCCGGCTTTGTATCCTGCGTAAACAGAGGCCAGACGGGTAGGGCGGCCGGAACACCAGCGGCCCGCCCCCTGGCGGTCGCCTGAGACAGTCGCGCCCTGCGTGCCACCCAACAGCGACAGCGAGGCGGAGACAGCTCGCAGCTAAAACCCAAGTTAAAATTAGATCAATAGTCAGCTTGGCTCGCTCAATCAATGCATCGCAGGGAGAGCGTACAACCATCTATTTATAAGCTAAACCCAGTATTATCTTCCTCTTTTAGGACGCAGAGATCCATTACAGCCGCTGCAGGGGAGAGGATGCTGCAAGGAGATGATGCACGCCACGGTACAACCTCGCTGGCTGGTCCCGGCTTCATCCGGCCTCAGATCCGCGTGGGGTGGGCAGTGGGAGGGTACGCTCCTGCAGTCGGCGGCAGCACGGAGCTCTCCAGAACTCATTCCCCTGGCGGAGCCCCCAAGGACTCACTCCCGCCCACTCCTTAACCTCTATGGAATCCTACGTCTGTTTAAACTGACAGGACCCGAAAGGCAGACCCACCATGCGGGCGGGGCCCTCCTGTAGATGCAGAGAGGCACTGGCCGCTTCTCACCATCCAGAGCTTGACTGCCTGTGGGCAAAGGTTTCCACCCTAGTTCCCTAAGGGACTGTGTTACTCGGGCCTCGCTCAGACAGTTGCTGTAAATAGCTGCAAACTCCCTTCTCCTGCGTTTACAGCCATCTGTGTGATTGCATGGATAATATTTAAGGCCTTGGTGAGATGTCCAGGTGCTCCATCCAGTCCCTGACATCCTGGGATACTGGACATTCCCATTTTCCCCAGTTGGTGGAAGTCATCCCCAATATATAAAGAAATGCTCACACCTAGCTCTTGTGTTTAAGTTGTCAAAGTATTTTCAGTTTTTGACAGATGCTATAGACAGAGGCAAAATCTAATACAGCACTGCCTTCTCAGAAACACAAGATCAAGTCATAGTTCTGGGGGTAAAAATTTAAGCATTCTAGTCTTAGATGTGTGCACAGCATGTTTTATATGAGGGATTTATGTATTTTTCTTATTTTTTACTATTTTTTTAAACAACTTCCTTGAATAGCCATATTTATCATAGAGAAACTTTAAACAGCCAGCCTATTTTAATATTAGCTTCAATATACATTAGACATATTTGTTGTTTGACATTAAGGGATTTTGAAGTAAAGATAGAAGCTGAAGCATTCTGCATTTAGAAACAACCTTTTTCTTCCTCAAATTCTTGTTGGCTCTGCTCCAAAACATATCCTACATCTGTCCCTTCCTCCCCATCTAGACTGCTTCTAGAATAGCTACAAGTCACCGTTCGTTATCCTTCACCTGGATTTACAAAAATAGCATCTGGTCCAGGCTTCCTGGATTTTCCTTCTCCCCAATGCAATCGACCTGCTCCACATAGCAAGAGTGCTCTTTAAAAATGTAAATCAGGCCTCAGATTGTATCTTGCTGTTTGTGAAATCTTCCCTGGCTACCCGTCTTAGTGGATTAGACCCCAAAGTCCTCACCACAGCCCGAATGCGGTGTGTGAGCTGTCCGGTCCAGCCCCACTGGTCCCTTGTCACCGCACCAGCTTCTCACTTTGTGTCAGAGCCTTAAACCCACAGGCTCCTAGCGCTTGCTTTTCTCTCGGTGCAGAACGCCCTTTCAGAAGGTCTTCTCTAAGCTGCCCTGCTGGCGTGCCTCCCGTCTCAGCTCAGATATCAGAGATATCAGAGACCTTAGCTGACCACCCTCTGCTCCTCCAGAGCTCAGGATCACATCGCCTTGTTTTCTGTTCAGTACAGCAGTTAGCGGGGACTGGACTGTCGATCCTTTTTCATGTGTTAGAAGTTGGCCGCAGGAAGACAGGCTCCCTGTCCTTCTTGTTCACTCCTTCTCTTCGGGCTGTAGAACAGTACCTGGTCCACAGCTGGTATTCAGCATGCAGTTATTGTGTAAATTGTTTGATGTGATTTCCTGATATCTACATGCATAGCATTGTGCATATTCTCCCTTGAATTGTATAGTTATTTTTATACACATATGCTTCCTCTTCTCAAGTGTGAACTCCTGGAAGCAGGATCGTGTCTCATCCCTTTTATTCTCCATGGCCTTATGGAGTCTGGCACATAACAGATATTTAAAATATTTATTAGATTGAAATGCAATAAATGAATAGGTAATAGCCTGATATAATATGACTTTACCCCAGATCTAGTTTTCATCAGGGAAAAATGCAAAAACATTATGCTATCCAAAGGAGTAGATTTGTTGCTTTGATCCTTGTAACACCCTACGCCCCCACCCCAACACTTATTTTCAAAGAACATTCATATTCATTACTTTATTTGATCTTAATACCAGCTCTGTGAGATGGGCCTTTTGATCCACACTTTACAAATGTAGGAACTGAAGCTCAGGGGCTTTAACTGACTTGCTTAAGCGTGCACAGCGCATATGAAGCTGCGATGGGGCTAGAGACTGCTTGTTTCAAATGCCCACAGGTACGGACACATAAAAGTTTACACAGACATGTCCACATTTGCCAACATCCTGCCTTCTCAACCACATCTATGATATGGATCAAATGGGATCATAAATGCAAAGTATCTTGAACAGAGTTTGGCGCATGACAGGCTCCGAGTAAACAACCCTTTGTTCCTCTTACCAGCGCTACGGTCACCGTAATTCCTCCACCCCAGTAAAGAAGAATGTGTCTATCTTCACTTGTCCTTTTTACTACTAGACTGATTTCCAAGTTCCTCCTTATTGTGAAATATTAATGCATCATATTAATTGGATACTTTCACAGATCTGAGCAGGAGCAAATGGATTTTTGCTAACTGGCAACCTACTGCTCTTTCATCTTCTACTCTGCATACAAACCAATGAAAAACATTTGTGAATATCTGTCAGAACACAGCTTGGCTTAAGTTATACAGTTCAACATCAATGAGGAAATGGCATAGTAAATGCCAAGTCTTATCAATCATGAACATACACTAACAAAGCACAGCCAGAATGATCAGGTAATGTGCAAAATTAGTTTTACAGTAGGCAAAATAAATCAAGAGCCTATTCTGACAATTCATTCATTATTTATTGAGTTTATTTTACTTGCCAAGTTCTGTACTCAGTACTGTGAATACAGAGGTGAGAAAAATTGATGAGGTCCCTAGCGATACAACTCTAGTAGAAAAGATAGGCTCAAACTGAAGAATCACACAACAGAGATCAGTGTTGTAAGAAGGCAGAACATGAGGAATGACAGGGAAGTCAAGAGAATTCCTTGAGGAAGTAATGACTAAGCTGAGCTATGTCTTGAGTTCAGGGATGGCTCCATGCCTCCCATAGTTACTAAAGAAGGAAGAAGAGGAAGAAATAATCAAATAAGTAAACACTGGATTGGCCAACATGTGTGTGTTTTCTGTAAGATGGTGCAGAAAACCTGAACAAACTTTTTGGCCGACGCAATAATACTAGTAATAATAATATAATGAGTAACTTTTAAACTCTCTTATTTAATAAATATTCTTGAGTGCCTACTATATGTCAGGTGGCTGTCTGGTGTTGGGGTTACAGGCATTGGTCAAACACAAAAATCCCTGTCCTCATGGACCTACATTGTAATGAGGGAAGGCATATGATAGACTAGTAAAGAATTGTAATAGAAAGGAATGCAAAACTGTGATTTCTGCAAAAGAGAAAAACAAACTAAGGAAGTGAGCTGGGAGGTGGGAGGCATGGGTAGTAAGATGCTATTGTACGTCGTGTTGTTCCATCGGCCTTCCCTGACTGATGTATTTGAAGGAGACCCAGCAGCGGGGAAGGAACCAGTGGAGGGGTCTGAGAAGTCGGTGGGTCACTGCAGAAGGAAGAGCTCTCCAAGAGGAAGACCCTGAGAGTGCAAGGCCCATGAGGCAACAGTGTTACCGACTCGTTTGAGGAAGTGCAAGGAGGCCAGTGGGTCTGAAGTGAGCAGAGTAAGCAAGGGGTAACTAGTAGACGAGTTCAGAGGAGGCATGGATTTTAAGGGACCGCAGAAGTGACTGCAAAGATTTTAGCTTGTATTCTAAGTGCGATGAGAAGGCATTGGAAGCTTTTGAGCACATGATTGACGTTATCACACGTTTCAGTAGTCACTCTGGTTGCTGGGTAAAGAGCACCTACCTTCCAGGCAACGTGTTGTATCTTAATAGGTGACTTCACTTTAACTTCACAAATCTTAGAGTACCCATTTTACAGGTGAGGAAATCGAGAGGTATGGAGTTTAGGTTTAAGTGCTTACTCAAGGTCACATGCTAAATAACAGGCAGAGCAGAAATTAAAAGCCAAGAAATGTAATTTCAGCACCTCAGTCATTAACCACAGTATTAGAAACTGGGCTGGTAGGTGATGGTGATTATAAAACAGTAACACCTATCATTCACTGAGGGTCTTCTGTCCTAGCTTTTATTGTTAATTTTGTTTCATTCTCACACAAATGCTAGCCTGATAGGTCCTATTGCCCCTTTGATATAGATAAGGAGAGGGAGATTCAGTCAGTGAACATAACTAATCTATGTTCAAACAGTTTATAATTAGAAATGAGAATTAAAACCCAGGGCACTTCATCTCCTAGGCCCAGGCCTTGTTGACTACCAGATAAGTACATCAAAGTTTTAAATATTTTTATTATAGAGGACCTTTAGAGATGCCCTGGTGGTTTGGTATTTAAGAATCTGCCTGCCAATGCAGAGAACATGGGTTCGATCCCTGATCCAGGAACTAGGATCTCGCATGCCACAAGATAGCTGGTCCCACGTGCCACACCTCCTGAGCTCACGTGCGGCCAACTCTCAAAGCCCAAGTGCCCGAGAGCCAGTGCTCCACAGCACGAGAAGCCACTGCGATGAGAAACCCCCACGCCACAACTAGAGAAGGCCCTCACGCCAACGGAGAGCCAGCGCAGCCGAGAAAAAAAGAACCTAAAATTGAATCATGGATTCTAAAAAATTCATTCCTTTTTTGATCGGAGTGTTTATTCCATTTACTTATATAATTATTGAAATAGTTCGTTTCCACTCTTCTCTGTTTCTTTATTCCTCCTTTCCTACCTGCATTTGAGTTAAGTATGTATATTCCATTTTCTCTTCGATTAGCTTTTTATCATAATTCTTGATTTTCTTATAGCCTTCCGCCTAGAGAATCAATGTCTTCATAGCTCTTCGATATATATCCTAAGTTAGTATTTTTGCCACTTCACACATGATTCAAGAACGTCATAACAGTTTAACGTCTTTTAGACCCTCAAGTTCTCTGTGATATTATTTATAATTTTACTCCTTTGTTATACTGTCATAAGTATTTCTTTACTTTTGTCTCATAAAGTCAATATTTTCAAATATTTACACATATATTTATCTGCTATAGTGTTCTTCAGTCTTCCTTGCTGGCTCAGATGGTAAAGAATCTGCTTGTAATGCAGGAGACCTGGATTTGATCCCTGGGTCAGGAAGATCCCCTGGAGAAGAGAACGGCAGCCCACTTCAGTTTTCTTGCCTGGAGAATCCCCATGGACAGAGGAGCCTGGTGGGCTACAGTTTCCACGGGGTCCCAAAGAGTTGGACACAACTGGGCGACTTTCACTCACTCACTCATAGTGTTCTTTATTACTTCCCAAAGTCCAGTATTTCTCTGCGGGATTATTTTCCTTTGGTCTGAAAATTTTCCTTTAGTGAATCTTATAGTTGCATTTTCTGGAGACAAAGTCATCAAGGTTTGTTTGTTGGAAAATATTTTTATTTTGGCTTAACTTTTGAAGTATCTTTTCACTTGATATAATATTTTCTTTCAGCTCTTAAAAGACGTTAAAACACTATCTTCTTGCTTCCATAGTTTCTATTGAAAAGTCGGCTCTCGGTCTTGGACAGCAGTGTATTTTGTTTTGTTTTCCCTTGGATCTTTTTCTCTGTGTATTTAGCTTTCATCATTTTTAATATAATGCTCCTAGATGTGGTTTTCATCGTTTTTATTCTTAGTGTCCCCTGTTCTTGGATCTCTGGGTTGATATCTTTGACCAATCTTGGGAAATGAGCTGACTGATCACTACACCAATTGCTCTTTTCTAGTCCCTTTCTCTTCTCCCTCTTAGGCAGTTCAGTCACTCAGTCGTGTCTAACTCTTTGTGATCCCATGGACTGCAGGACACCAGACCCCCCTGTCCATCACCAACTCCCAGAGTTTACTCAAACTCATGCCCATTGAGTTGTTGATGCCATCCAACCATCTCATCCTCTGTCGACCCCTTCTCCTCCTGTCTTCAATCTTTCCCAGCATCAGGGTCTTTTCCAGTGAGTCAGCTCTTCACATCAGGTGGCCAGAGTATTGGCACTTCAGTCCTTCCAATGAATATTCAGGGCTGATTTCCTTTAGGATGGACTGCTTGGATCCCCCTGCAGTCCAAGGGACTCTCAAGAGTCTTCTCCAACACCACAGTTCAAAAGCATCAATTCTTCGGTGCTCAGCTTTCTTTATAGCCCAACTCTCACATCCATACATGACCACTGGAAAAACCATAGCCTTGACTAGATGGACCTTTGTTGACAAAGTAATGTCTCTGCTTTCTTATATGCTGTCTAGGTTGGTCATAACTTTCCTTCCAAGGAGTATGTGTCTTTTAATTTCATGGCTGAAATCATCATCTGCAGTGATTTGGGAGCCCCCCAAAATAAAGTCTGTCACTGTTTCCACTGTTTCCCCATCTATTTGCCATGAAATGATGGGACCAGATGCTATGATCTTAGTTTTCTGAATGTTTAAGCCAACTTTTTCACTCTCCTCTTTCACTTTCATCAACAGGCTCTTTAGTTCTGCTTTGCTTTCTGCCATAAGAGTGGTGTCATCTGCATATCTGAGGTTATTGATATTGATATTGATATTTCTCCCAGCAATCTTGATTCCAGCTTGTGCTTCATCCAGCCCATATGTTGTACTCTGCATATAAGTTAAATAAGCAGGATGACAATATACAAGCTAGACATACTCCTTTCCTGATATGGAAGCAGTCTGTTGTTCCATGTCTAGTTCTAACTGTTTATTCTTGATCTGCATACAGATCTCTCAGGAGGCAGGTCAAGTGGTCTGGTATTCCCATCTCTTGAAGAATTTTCCACAGTTTGTTGTGATCCACACAGTCAAAGGCTTTGGCATAGTCAATGAAACAGAAGTAGATGTTTCTCTGGAATTCTCTTGCTTTTTCGATGATCCGATGAAGTTGGCAATTTGACCTCTGGTTCCTCTGCCTTTTCTAAATCCAGCTTGAGTATCTGGAATTTCATGGTTCATGTACTGTTGAAGCCTGGCTTGAAGGATTTTGGACATTACTTTGCTAGTGTGTGAGATGAATGCAATTATGTGGTAGTTTGAACATTCTTTGGCATTGCCTTTCTTTGGAACTGGAATGAAAACTGACATTTTCCAGTCCTGTGGCCACTGCCGAGTTTTCCAGATTTGCTGGCATATTCAGTGCAGCACTTTCACAGCATCATCTTTTAGGATTTGAAACAGCTCAAGTGGAATTCCATCACTTCCACTAGGTTTGTTTGTAGTGATGCTTCCTAAGGCCCACTTGACTTTGCATACTAGGATGTTTGGCTCTAGGTGAGTGATCACACCATCATGGTTTCCTGGGTCATGATGATCTTTTTCCTATAGTTTTTCTGTGTATTCTTCCCACTTCTTCTTAATATCCTCTGCTTCTGTTAGGTCCATACCATTTCTTTCCTTTATTGAACTCATCTTTGCATGAAATGTTCCCTTGGTGTCTCTGATTTTCTTGAAGAGATCTGTAGTCTCTTCTCCCTCTAGGATTTCAATTATACATGCATTGGATCTTCTGACTATGTTCCACGTGTATTTTACGTTTTATTCTGTTTTTCTCACTCTTTCCCCACACTTTTGTGTTTCAGTTTGGCTTTTCTTCCTTTTCTTTCTTTCTTTGTTTAAACGAATCTTGTCTTTGAATAAAGTATACTGTGTTCCACATGCTATTAAACTCATCTAGTGAATTCTATGGTTTAGATAATGTATTATTGTATTTTTCAATTTCAGAATGTTCATTTGATTTTTTTTAGCATGTCAATTTTGTTGAAATGTTTAATCTTTTAATCAGTTTCTCCTCTATTTTCTTTAGTATAATAATCTTAATTATTTAAAATTCTGTTCTGCTAATTACCATACTTGAGTTATCTGTGGATATGCTTCTATTGTTTAATTTTTTCCTCTTGATTATCAATCACATCTTCCATTCTCTTCTCATGTTAGTAATTTTAACTTGTAGAATAAACTTTGGTTTTTAAAAACAACACAAAACAAAAAAATCCGGAGATTGCTTGGCTGAAATCTTTTACCAGCAAGGGTTCCTCCTTTTCTCTGATAGGCAGATAGGCAAGAATTGATATAGTTTGGATTGCAGTGTTTTGTGTTCAGTTTGCCTCTGGTTTATCCCTGTTCTTTGCAGAGAGTTCTTTTGGATTTTCAATTGGAAACCTAACAGCTCCCTGTCTTTTCAGCTCTAAAAGTCCTGCTCGTCAGAGATCTTGGGTTTATAGCTTAGCTTTCTGCTTCACACAGGTTCAAAGTCTGGCAAATGATTTGAGAGGAAGAACTGTTGTGCATTCATTTCGAACCCATTATTTCTAGTGGGACTGTGTCTCCTAGGCACTGTAGACTATAAGAGTTTTTACTTTCTCTTTCTGGTTCAGCTCACATAAATTTTCCCTACCACCTTGGAGCAGAAGGGAATGAGTCTTACAGTTCTCTAATTCATTATTTCAGTCTCATACCTTCACCAAGGGTTCTGCTGTATGTTCTTTTTCCCAGGAGAGTCCTTCTTCTTGGCCTAAATCCAGTCTTAAGTTTGTACCCAAAATGGACAAATGTTCCTTGGGAAGCAAACAGTTGGTATTGTAAGCTCACTTAGAAATTTTAGTTTATTTAATTCTCTTTGCATCCATAGCTCCTCAGTGTCTTTAATGATATTGAAATGTACCTTTCCTTTTTTTTCTTTTTCTATGGTGTGGATGTTAGCCTGCTGTGACCTTTTACATTTTATCCATAGGTAAAAGTCCCTCTCAGATGCATAAAGGGTTAGAAATTTTGGAGTTGGAAAGGACTTTGGCATTTACCTAATACAGATACCTCACTGGATATATAGAAAAATAGATACTCAGAATGGTAAAGTGTTTTATTCTAGACTCCAAACTAATCATGCTAGAAATTAGACCTGAGGAAAGCTTTAAGGTGGGCCTCCTGATCGTAAGTTCTGCATTCAGGAGGACAAGAAGGAGAAAAAGAGGCATAGATAAAAAGAATATACCATGAAAGGTCTCACCTGCAAAAGAGAGCAATATTGGAGTCTTTGCTATAGTCATTCAAATGATCATCCCTCAAAAATTCATGTTGGAAGACCCAGCTAAGGCCTTCTGAGTCAATCATAGAATCTAACATTTGCTTATTCCTGCTTTTCCTACCTTGTTTGAAAACAGGATTTAAAATGGCATGCCAATAAGAGCTCCTCCAGGGAAGGTTACAGATGGGGCAAATAGCAAGAATATGTGAAGAGCCGGAAAGGCTGTTATCAGAAAGCTGAGAACATTATCCTTGGCAGAAGGATATTGGTAGCAAATGAAATTTCAGGATGTTGTGGAGGTTGGAGGCTCATGAATTACTCTGCTCAGTAGAATAACTGAGACAAAGACTGGATTCATGTCCTCAAAAACATGATAGATAAATCTTTCTCTCTGAAGGGAGAATTTATCACTGTCATCTTTCTCCCCTCTATCATTGTTGAGCTAATCAAAGTTTGAAAGGAAGGAAAGAGAGTGTAGGATTCAGCTCAGCTCAGTCACTCAGTCGTGTTCGACCCTTTGCGACCTCATGAACCGCAGTACGCCAGGCCTCCCTGTCCATCACCAACTCCCAGTCCACCCAAACCCATGTCCATTGGATTGGTGATGCCATCCAACCATCTCATCTTCCGTTGTCCCCTTCTCCTCCTGCCCTCAGTCTTTCCCAGTATCAGGGACTTTTCAAATGAGTCAGCTCTCTGCATCAGGTGGCCAAAGTATTGGAGTTTCAGCTTCAGCCTCAGTCCTTCCAATGAACACCCAGGACTGATCTCCTTTAGGATGAACTGGTTGGATCTCCTTGTAGTCCAAGGGACTCTCAAGAGTTTTCTCCAGCACCACAGTTCAAAAGCATCAATTCTTCAGCACTCAGCTTTCTTTACAGTCCAACTCTCACATCCATACATGACTACTGGAAAAACCATAGCCCTGACTAGACGGACCTTTGTTGGCTAAGTAATGTCTCAGTGTAGGATTAATGAGACCAAATTCTGGAACCTGGAGCAGAGTGATTCATTTCTTCCCAAGATGTATACACACATCCCCCCAGCTGCAGGATTCAGGGGGCGACAGATTCCCTTGGACCCAATCCTAACTAAAGAGCTTCTGGGAAGACTTCTTGGGCAGAGCATCCAGAAAAATTGGACTTGTAAGCCATTTTGCCCTTTTATTTCCTTCCTTTTGCCTGAAGCAATGCCTACAGGTGCCAGGAACACAAAAGCTTCTAAATAAGGATGACAGAGCTGGCAGACAAGTTTAGCTGCCCATTCCAGACCTGAACAGGCCTCCCCAGGCTTCTTCTTTTTTTTTTTTTTTACTCTAAAAAATTATTTTATTGATGCATAACATCCATAGAGAAATGTGCACATATCATAAGGGAATAGCTGGATGAATTTTCTTTTCTTTCTTTAGTTAATTAATTAATTTATTTTTCAATTATTTTTATAAGTTGAAGGCTAATTATTTTACAATATTGTAGTGATTTTTGCCATACATTGACATGAATCAGCCCTGGATTTACATGTATTCCCCATCCCGATCACCCCTCCCACCTCCCTCCCCATCCCATCCCTCTGGGTCTTCCCAGTGCACCAGCCCCGAGCACTTGTCTCATGAATCCAAACCTGGGCTGGTGATCTGTTTCACCTTTGATAGTATACTTGTTTCAATGCTGTTCTCTCAGAACATCCCACCCTCGCCTTCTCCCTCCCCAGGCTTCTTAACTTGTTGTATGAGACAATTAAATTCCTTACTTGGGACTTCAGTGGTTCAGACTCTGTGCTTCCACTACAGGGGTCATAGGTTTGATCTCTGGTGGGGAAAGTAAGATTCTACAAGCAGAGAAATGCGCCCCCCCAAAACAACCTATAAATCCCTTATGTGCTTAAAAAAAGGAGCAAAACACCCTTCCTGAGATGCTCCCCACATTTCAACCCACACATCAAGCCCTCACCTCATACACGACATAGGAAGAACCATTTGAATTTACAGAAAGTCAAATCCTGGGAAGATACTTTAAAATAAATGTGATTTTTATGTTTGAAATTTAATATGATAGTTGTATATTTATTTAACATTTTGTGGTATTTTGTCCTATTCTTGATTGAAATTTTATATCTCTACTCAAGTCTAGAATGGGCATTGCTAAGCAATTTAGCAATGTAAATAAGTAACATGGTGGGGTTCAGGATCAGTGGGAAGTAGTATGTTCAGACTTCTTAGAGAAACTCAGTGTATTTAAGGATATTATCTCACTATTGTCTACATGCAAATGTGTACTATTTGTAAATGATTCACATCTCTTCATTCAGTTCAGTTCAGTTCAGTCGCTCAGGTGTGTCCGACTCATTGTGACCCCATGCGACCCCATGAGGCCAGGCAGGCCAGGCCTCCCTGTCCATCACCAACTCCTGGAGTTTACCTAAATGCATGTCCATTGAGTCAGTGATGCCATCCAATCATCTCATCCTCTGTCGTCCCCTTCTCCTCCCGCCCTCAATCTTTCCCAGCATCAGGGTCTTTTCAAATGAGTCAGCTATTCACATCAGGTGGCCAAAGTGTTGGAGTTTCAGCTTCAGCATCAGTCCTCCCAGTGAACATCCAGGACTGATCTCCTTTAGGATGGACTGGTTGGCTCTCCTTGCAGTCCAAGGGACTCTCAAGAGTCTTCTCAAACACCACAGTTCAAAAGCATCAATTCTTCGGCACTCATCTTTCTTCATAGCCCAACTCTCACATGCATACATGACCACTGGAAAAACCATAGCCTTGACCAGATGGACCTTTGTTGACAAAGTAATGTCTCTGCTTTCTAATATGCTGTCTATGTTGGTCATAACTTTCCTTCCAAGGAGTAAGCGTCTTTTAATTTCCTGGCTGCAGTCACCGTCTGCAGTGATTTTGGAGCCCAGAAAAATAAAGTCAGCCACTGTTTCCCCATCTATTTGCCATGAAGTGATGGGACCAGATGCCATGATCTTAGTTTTCTGAATGTTGAGCTTTAAGCTGACTTTTTCACTCTCCTCTCACTTTCATAAGGGGCTCTTTAGTTCTTCTTCACTTTCTGCCATAAGGGTGGTGTCACCTGCATATCTGAGGTTATTGATATTTCTCCCAGCAATCTTGATTCCAGCTTGTACTTCTTCCAGCCCAGTGTTTCTCATGATGTACTCTGCATATAAGTTAAATAAGCAGAGTGACAATATACAGCCTTGACGTACTCCTTTTCCTATTTGGAACAAGTCTGTTGTTCCATGTCCAGTTCTAACTGTTGCTTCCTGACCTGCATACAGGTTTCTCAAGAGGCAGGTCAGGTGGTCTGGTATTCCCATCTCTTTCAGAATTTTCCACAGTTTATTGTGATCCACACAGTCAAAGGCTTTGGCATAGTCAATAAAGCAGAAATAGATGTCTTGCAGCAATTTCTGTGACCAATCCCCATTTCTTTAAAATTACCCACTGTTGATGATAGCTAGCATTTCTTGAGTACTTGCTATGCACAAGGCATTTTCCTAAGCAAGGAACACTCTCTGCAAGTCTATTGCATTTCATCTTTGCAGTAGTTCTATGAGGTAGTTATAACTATTATTCTCCTTTAAAACTAAGGAATTTGAGACTTAGCAAGGCTGAGTAACTTGCTCAAGGACACGTAGTAAATGGGGAGGTCAGTTCAGTCTGACCCAAAAGCCCATGTGCTAATAATTTTATGCTTATCAGAACACTCTTTCAATAGCTCCAAACTTAGTGGTGCAAATCTTTCTTTATGAGTGTTTGTCAATCGTGGCTGGTTCCTGAACAACAACTCCATTCTTTCTTCCACTCTCTGTTGGTCCTGTTAGGGACCAATCTTCTCTCTCAGATAGTGGTAGTCAAGCTGAGTTGCCTGGAGCACAAAAAAGAGAAATGAGCAATTTGGGGAAGCAAGACTGACCTGGTATCTTGTCTGCAGCAGCCCCCTGGCTGGGCTTCAGCACATCCTTATTGCACAGCCTGAGGGCATTGCCTTTGGTTTTCCTTACCTGCAACACTGGGACATTATTTATGTTGCAAGGTTGGGAAGGGACAGTAACGACGTACTATAAGTGCATAGGTCAATGCAGACACATGATAGTATTTGTCAAATATAAATTCCCTTTCCCTTCCTCATCTTATCATTAATGCATCCTTGTGGAATATCTCTCTTCAAAGTTAGCACCTTGTCTAGGAGATTTTTTAGGGCTTCCCTGGTGGCTCAGATGGTGAAGAGTCTGCCTGCAGTGTCTGTGTTGGGAAGATTCCCTGGAAAAGGAAATGGCAACCCACTCCAGTGTTCTTGCCTGGAAAATCCCATGGACAGAGAAGCCTGGCAGACTACGGTCCATGGGGTCACAAACAGTCTGACATGACTAACACTTTCACTTTTACTCGCTAAGAGATTTTTGGAACACATTGCTGATATTCACTTTACAAATAACTGGAGGAGGCTTGTGAGGTCACCTTTAGGCAAGCAATTCTTCACTGCTTATTTTGTCTTCATAATTCTAATATGGTTGACTCTTGAACACAGGGGTTAAGGGCAGCAATCCTCACATAACGGAAAATCCATGTATGACTTTTGACTGCCCCCAAATTTGACTATTAATAACCTACTCTTGACCAAAAACCTTACTGACAATGTAGTTGATTAACCTATATTTTGTATGTTATGTGTATATCTCTCTATATTTTATGCATTCATGTCATACCTAACTTTTTCTTTTTTTTTTTTTCAATTTTTTTTTAGGCTATGTGGTTTGTCTGTGAGTTTGTTCAAACTGCTGCAGATGTCCCAAATTTTTTCCAATAAATTTACTGAAAAAAAAGTGTGTATAAGTGGATCTGCATAGTTCGAATGCGTGGTGTTCAAGGGTTAACTGGACTTGCTTTTCATGTAGTCCGTTACTTTAAATGTTACCCCAAATCCCCACGTGACATAAGGATTTCCTGCCCTCCCCCCCCTTCACCCCAACAAAGAAATGCCCTGATAACATACCCAGGAAGTAGAATCCAGGATTTCTTTTCTTTGTCTGTAGTCATGTGAAGTTGAACAACCCTGCTTTACTGGGGGACATTTTTCTCCTGTGATAAATTTGACTTCATGGCAAACTCAAGCCATTGGCCTCCAGGTGGAGCTGCATGAAAGACAGAAAGAAGGGAAAACAGGAAAACACCAGGTCGGAACCCCAGAGATGCCAACAGCAATGAAACAACGGTGGTGTGGGGTCCTTAGGGGACTGTGGGAAGAGCGTGACTTGTGAAATGATTCAGCCGGTTTAATTCCACAAGAATATGAAGACACTGCCAATGTGCTTAGCCAGCCCAGGGTGCGATGCGAGAGGAATGAGACACGGTCTCCATGGAGCCGGAAGTCTGAGAGCAGCACAGACACCTGAAGGAAGAACCCAGAACACGCGTGTATGTGTGCTCAGTTGTACCTGACTCTGTGATTCCACGGACCCGGAGCCTGACCGGCTCCTCTGCTCATGGGATGTTCCTGGAAAGAATGCTGGAGTGTGTAGCCAAGCTCTCCTCCAAGGGATCTTTCTGACCCAGGGATCAAACATGCGTCTCCGGCATTGCAGGCAGATTCTTTACCACTGAGCCACTGAGGAAGCCCAGAACCCATCACACTCAGGGGTAAGCTGTGGTGCAGCCTGGGTCATGGTTCCATAGATGACGGAAAGGCTAGTGTCTTTTTTTTCCTGCCTGCTATTCTATTCCAGGTACTAAATTATATGGGTTAAATGGATTCAGTTCAGTTCAGTTTAGTTGCTCAGTCGTATCCGACTCTTTGTGACCCCATGAATCCCAGCACACCAGGCCTCCCTGTCCATCACCAACTCCCGGAGTTTACCCAAACTCATGTCCATCGAGTTGATGATGCCATCCAGCCATGTCATCCTCTGTAGTCCCCTTCTCCTCCTGCCCACAATCCCTTCCAGCATCAGGGTCTTTTCCAATAGTCAACTCTTCACATGAGGTAGCCAAAGTATTGGAGTTTCAGCCTCAGAATAAGTCCTTCCAATGAACACCCAGGACTGATCTCCTTTAGGATGGACTGGTTGGATCTCCTTGCAGTCCAAGGGACTCTCAAGAGTCTTCTCAAACACCACTGTTCAAAAGTACCAATTCTTTGATGCTCAGCTTTCTTCACAGTCCAACTCTCACATCCATCATGACTACTGGAAAAACCATAGCCTTGACTAGACAGACCTTTGTTGACAAAGTAATGTCTCTGCTTTTTAATATACTGCCTAGGTTGGTCATAACTTTCCTTCCAAGGAGTAAGTGTCTTTTAATTTCATGGCTGCAGTCACCGTCTGCAGTGATTTTGGAGCCTCAAAAAAATAAAGTCTGACACTGTTTCCACTGTTTCCCCATCTATTTGCCATGAAGTGATGGGACCAGATGTCATGATCTTAGTTTTCTGAATGTTGAACTTTAAGCCAACTCTTTCTCTCTCCTCTTTCACTTTCATCAAGAGGCTTTTTAGTTCCTCTTCACTTTCTGCCATAAGGGTGGAGTCATCTGCATATCTGAGGTTATTGATATTTCTCCCAGCAATCTTGATTCCAGCTTGTGCTTCATCCAGCCCGGTGTTTCTCATGATGTACTCTGCATATAAATTAAATAAGCAGGGTGACAATATACAGCCTTGATGTACTCCTTTTCCTACTTGGAACCAGTCTGTCATCCCATGTCCAGTTCTAACTGTTGCTTCCTGATCTGCATACAGGTTTCTCAAGAGGCAGGTCAGGTGGTCTGGTATTCCCATCTCTTTCAGAATTTTCCACAGTTTATTGTGATCCACACAGTCAAAGGCTTTGGCATAGTCAATAAAGCAGAAATAGATGTTTTTCTGGAACTCTCTTGTTTTTTCCATGATCCAGTGGATGTTGGCAATTTGATCTCTTGTTCCTCTGCCTTTTCTAAAACTAGCTTGTACATCTGGAAGTTCATGGTTCACATGTTGCTGAAGCCAGGCTTGGAGAATTTTGAGCATTATTTTACTAGCGTGTGAGATGAGTGCAATTGTGAAGTCGTTTGAGCATTCTTTGGCATTTCCTTTCTTTGGGATTGGAATGAAAACTGACCTTTTCCAGTCCTGTGGTCACTGCTGAGTTTTCCAAATTTGCTGACATATTGAGTGCAGCACTTTCACAGCATCACCTTTCAGGAATTGAAATAGTTCAACTGGAATTCCATCACATCCACTAGCTTTGTTTGTAGTGATGTTTCCTAAGGCCCACTTGACCTCACATTCCAGGATGTCTGGCTCTAGGTGAGTGATCACACCATCATGATTATCTGGGTCATGAAGATCTTTTTTGTACCGTTCCTCTGTGTATTCTTGCCACCTCTTCTTAATATCTTTTGCTTCTGTTAAGTTCATACCATTTCTGTCCTTTATTGAGCCCATCTTTGCATGAAATGTTCCCTTGGTATCTCTAATTTTCTTGAAGAGATCTCCAGTCTTTCCCATTCTATTGTTTTCCTCTATTTCTTTGCACTGATCACTGAGGAAGGCTTTCTTATCTCTCCTTGCTATTCTTTGGAACCCTGCATTCAAATAGGAATATCTTTCCTTTTCTCCTTTGCTTTTCACTTCTCTTCTTTTCATAGCTATTTGTAAGGCCTCCTCAGACAGCCATTTTGCTTTTTTGATTTCTTTTCCATGGGGATGGTCTTGATCCCTGTCTCCTGTACAATGTCATGAACCTCCGTCCATAGTTCATCAGGCTCTCTGTCTATCAGATCTAGTCCCTTAAATCTATTTCTCACTTCCACTATATAATCATAAGGGATTTGATTTAGGTCATACCTGAATGGTCTGGTGGTTTTCCCTACTTTCTTCAGTTTAAGTTTGAATTTGGCAATAAGGAGTTCATGATCTGAGCCACAATCAGCTCCTGGTCTTGTTTCTGCTGACTGTAAAGCGCTTCTCCATCTTTGGCTGCAAAGAATATAATCAATCTGATTCCAGTGTTGACCATCTGGTGAGGTCCATGTGTAGGATCTTCTCTTGTGTTGTTGGAAGAGGGTGTTTGTTATGACCAGTGCGTTCTCCTGGCAAAACGTTCTCCTAGCCTTTGCCCTGCTTCATTCAGTACTCCAAGGCCAAATTTGCCTTACTCCAGGTGTTTCTTGACTTCCTACTTTTACATTCCAGTCCCCTATAATGAAAAGGACATCTTTTTTGGGTGTTAGTTCTAGAAGGTCTTGTAGGTCTTCATACAACTGTTCAACTTCAGCTTCTTCAGCGTTACTGGTTGGGACTTAGGCTTGAATTACCGTGATATTGAATGGTTTTCCTTGGAAACAAACAGAGATCATTCTGTCGTTTTTGAGATTGCATGCAAGTACTGCATTTCGAACTCTTTTGTTGACCATGATGGCTACTCCATTTCTTCTAAGGGATTCCTGCCCACAGTAGTAGATATAATGGTCATCTGAGTTAAATCCACCCACTCCAGTCCATTTTAGTTTGCTGATTCCTAGAATGTCGACGTTCACTCTTGCCATCTCCTGTTTGACCACTTCCAATTACAATGAGTATAAATCGAATATACTCATTTAATTTAATCCTAAAAATGAGCCTTTGACATGAGCCCATTTTGATAGTGAGGCAATCGAAATGCAAAGAGATTAAGTAACCTGCTTAGGACCCAACAGCAAGCAAACTATAGGATTTCAGTTTAGATCTGTCTGAATACAACACCCATGCCCTCAGATAGCTGAGAGCCACTTGCTAGCTGTAGGAATGAGCCCTCCTAACTTTTATGTGCCTCAGTTTCCCTGTGTGATGAATGGAGCTATTAGTGCTACACGAGCGTCGCTTGGGGGTAACGCTTTGCCCCAGCCCCCCTGCCTGGCGCTCTGCCTCTCTCCTTGTTCTTCTTTAGTGTCCCGTCTGACTCTCTGTAACCCCGTGGACTGGAGCCCACCCGGCTTCTCTGTCCGTGGGGTTTCTCAGGTAAGGATCCTGGTGTGGGTTGCTGTTTCCTTCTTCAGGGGCTCTTCCCCACCGAGGGATTGAGCCCATGTCTCCTGCATCGCAGGCAGGAAGCCTGCGTGGCATGTTAGCCCCTGATAATCAGGCTTTGTGGCCCCCTCAGCACACGATCCTGCTCCAGAAGAAGTCTACAGACCGGGGGGCACTTGATGCAAGGGCCGGAAGTAGCCAGTGACAATCACAAAGCCGCCTCAATTTTGTGTGTCCCGAAGCCTGATTGTTCAGGGGCTGGATTCCTCTGACACCACACTACAGCCTTACAACAACCCCCCAACCTCCATTCCTTCCCGCTTTCTGGGGCTGAATTGAGCTTTTGTTACCTGTGACCAGCAGATCCCTGACTAGAACAAATGCTTTCCTCATAGGGTTATTGTGAAGTGCCCGGCAGATAAGGTAAATTACAAAGGGCAAGATTGATGAGACGAGAGCTATTTATCTTAGTGAGTAAAATAGCAATTTGGCCTTTATAATTGAGTCCTGGGATGCTCAGTTTATGGAATGCTTCATTATGTTGAAAGGAGGATATGCACAAATTTGAAGGCTGCTTTTCCTGCCAGGAGGAATCAAAGTGGCTGATATTCATGTCAGACTGAAGACATGCAACATCCCCCCCACCCCATACCCCCGGGTTCTCTGCATTCTGGAGAGGATGTCTCCCGGCTGCTCATCTGGGAATCACTTTAAATTTGGTTTCCACTAGAGCCAGACTGTGCCCTGCGGAATCTTCTAGAGGGATTTGTAGATTGCCTGAGTGAATAGGCTGACAGGCTGGCTGGTCATGTGCTGTCTCTGCGGTGCAAAGGTTCTGAGAGCCGTGTGCACCCCAACTCCAAGGGAAGTTTCCCCAAGGTGACCTCTTAGCTGATCTGCTTCAGTTGCATCTGCTGGTCATGTCTCTTGACGTGGCCAAAGCAATGACTTAGACATAAACTCAGCCTGAGAGCACAGAGCTGCTTCTTGTAAAATAAAATACACTCCACACTGCATGGACATTTTATGTCTGGCTTATTTAGTATCACAAGTGCTTTGCTTTTCAGCAGGTTTAAAGGGCCGGTCAGAAACAACACACTTTCTGCGGCCATCTTATTCTTCGTGGGGTTGCATGTTGCTCTATTTATCATGGCTCTCAGGGTGCCAAGCCTTCCTTTGTTTCTTCATAACTTTAAGACCTCTCAGATTAAGGCAAAATCATTTTTGCCTGATTCTCCCCTCTGACCCCCTCAACCTGCACCCCGCATTTGCCTACTTTCTCTGGGGGTCACATAACTTCACTCTCCACTAGCCAGTAAGGCAACAGAGGAAGGGTTTTTTTTTTTTCAGTGAGTTTCCCCGTGGCAGCTTTATTATTTAACTCAGACCATGTAAATCACCAGTTGGAGGGTGGCTTTTGGGTGAACCTTGTTCTGAATCTCAATTGATTGATGCAAAGACACCAGTATATTTTCCTGCTACTTTTATGAATCTCACTTTTTTCAGCTTTTACCCATTAGGATCAGTTATGACCCTTTAAAATAAAGTGCCGTTCATTGGTATTATGAAGAGTTCCTCTCTCTCTCCAATAAAACAGCACGTCAGTGCTCTCTGTCTTTGGGAGAATTTTGAAAGATGTTTAAGGAAGAGGATCTGGGATAGCTTTTAATCCAGATGATTCCTTGGATGAGAATTCTGAAGGCTGCTTTATGGTTGGTGTCCTTTAATTACTAACATCATCAGAAAAAGAAACCCCACCCTAATCTCCCATCAGTGGATCACACTGTAGGCGTTCAGATAGAAATCTCTGTTTAGAACATCCTCTCCATGGTGGGTGGCAGAGGGCGGTGGGACTTTCCCAGTTGCCTTCTCTGTGTATTAAGATCTTGGTAGCAGGGTTTACCCAGGACAGATATCTATCTACAACTCTACCAAATGGGTTAACCTGGGACTTTATGAATTCAACAGTAAACATTCACTAGGCCTGTGAATGATAAATAATATATACAAATATATAATAAAGGTAAACACTGATTATTTACCACATGCCAGGCATGAAGCCTACCTCATCCTCTGAGCAACCCTATGAGGTAAAAATAAGAGCTAGGATTTACTGAGCTCTCCTTATGTGCCAGGAATAGTTCCAAGTGTCATCTATGTACTAACTTGTTTAATCCTCCCAGTAGCCTCAGGGTGTGGGGGCATTTTGGGACCCATTTTATAAGTGAGGGAGCTGGGTACACAGAAAGGTCAGGTGGCTTGTCCAAGGTCGTGCGGCTGGCAGGTGGTGAAGTTGGAATTCGAACACAGCAGTCTGATTTCAAATCCCACGAGATAACCATCTCTGCAAAAGGGGCAGGGGGCCCAGTGAGGCTTCCAGTCCCTTCTGCGATGAAGGGAGCAGAGGCTGCTTGCATATGGTCGGACGTCTCTGCGCTCACATTCCGCCCATCCTTCCTGCAGCCCCCGCGCTGTCTTTGCTTCAGGCAGCCTGTGTGGGAACGGTGTCGGCTCCTCGGGGGGGCTCTGCTTCTGCCTGGAGATAGTTCTCCACCTCTGCTCGTGTAATTTCTCATCTTTCCCTTTAAATACAGTCTTCGTCTGTTGATTTCTATGGAGAGTGGCTCCCTCCATACTTTCTCCGACATAACTGCTTCTAATTGTCGAGGAAGGCCTCTCTCTGGGTTTGTTTACACGGCTCCGTGGCTCTGTCTGCTCCCACCGTGCCCTCCTTGCCCTGTCTCTGCGCCTCTCCTCTATTAGCATTCTCGGCCGCATTAAGCTGTGAAAAGAGCCATGTTTCTCTGCCTTTGCTAGGCAGAAGCATTTTGATATTGGGATTTTCAGCTAAAAGGTGAATGTCCCATTGAGCACCTGTAGGATACCTAGACAGCGTATTAAAAAGCAGAGACACTACTTTACCAACAAAGGTCCGTCTAGTCAGGCTATGGTTTTCCCAGTGTTCATGTATGGATGTAAGAGTTGGACTATAAAGAAAGCTGAGCGCTGAAGAATTGATGCTTTTGAACTGTGGTGTTGGAGAAGACTCTTGAGAGTCCTTTGGACTGCAAGGAGATCAAACCTGTCAGTCCTAGAGGAGGTCAGTCCTGAATATTCATTGGAAGGACTGATGTTGAAGCTGAAGCTACTATATTTGGCCACCTGATGCGAAGAACCGACTCATTTGAAAAGATCCTGATGCTGGGAAAGATTGAAGGCGGGAGGAGAAGGGGATGACAGAGAATGAGACGGTTGGCTGGCATCACCGACTCGATGGACATGAGTTTGAGTAAGCTCCAGGAGTTGGTGATGGACTGGGAAGCCTGGCATGCTGCAGTCCATGGGTCACAGAGAGTCAGACATGACTGAACGACTGCACTGAACTGAACTGAACTGAACTGAGGATACAGTTAAGTCTCCCCTGGTCTTATAATAGCTCAGGAGTGTTCTGATTTGTTTCAAGCAGGTTACCAAAAAAACAGGAATCCTGCCTTCTATGTAGAGCCAGAGTAAGGAGGAATGGACATGGACTTTGAAGCCAAGCAAAGCTGAATTTGTGTTGCAGTTCTGGTACCCACTGTCTGTGTGGCCTTTGACCACTTGCTGAACCTCTCTGAGCTTTCTTCTTCTATGAAGCAGATATAAAAATACCTCATAGAACTTTCTGAGGATCAAAAATTATAGTAGATATGATGTTCCTGGTATAGACTAGGCATGCAATTGTTTCTCTTTTCTTCCATCAAGTTTCCTGTTCTGCCAGTATCTTGATGTTGAACTTAACCCTCTTTGGAACTTGTTTTCCTCATTTTTAAAATGAGATATGACGATCAGTCAACTGCCAGGGTCTCTTTCAGCTCTAAGTGTCTCCTGTATCAGTCTTGATAAAGGTGCTAAGGGGTTTCCTTATGTTGCCTCATGTGATCCTCTTCATAACCCTTTGAATCAGGTCTAAATATACAGATGAGAAAACTGAAACTCAGGAAGAATGAGTAACTGGCCAGAGTTATTTAACTATCAGTTGGCTAGGAAATGAAGGTTCGAACCCAGAGTCTACACATCGAATCAGCACCCTGAACTGCAGGGCTCAGAGATACACACAACAGATCCTTTTATAACGGCTGCCCAGCATTAACCCTCAATGCCCTCAACCATGCCCTGCCCATTCGATGATGGGTGGAATGTGCCCTGCCCAGTAGGCTTACTTTTGTTGTTCTTCAGTTCCTAAGTAGCATCTGACCCTGAGACCCCATGGACTGCAGCACACCAGGCTCCTCTGTCCTCCATCATCTCCCAGAATTTGTGCAAATTCATATCCATCAAGTCAGTGATGCTATCTAACCATCTCATCCTCTGACAAACCCTTCTTTGCCTTCATCCTTCCCCAGAATCAGGATCTTCTCCAGTGAGTTGGCTCTTCACGTAAGTGGCCAAAGTGTTGGAGCTTCAGCTTCAGCATCAGTTCTTCCAATGAGTATTCAGGGTTGATTTCCTTTAGAATTGACTGTTGGATCTCCTTTCAGTCCAAGGGACTCTCAAAAGTCTTCTCCAGCACCACAATTCAAAAGTATCAATTCTTTGACCGCTTAGCCTTCTTTATGGTTCAACCCTCACACCCATACATGACTATTGGAAAACCACAGGTTTGACTACATGGACCTTTACATGGATGTCTCTGCTTTTTAGTACACTGTCTAGGTTTGTCATAGCTTTCCTTCCAAGGAGCGAGTATCTTTTAATTTCATGGCTGCAGTCACCATCTGCAGTGATTTTGGAGCCCAAGAAAATAAACTCTGTCAGTATTTCCATTTTCCCCTATTCTATTTGCCATGAAGTGATAGGAACGGATGCCCTAATGTTAGTTGTTGTTGTTTTTTTTTAATGTTGAGTTTCAAGTCAACTTTTTCACTCTTCTCTTTCATCCTCATCAATAGGTTCTTTAGTTTCTCTTCACTTTTTGCCATTAGGGTGGTGTCATCTGCATATCTGAGGTTATTGATACTTTTCCTGGCAATCCTGATTCCAGCTTGTGATTCCTCCAGGCTGTACATTCATCCATGTACACATTTCACATGACACTCTGCATATGAGTTAAAGAAGCAGAGTGACAATATACAGTCTTGACATACTCCTTTGCCAAATTTTGAACCAATCTGTCATTCCATGTCCAGTTCTAACTGAACTGGACAGTTCTTGCTTCTTGACCTGCACACAGGTTTCTCAGGAGACAGGTAAGGTGGTCTGGTAGTCCCATCTCTTTAAGAATTTTCCATTGTTTGTTGTGATCCACATAGTCAAAGGTTTTAGCAAAGTCAATGAAGTAGAAGTAGGTGTTTTTCTGGGATTCGCTTGCTCTTTCCAGGATCCAATGGATGTTGGCAATTTGAGCCCTCGTTTCTCTGCCTCTTTGAAACCCAGCTTGTACACCTGGAAGTTCTCAGTTCATATATTACTGAAGCCTAGTTTGAAGAGTTTTGAGCACTGCTTTGCTAGCATATGAACTGGAAGAAATTGTATCGTAGTTTGGCTTTGCCTTTCTACAGATTGGAATGAAAACTGACCTTTTCCAATCCTGTGACCATTGTTGAGTTTTCCTAATTTACTGACATATCGAGTGCAGCACTTTAACAGCATCGTCTTTTAGGATTTTAAATAACTCAGCTGGCATTCCATTATGTCCACTAGCTTTGTTTATAGTAATGCTTCCTAAGGCCACTTGACCTCTTCACACTCAGGATGTCTGGCTCTAGGTGAGTGAGCACACCATTGTCGTTATCTGGATCACTAAGACTTCTTTTTGTACATTCTTCTGTGCATTCTTGCCACCTCTTCTTAATAGTTTCTGCTTCTGTTAAGTCCTTACCATTTCTGTCTTTTATTGTGAACCTTCTTGTAAGAAATGTTCCCTTAATATCTCCAATTTTCTTGAAGAGATCTCTAGTCTTTCCCATTCTATTGTTTTCCTCTATTCCTTTGCAGGTTCATTTAAGAAGGCCTTTGTAATCTCTCTCTGCTGTTCTCTGGAACTCTGTGTTCAGTTGGGTGTATCTTTCTCTTCCTCCCTCACCTTTCACCTCTCTTCTTTCCTGAGCTATTTGCAAAGCCTCCTTAGACAACTATTTTGCCTTCTTGCATTTCTTTTTCTTTGGGATGGTTTTGGTCACTGCCTCCTGTACAATGTTATGAACCTCCATCCATAGTTCTTCTGATACTCTATTAGATATAATCCCTTGAATCTCTTTGTCATCTCCACTGTATAATCATAATGGATTTGATTTAGGTCATACCTGAATGTCCTAGTCATTTTCTCTACTTTCTTCAACTTAAGCCTGATTTGCAATAAGGAGCTTACGATCTGAGCCACAGTCAGCTTCAGGTCTTGTTTTTGCTGACTGTATAGAGCTTCTCCTTCTTTGACTGCAAAGAATATAATCAAACTGATTTCAGTATTGACCATCTGGTGATGTCCACATGTACAGTCATCTCTTGGGTTGTTGGAAAGAGTGTTTGCTATGACCAATGTGTTCTTCTGACAAAATTCTGTTAGCCTTTGCCCTGCTTCATTTTGTACTCCAAGGCCAAACTTGCCTGTTATTCCAGCTATCTCTTGACTTCCTACTTTTGCATTCCAATCCCCTATGATGAAAAAGACATCTTTTATTTGGTATTAGTTGTAGAAGGTCTTGTAGGTCTTCACAGAACTGGTCAACTTCAACTTCTTTGGCATCAGTGGTTGGGGCATAGACTTGAATTACTGTGATGTTGAATGATTTTCCTTGAAAGTGAACTGAGATCATTCTGTCATTTTTGAGGTTGCACCCAGGCACTACATTTGATTCTTTTGTTGACTATGAGGGCTACTCCATTTCTTCTAAGGGTTTCTTGTCTGCAGTAGTAGATATAATAGTCATCGGAATTAAATCCACCCATTCCTGTCCATTTTAGTTCACTGATTCCTAAGATGTCGATGTTCACTCTTGCCATCTCCTGCTTGACCACTTCGAATTTACCTTGAATCATGGACCTAACTTTCCAGGTTCCTATGCAATATTGTTCTTTACAACATTGGACTTCACTTCCACCACCAGACACATCCACAGCTTAGTTTCATTTCTTCTTTTGCTCAGCCACTTCACTCTTTCTGGAGCTATTAGTACTTGCCCTCCACTCTTCCCCAGTAGCATGCTGCACATCTTCCAACCTGGAGGGCTCATCTTCCAGCTTCATATAATTTTGCCTTCTCACATGGTCCATGGGGTTCTTGTGGCAAGAATACTGGAGTGTGTTGTCACTTCCTCCTCCAGTGGACCATGTTTTGTCAGAACTCTTCACTCTGACCTGACCATCTTGGGTGACCCCATGTGGCATGGCCCATAGTTTTATTGAGTTATGCAAACCCCTTCATCCAGACAAGCCTGTGATCCATGAAGGGGAGTAGGTTTACTAACAGGGCACAAATCCAGACAGCTAGAAATTTCACTGGAATGACAGGAGAATGCCTCACACAGGACATGAGTGGATGACAGGGAACTGCTGACTCGTTGGGTAGATGGCTCCCCAGCCACCTGCCCGCCCTGGGCAGATGTTGTCCACAGGTGAACATTGCACAGCCTGAAGTGACTGCTGGGTGAAATCCTGGCAAGAGTGTCTGGGTCACTATTTGGTGATATCAGAGCATCCTTCTTAGCAGTCCTCTCCCCTTGCCTTATTTCTCGCCTCTAATATGCCATATGGATCCAGAAATCAGCTAACCAAACTTGTTATTAATAGACTTGTGCTTCAAATAAGAGTAAGTATATCTACGGAAGTCGCTGAGCTGCACTCAAAGAAGTGTTGATGCTTGGAGATGGTGACATTTCAGTGTCATCACAGAGAAGGAAAAGGCGTTGAAAATAATTTGAAGACTATCAAATGTTTATACTAATTTGCATACATAAATACATAGATGTTTATGTCTGCTGCACCCACATTTGGCTCTGCTTAAATGTTCTGTTCCTTGCTGAGCTCAAATAATAGCCATGCTCAACTTTTCCCTGTAAATTGCCTGAAACACCAGGGTCTGAAGACTGGTAATTTTATTGGTGTTTCCTCTAGCAACCCACACTGGTATTACAATTATCTGTTGGTAGGAATCTAACACTGACTCTCCTGGTCTTTGCTACCTTTTTTTTCCTTCTGCAGATACATTGGGTTATAGCTTAGCAACCTTACAGACATTCATGTGCTTAGGTGATTGTACTGTGCTATTTTCTTTAGCTTATTAAATAAAACCTCAACCATCAGCAGTGTTTTAGATCCAGTGGAATTTTTTTTCACTGTAAAATCTTAACAACCAGCAGGAATATTGTGCCATAAGTCCCTGAGCGGCAGCCGACATCTTTCATCAAAGAAACTCAAAATACTTTCCAAACATTAATTAAACTCCATTACATTGTTGCCTAGTCATATGCTGCATTTTTTTTCTGGAAAGAAAAAAAAAAAAAGAATGCAAGCAAGTAAATGACAGAGGTACATAGCAGAGGAAAATGAAAATTTCTTGAGGAAACAAATCTGAGTTTTCAGGTACCAAGGACATCTACTCCCTCTTAATAAAATAATCAGGTCCTTGATCACATCCGGCTGCTCATCTTCTTACATATAGAGCTGTTGATCCAATTTTCCTTTCTTTCAACATTATTCTCTTGGCACAGGCAGAAATATTTGGTTCTTGCTTTTATTGCCATCAGATAAGGTAAGGCAGTGGCCCGCAGGGGAACTTGAACAGTTTCTAAAGTAACAAGTATGTTGTACACTTTCTTACTGGGAGCAGAAGGATTCTAAGCCAGGTTGAGTCCCTTGCAAGCAGCAGGACCTATAAAATGAGAGTTAGAGCCTAGATTTGGCTTGGAGGCTTGAACTGCTCTTTTGAGGTCACGCGAGGATCCTAGAGGGACTGTGTGCTGAGAGGGGCTGGAATGCAGACAAGCCTGTACCCTGCTCGCTCTCCACTCCAACCGCCACAAAAGAGAGTGTGCTGAATTGCCAGACTTGAAACTGCAGAGTCCTCTTCCCAGAAATCCTCTGATTCACCCTTAAAGCAGAAGTTGGCTGCCAGTTTGCTAGAGTTTTTGGCTGGCCCTGAGCCTGGTTTAACTGCTCCAATCCTCATCTCCCTCGTGACACATCAGATCACACTTCCTGGTGTCTTACGGTTTCCATGCCTACTGGATTCAATATCTGGGATATGTCTTCTTCACCAATTATGATTATTTTTTGCATTTAGTCTGATATCATCACCATGAATATTAGTTCTTGATGCTGTTGTTTTTCATGATCATCTGTGTCCTTGAAACTCTCGTGTTTAAGCAACAGTTTTGAGAACTAGGTACCATATATGACAGTCATAAAAATATCTGTCTTTTTAATACTTATTTTTATTTATTTGACTGCACCAGATCTTGTTGTGGCATGTGGGATCTTTACTTCCCCGACCAGGGATTGAACTCAGGCCCCCTGCACTGGGAGCCTGGTGTCTTAGCCACTGGGTCACCAGGGCAACTCCTCTTTCATTTTTAAAATGCTTTCACAACCAGGATATTATGTCTTGGATTCATTTCTTTATTTGCTCATTTATGCACTCATACAACCAAGAGACTTCTAGGGTCTCACTGGGGATAAAATGATAATTAAAATACGGTTCCTGGTTTCAGGAGCTGACAGTGCAGAGCAGAGATGTTTACACAGAATTGAGATGACAAGTACTGTGCTTGAGCTGATCCTCAGATCATTGTATTTACCAGTGAGGAGAAGAGCCGTAGAGAGCGCAAAGGCCTTCTTTCTCAAGGTCACATGGCTAGCCACTTGAGGAATAAAAGCTAATATGCAAAGCTTCTGGTTATGAAGCCACTGAATTTTTGCCAGTTCTGCCACTTTGCTTCCTTCAGAGCAGTGGTTTTCAAAAGTGTGGTCCAAAGACCAGCCAAATCAGCACCGTCTGAGTACTTGTTAGGAAAGCAAATTCTCAGCATCCCCGGACCTGCTGAATCTGAAATACTGGAAGTGGGGCTCAGAAATCTGTAGTTTACCAAGCCCCACAGGTGATTCTGATATACAGTAAGTTGGAAAACTGTTTTAGATCAGTGCTTCTCAAACATCAATATGCATAGGAATTACCTGGGAATCTTAAAGATGTAGATTTTGCTAGCAAAGTAATGCTCAAAATTCTCCAAGACAGGCTCCAACAGTACATGAACTGAGAACTTCCAGATGTTCAAGCTAGATTTAGAAAAGGCAGAGGAACCAGAAATCAAATTGCCAACATCTGTTGGATCATAGAAAAAGCAAGAGAATTCCAAAAGAATATCTACTTCTGCTTCATTGACTACAAAAAGTTAAAGCCTTTGACTATGTGGATCACAACAACCTATGGAACATTCTTAAAGAGATGGGAATACCAGACCACCTTACTTGCCTCCTGACAAATCTGTATACAGGTCAAGAAGAAACAGTTAGAACTGGACATGGAACAACAGACTGGTTCCAAATTGGGAAAGGAGTACATCAAGGCTGTATATTGTCACTCTGCTTATTTAACTTATATGCAGAGTACATCATGAGAAACGCTGGGCTGGAAGAAGCACAAGCTGGAATCAAGATTGTGGGAGAAATAACAATAATCTCAGATATGCAGATGACTCCACCCTTATAGCAGAAAGCGAAGAGAAACTAAAGAGCCTCTTGATGAAAGTGAAAGAGGAGAGTGAAAAAGTTGGCTTAAAACTCAACATTCAGAAGACTAAGATCATGGCATCTGGTCCCATCACTTCATGGCAAATAGATGGGAAAACAATGGAAACTGTGACAGACTTTATTTTGGGGGGCTCCAAAATCACTGAAGATGGTCTCTGCAACCATGAAATGAAAAGACACTTGCTCCCTGGAAGAAAAGCTATGACCAACCTAGACAGCATATTAAAAAACAGAGACATTACTTTACCAACAAAGGTCCATCTAGTCAAGGCTATGGTTTTTCCAGTGGTCATGTATGGATATTAGTGTTGGACCAAAAAGAAACCTGAGCACTGAAGCATTGATGCTTTTGAACTGTGGTGTTGGAAAAGACTCTTGAGAGTCCCTTGGACTGCAAGGAGAGCCAACCATTCCATCCTAAAGGAAATCAGTCTTGAATATTCATTGGAAGGACTGATGCTGAAGCGGAAACTCCAATACTTTGGCCACCTGATTCGAAGAACTGACTCATTGGGAAAACTCTGATGCTGGGCAAGATTGAAGGCAGGAGGAGAAGGGGAGGGACAACAGAGGATGAGATGGTTGGATGACGTCACCAACTTGATGGACATGAGTTTGAGTAAGCTCCGGGAGTTGGTGATGGACAGAGAAGCCTGGAGTGCTGCGGTCCATGGGGTTGCAAAGAGTCAGACAGGACTGAGTGACTGAAATGAACTGAATTGAGATCGAAATGCTATAGACAGGCATTCTGACAATAAAGCAGAGCCAGCTGACAAGAAGGGAAAAGTGTGTGTGTGTGTGTATACACATATATAAAACTTCACAGATTGGAACCACTTAATACAGGGTAAACACGTGGGCAAGCATCAATAAAGAGCATTGTATAGAAAGCAGAACAGAGTGATCACAGAACATGTAGAAAACAATAAAATTACAAAATGTTCAAGGCGTTTTGGAAGGTATATAAAACATTTGAGACAGTTCCCCTTGCCAAAAACATGGTAAAATTCCTAGATGTAACAAATTAAGATATTTTATCTGGAAATCCTAAAAGCAGTTAAAAATAAGAGGGCTTGATGACCTCTGAGGATTCCACTGGTGTGGACTGCCACTTTCTCTGAAATCCCTGTCAAGCATTATTACAAGAGGAGATTGTAGGGTAGTGACTTTCCCTGTCCCAGGCAGATTCACTCTAGGCCTGTCAATTGGTTCAGAAGAGTGTATCTGTTGGGATTGCTTCCCAGCTGCAGGTAGCAAAACCCAATAAAAGGTAGCTGAGACAGGAAAGGAGTTTACTGGTCTCACGCCACAGAAGGTCAGAGTTAGACAATCCAAGGCTATCGTGAGTCATCAATGCCATCTAGAGTTCAGATTTCACTCATCTCACTGTTTCACCATTCTTAACATTGTAGAATGGCAGATGTACTTTCAGATACTAAGTGCAGATGGCAGGCAAGTAGGAGAGAAAAGGCACGTTAAAGGTTAAAGAACCCAGGAGCGTGCCGGCTGAAGTTATCTCCAAGAAAAGTGCCTGTGAGTTGTACCCAATGAATTCCTTTTTCATCTCCTTGGTCAGAACTTGGTCATATGGGCTTCCTGATCGCTGAGAATCTGGAAAACTGGATGCACACACCTTGGATAAATTCAAGGTTCGGTTGTTAAGGAAAATTGGTAAAAATGAATGAATACTGGGTTGGCAATAAGCATTATGTGTCTTAAGTCAATTATGGAAGTGAAGTGAAGTTGCTCAGTCGTGTCCAACTCTTTGCAACCCCATGGACTGTACCCCACCAGGCTCCTCCAGCCGTGGAATTTTCCAGGCAAGAGTACTGGAGTGGGTTGCCATTTCCTTCTCCAGGGTATCATCCCAACCCAGGGATTGAACCGGGTCTCCCGCATTGCAGGCAGACATTTTACCATCTAAGCCACCAAAGAGGTCAGTTATGGAGGAGGTGGTATTTCAGCAGTGGATGAAAGAAAGACAGAAAGTCTGAGTGAGTGGTGGAGGAATCCCAAAGAGATTTGGAAGCATGAGTGATGAGGTTGTATGAGGTTGACTGTTTACACAAACTAATATATGACCTCAAGTGGGGTCAAATCACCCAATTCAAAGCAAACCTCCATTTTTTAGATCTGGAACATGCCTGATTCTCTGTATCCCAGACTCTTTTGGAGAACAGGCTTAGTGCTGAATGACAGGTGTTACATATTTATTAATATTTGACATTTATTTATTAGTAGGCAGTGTTGCTTCTCAGTCTAATTTAACTTGAGAGACACAGCAAACAAGGTCTCTGGGCAATTGATAATCTATTACAGGGTGAACCGTATGAAATTATGTTAATTTAGCTACCATTCCAAGCAAATGGGGCTGCCCTGATGGCTCAGACGGTGAAGAATCTGCCTGCAGTGTGGGAGACCCAAGTTTGATCCTGGGTTGGGAGGATCCCCTGGAGAAGGGAATAGCTACACACTTCTGTATTCCTGCCTGGAGAATCCCATGGACAGGGGAGGAACATGGTGGGCTACAGTCGCAGAGTCAGACATGACTAAGTGACTAACTCTTTCATTTTCACAAACCAAATGGAAGCATCTTAGCAGTTGTCATAGCATCTTCTGCTTGGACTAGTGGAATCTTTAATACTATATAAAACAAATGACTTTATTACATTAGGACAACAGTGAGACGTTGGTGAAAGCTCTACAGAATAACATCTGAACCAGACCTTAAAGGATGAGTGAGATTTCACTAACTCAGGCAGACACAGACACTTCAAGTCTCTGTGCTTTGTTAGAGAACTGTTAAATTACCTTGAAAAGACATCTTGCTACATCAGAAAGACCAACTCACCTGTTTTATAAAGAAAAACATTGTAAGAAAAAGTAGATGAAATAAGTCTTCTCAAGTGTTGCATTGATTTTCCACTTTAATTCTCATTCAATTATCCAGAAAACATCATTCTCCCAAAGTCCTTTGAAATAATTGACCTTTTATCTGAATCCTAAAGCCTCCTTTTTATGGTGTATTTTGTGAACATTTCCTTCCTTTCTCTGCTACAGGCAAAAAGGTGACAGTCTCTTATTTCACTTCCACCTAAGCAACAACATTAGCAACTGTTCATTCTGACTTGATATTTGTATGTTGTGGGGGGCGGGGGGGAGTTGGGGAACAAAAGGAATGAAGAATAAAATCGGAAAACGAGGGAAAGAACATGTCGCTCCAGACTCTGGGAGCAGTCAAATCAGGCTGCCAGCTGCAACAAGAATCTCTCTAATAAGGAAATTAGAGCATGATCATTTCTGGCTATGTGACTCTGATTCTAAATAGGTTTTACAAATAGATTGTGATTGAACTTGGAAGCATAAACAAATTGGCTTTGTGGAATAAAGGCTGAACTACATTTTAGTTGGGGAATTAAAATGCTTTTATGGGAGGCTCTCTGAGAGAAGGGACAGCTATTTTAACGAGAGCATATGCATTTGTGAAACACACTGGCTTTGTTGCTTTCTCTTTGGAGAGTCAGGTCTGATAAACTCAAAAGAAAGTTTCCCAATAGAGCTCCTAAGAGGACAAGTGATAAAGGCATGGAATGGGCAGTGTGTATTTGAAATTCCCCATTCAGATGCTGGGAAGAGAGGTGCCATTTAAAAATCATAGATTTTAAAATATCAGTAGCTTAAAAAATTCTAGTCAGTGATCTCCCTTGGATATTTCTTTTGTCTCCTGGAGGTTTGGGGATAGAGGTTCTCTAAGCTCTATTAATACATTTTCACTTATAAATATTCATGCAGTGTTCCCAGTGCCTCCCCGACTGACTCAGGGCAGGCTCTCTACCCTGGTGAGAGAGTGGTGCTGGAGGAGATGCTAAATTTCTAATAAGGCCCTGGGTCAGCCTCAGACAACCTAGAGTCACTTGAAAACACCAGACTTTGCAGTCAAGATAAAGGGTTATAAATGTCTGTGTGTCCAAGCTTACATTCCACACGAGAGGATTAACTTCCTCTCTCCTCAAAGTCTCCCGGATGTTAAAAATAGTTACAGTTCTGTGTGATTTGCGCCTCACACAGCGAAGAGAGAGATCTGCCTGCCTGGAAGAAGCTCTTGTTTATTTCCCTTTTTCCAAATCCGCTGATTACTCGCTAAGGCCTAATCCACCATGGAGTGCAAGTCAGCAAAATCTCTCTGATAGTGATGAGTTCGTATATTCAGAAACAAAGTGTAGGCCCTGGGGGACCCACAGGGTCATCTACCTGCTCGGTAGGAGTTCAGATCAGCTCCTGGAGAGTACATTCCACAGTGACAAAACGCTTATACCGTGGACATTTTCCTTACCATCTAGTGACCTAAAACTAGATCCTTCTGTGTTAACTCTTCTCCTACATCCAGGGATGTTCCTAGGAAGTGGGTGAAGTCTGGAGTTGCATTCACTCATTCTCCCTTATTAGGCTATGAAGTCTTTCACATCCCTGCAGCCTGAGTGAGTAATTTCTCCCACTAAATGCTTTCTAGGCCCAAGGGGATGAGCACTCCGAACTTCTGTCCACACTTGGTCTCTGGCTCTACTGACACATGCACGTTGTGCAGGGAAATAAAACATTTCGCTAAAGAAGCTTGTATCGTCTCACGTTTTCATTTCAGAGATACTGTATTTTCATTTACGATTCAGCTTTAAATGGGTATTTAGCCCTAATATTTCAGTCCCTTGCTGCTGCTTTTTCTGTCAAGCTTATAGAAACTTATAAATGAATTACCAGGTGAGCTTCTTATTTAAATGGAACTCAAATTAATTCATTGTGGAAATAAAATTTCTACTCTTTTACCCACCCACTCAACATAAACAATTTGTTTTCCTTATAGGGGATTTTCCCTAACAAGCAGAGCACAGCAGAAAACACACCAAACTGGGTGTCTTGTGACCTAGGTTCTAGCCATAGCTCTTCCACAAATGAATGAATCTGGACAAGTCATACTTAAAAGATGGAGCTATGCCAGGCGCATTGGAAGATGAGCTTCTCAAACTTTACTGTATTAGTCTGGGTTTTCTGAGAAACAGAACCAATAAGAGGAAAGTATATAAAATATGGAAATATACTGTGTGTGTGTATATATATGTATATATATATATATATATATTTTTTTTTTTTTTAAAGAATTGACTCATGTGATTACAGAGGCTTGGCAGGTCCGAAAGCTACAGCATAAGCCAGTAGATTGGAGACCCAGGGAAGAGTTGCCGTTTGAGTCCAGAGGTGGTCTGATGTTCTAATTCTCTCTTCCCAGTGGGGAAGGTCAGTCTGTTTTCTATTAAGGCCTTCAACTGATTGGGTGGGACTCACTCTTTACTCATTATGCTGGGTAATCTGCTTTATTCAAATTTCATTGACTTAAATGTTAATCTCATCTAAAAAAATTTCTCTGAAGAAACATCTAGAACATTGCTTGATCAAATATCTGGATACCATGGACTAGTCATGTTGACACATAAAATTCGCATTCATGCCATATGTGTGAATCACCTGAGATGCTTGTTAAACATAGATTCCTGGACTCTGCCCTCAGATTTCTGATTCTAACTTGCTATCTTTTTGCCAGGGGATGCTGATGCTGCTCTTTTAGGGCTTAGTTTTGAGGAGTACTGTTTTTAGGTTCTATGAGCATGGTCCAGCCTCTTCTACAGATGAAGAAACTGAAGCCTATAGTTATGTATAGGTTTGTCCCAAGGAGTTCATACCCAAATCTTCAAATCTTTATCTAGGGCTTTTTTCACATAATATGCTGCCAACGTGTAGTACAAATGAACTTCCTTAGGATGAAATCTACTCTTGTAATTGAACCTTCTTCAAAACCAAAGTGAACTAGTTGGATTTTTCATAGAATTTGACAACATGACTCTAAAATTCACATGGAAGGGCAAAAAGCCAGTAAGAGTCAAGACAATTTTGAAAAAGAATAAGGAGGGAAGTCCCATACTAACTTTTCTGCAGGTGTTTTATAAAACTATAGTCATTAAAACAGCATAGAATTGAAAGAAATTAAGAACTCATTGTCAGGCCGTAAGTATTTGAGATATACATGACGGAGGTATCATTATGAGGAAAAGATAAGCTATCCATAAGTACTGCTTGAAAATGGCTATTGATGTGAGAAAAAATACACTTCCTACCCATCCCATGCTTAAAAATAAATTCCAGATGGATCAGCATAGAAGTAACATTTAAAAACTTTGAATGAAAAATTTAAGATAATATTTTTTTCTATCAGGACAGATAAATATTTGTTAAATGAGACATAAAAACGCAAACCATAAAGTAATATAGTAATGATAAGCCAATATTTATGATGCTATTCTATTTGTATACAATATTTTGAGTACATTATATACGCTAATTTGTGTAATCCTCATGAAAACCCTAGGTCACACCTCTGCCGCTTACGGCACAGGTTAAGGAAGTGAGCAGTCTCTCCAGTCCTCAGTCTTTTATGAAGATCAAGGGCCATTATTATGATGACCTTCCTTAGAGACCAAGGCCTGAAGAGACTGTTCACCTCCTTAACCTGTGTGGTAAGTGGCAGAGGTGTGAGGTGATCTGAGATATTCAAGATCTATGCTAGAGTCACTGCTCTATACACTACCTCTTAAGAGTGGAAAATGGACTACATTCAAATGAAAAGAATATATATTACATAAATTAATTGAAAATACAAACCAGTACTGGGAGGAAATATTTTTAATGCGTATAACCTCAAAGGATTATACAAACATGCAAACACACAGGTACACATACAGAGCAGACGTACAAAATCGACATGAAAAAAGAACTCCATTAGAAAATGGGCACAGATCATGAACAGGCACTTCACTGAAAAGGAAAATCAAATGACCATAATCATGTGAAAATTTCATGCTAGCCAACATATAAATCAGTATTATTCCTTCAGAGAGCAATTTGGCAATACTTACCACAGTAAAAGGTGCACCTTTTCTATAAGTCATTCTTTGTGTATACAAAGACAGCTTTTGCATAGTTGTTCTAGCAAAAAATTGGAGATAATAACTCAGTAAAGAAGTGGTTCAACAAATTACAGGATAATTACATTTTGGAATACAAAGTAAAATAGGCTGGATATATCTACACAGATAAAGTTAAAAAACCTAATGGTGAGTGGACAAAAGATGTTGAAAAATATCATATAGCATACGATATCATTTGAGTAAAGCCTAAAATTTCACAAAATAATGCTATTAAGTGTTTTGGGTGCGTAACATTGCCATATGGATATAGACCAACTTTAGGATAACAGTGACCTTTGGGGGATGGAAGATGGGGAAGGGAGAGAGCTGAGTATGAAAGAGAAATCTAGCTATAGCTTACTTTTTTCAGTCTCAAGGAGATATGGATAAATATTAAGATGTGTTAAATACTGACTTGGGTACCTGAGCATTTTGTTATTTTCTATATATTTGAAATTGCCTATTATTACATGTTTTAAAAGAAATAAAAATGCATCCCTACAGTCATTATTTTTAGTATACAATTGTGTTCTTTTTTTCTGAGAACTAAAATATGCAAACTTTCTCCTTCTGTGTGTTGTTTTTTCTCAAGTATACTTTTCAACTTATTACAAAATCTTAGAGTTGGAAGAAAATTTAGAAGGTGTTTGTTCAAATCTACCACTTAACATAGGCACCTCTGGATTCAAATTATTATTCCAAGTAAAAATACTTGGTTAAATTTTCCTTTACACTTAATAATCTGGAAAACATAGCTTTAGTTAACTGGTTATTTTGTTTTAGCGGAGTTAGATTCCATGGATAATGACTTTAGAAAGTGAAGTATAATAAATTGCAGTTAACATTAATACTATGCTGATAGTATAATTTTATCTGTAATGGTATAGAAGGCTGCAAAGAGTCTCACGATCATCATTATAACCATCAATTACCATTATTTTGGTAATACAAGGAGGTGCCAACTGAAAGATCTGGATGGCATGATGTCAGATAATATGAATTAAAGGACTATTTGGAGGGAAGGTAATTACCACGTATGACGTATTGTGGGAGGTGCCTTAGATATACAATTTCATTTAAATCCTACAGCAACCCCATAAGGTAGATATTGTTAGTCCCACTTATCAAATAAAAGCATTGAAGTTCAGAGAGATTTGAGGTAATTTGCCCTACATCTTGTTAAGAAAAATTATCCTAAATGTGAAAATAAGGCCAAATGAGTCCTATGTATCCTTTCAACATTATACTGGAGCTTTACCTAATTGGAGCCAACAGATTGTTAATTCTCTTACAGAGAATTAACTTTTGTTAATTGAGTACCTTTGTTTGACCTACTACTTAGTATTGATTAGTCCTAAACTCTGTGAAACTCTAGGTTAACTTGTAGATTTTTGTCTGATAACAATGCAAGTGATTTTTGTCCAGTAGAAAATATAATTCCATGGAGACACATTTCTTCCTCCCCTCCATCTATCTCCTTCCTTCTCATCTATCTTTCTATCTATAGATATGCATTCAATCTTTCCAATTTTTGAACCAGTGTTATAATCTTAATGCATCCCTCATTAATAAATTAGATGATTTTTGACATGTGCTCTTTGTATGTTTGCACGAGAGTCAAGTTTTTACCTTATTGAAAATCATACTTTGACAATTTCACAGATAAAGCCAAGGCTTTGGTTTCAGAGCACGTGTTTTTGCTCTCACATGCTCTTTTTGGGTGTATGTAGTGAATGTCATCACTGAAAACTTGAACTTAATTAAGGTACTAGTCCTCTGATGTGGGGGCAGGACACTGTGAGAAAAACAGTCTCAATTCCCCTTCCTGGGAAGTGGAAACAATACCGAGGATACGATTCTCTGGACGTGCACCTCCTAAGACATAGAGGCCTTGTCACTTAGATCCCTACAGTTGATACTTCCTTCTGCCCAATAAATAGAGGGGTAGAATGTCTTCCTCAGAGTTTCATTTCATACTATGCATTTTATACTGTGTGTTATATGTACACATACACATGTAGGTATGCATATGCATGTTTGTACTATGTATTCCACGTTTCATAGTCTGAGTGATATAGAATGTCTATCATAATGAGTAGAGTCCATGTCCCCATTTGTGATTTCTATCCCAATCTCTCCTCAACCAATTTCTAGCTCTAAAATGAATCTCTATAACCCAAGGTATTTTACAAAGATAGTTCTATTCAATTAACTTCAAGGATATACATTCACAAACATATAACATGAAACCCACTCATTCATGTTAGTAAGAATATGGAATTAGTGAGAATATGGAATTGTGGATGATTTTTAAGAAACTGAAGTAGCATTATTCTCAAGTACCTATATGTTCTTATTTCAGTTATGAAACTCTACCCTGTAATTGTTCTTGGGGACTTAATTAATGGGGAGATAAAAATGGTATGCAATCAGCTTATCAACAAAAGGAAGAAATGGGCATTTCTTAAGCGATTGCAAAGTTTGTTCTCTTAAGCAAGTAAAACAACTCTTACTTTCTTTATAACCCTTTCCAGGTTATCAATTAACATAGAATAACCTTTCTTGATAGGAGAAACCAAGAGAATTCTTTCAACGCTAAAACAGGAATATGTGATGTAAGGAGATTTCGATGCTTCTACATTTTTCCCCCATAGGTTACTTCACTAAGCAAGCTAATTGGGCTTAGTCCACATCCCTGGTAACAACATCTTGAAACAAAATGTTGGAAACGGTCTCCTGGCAAACGCAACTAGTGGCCGCTGCCCTTTTGCCCGGAAACAGAGGCCTGCTATTGTACCAGGCAGAGCCCAGAGGACAACAGGCAGGCGGTCTGGCAGGGTTGCCTGCTGATGCTAATTGCCCTAGTCCAGCAGAGGAGAGAAATTGATGCCAAGTTCTTGCACAAGGTCAAATGTTTCTGGAGGAAGGGAGCCAGGGTTAAATTAGCAGTCAGAATGAGGTAGGAAGCTGGGTGGAGAAATGCAGGCTGGGAGAGGGGGCAGAAGTCTGGAAATTCAAATGGAGACGGCAGTAAAAAGTAATTACTAACACATTTTCCAACTTGGAAAGCCAGCCACATCCCACACCAGGGCCAGACTCGGAGCTCTTCTGTTCCAAGGGGGTTGGAACAGACTCAGGGGACAGGAAGGGACTGTGCAAGCCAGCTGCCTGTGGCTGACTTTGGAGCTGCGCTCCCCAAAAAGGGAAATTCATCTTGAAAGAGAAAGCGAAGGACATTTCTCCTGAAATTCTCCATTCAGAGTAACATTTGCCATACATTTTATGTATCCATCCTTCTAGGACCTTTTAGGATAATTTAGCCAAAAATTATCAAACATCAAAACAAAGTAAAGGGAAACATTTTAGGAAAATGTAAGCCTTTGTGAACCTAAAATATCTCCCTTCTCTGCTGTTCATCCACTTCACTAGAGGAAAGAAACTGTGGGAGGCACAGATCTCAGGAGAAGAGGAGGAGGGGAAGGAGGAGGAAAAATAAGGGAAAGGGGAAACAATGGTCTCTGGTGTCAGGGAGAAATTCATGATTGGATTGACTGTTTTGGATTGACTGTTTTGACAGTTGATTTTTATTTTTATTTTCCCTCCAGCTTCAGAACCATGACAGACGATTGCTGAACATCAAATTGATGAGTGAATACTTCATCGGATCTGGTTGCCTTAACAACTAAAATAGCCAAAATGTTAAGACAGTCAAATAAGATTGATTATTTTTGATACAATCCGTGGGTGGCTGACCCAGAAAGCCTCAGCCTAATCACACATATAAACACAGGGGCTGTATCAACAGAAGCAAAGCAGCCAGAGGACGAGTGAGATATCTGTCAATCACCTGGATGCCTCCCGTCTACCGTGAGCTGAACGGCATGTAGAGAAAATACCAGAAAGAGGCTCTGGATTGCTCCTGGGTGCTAGATGTCACAGGAGGTAGTCAGCCTTAAAAGCTGGGCATTTTGATCCTTTCAATTTCCAGCAAAAGGGCAGAGCCTGGCTTGTAATAGAGAAGCAGATTTCCTCCAAATTGTTGTCTAGAGGTGCTGAATCATGCATGAATGTCAGCAGATGACGCCAACCATGGCATCATTTCATATGAGCTTTATCTGGTGTGAACTAAGCGCATTCTGCTTTATGAATTTTCTTTAAACATCCACAGATAATTGTGCTGTGTCATAGACCAAAAGGGAAATTAAATCTCTCTCATAGTGGATTTGGTATTTGCAGGCTTTCCTGAAGACAAGGAAAAGGAAATTCATTTTGGATTTTTAAAAAATTCTCAAGTTAGAAAAAAAATCACCATCTCAGGTGCCCATTTGAATTCAACCCACCATGTGCAGAGGGCTAGCTGGATGCCTTAGCATAATTGCTCAGGTACAAAGGTTCCTGAAGCTTTACTGTTGTTTATTTGTTTGGTTAGGTTCTCTTTTCATTTTGAGTTCTAGAAAATTATTAGTTGATAGCTTGATGGCAAGGCAGTCTGTGTTGAGAAAAGAGAAATTGATTAAGAAGTGAGAGATGGTGAGAGACTGAAAAGGCTGAAAAAGAAAAGCCTACAAAACATTTACAGTGTAATTTTTCAATACAGATTTGAGTATATACAACAAGCAGTTAGAAACAGATGCCTTTCAACACTTCATTATTGAACAAAGAATAATTTCTGAGTTTCCCCCTTTTTAAACAGAATCCAAGAAAATATAATGCTATAATCTATATATTAGTTAGCATGGCATGATTTGAACATCTAATTGCTTGACATTTGAAAGAGTCAGTCTCAATGCTTGGAGGACCCAACATAGCTAGCATGTAGCTGGATGTCAGGGAAGAGCAGTCACAATAATCGTCCATGGAAACAAAACATTAATCAGCAAATACCAGTTTGCTAGACTAATAAGAAAGGATGTTAACTTGATATGCATGCCTGCATGCTAAGTCGCTTCCATCATGTCCAACTTTTTGTGACGCTATGGACTTAGTCTGCCAGGCTCATCTGTCCGTGGGATTCTTCAGGCAAGAATACTGGAGTGGGTTGCTATGCCCTTCTCCAAGGGATCGTCCCGAGGCAGGAATTGAATGTCTCTTACATTGGCAGGCAGGTTCTTTACCACTAGCACCACCTGAGAAACCCTAACTCGATATATTGGTATTTAGAAAGTGAGTATGTGGGTACTCTGTATGTTTACAACATAATATCACATCTTCTTAGATAACTTAATATTTTACAATACTTTTGACTTTTCCTATTTTAATTGATCCACACCACGGTTCTTTGGAGGTCGACATCTTCATTGGACTCTACTGGTGAATATATAGCCGTGCCAATCATGGCTGCCTTTTCTTTCCAGTGTCAATTGCTAAGAGCTGAGCGTTTCTTCATACAAGTGGTCAATCAGCGAACAAGAACATGATGTTCCCCAAACATAGACAATCCACTTTAACACCAGAAAATTATCAGTTCCCTGGGAATTGGAGCTAGGAAATTCCTAAAGAATAAGACAGTGGTGAGAGCCGCTGTAGAAATGCCTTGATGTGGGGGGAAGCTGGAGAGGCCATGATATTAACTCAGGTTCTGAGGGAGCAGAATCAACGCATTAGCAGAAGTGAAAGGGAAAGACAAGACAGGGAAAACAGAAGGTGAGCAGGGAATAGGAGGGAGAAACGGAAAGGTAGAGAAAAGCCAAATGAGAGAAACGGAAGCATGACCTCCTACTGCTGAGGTCACTAGGACTCACCTCCTGTTCCAGGGCAGCAGCTGTTGCTGCCCTTGCTTTGGTTTTTCCCAGCAACCTTTACTAGCGTGAGTGAGTCTCTGTTCCTTGCATCCAAAGGAGTTTGACTGAAAAGCATTGTTATCTTCCATGATGCTACTGAGCACACTAAAGCACAAAGAGACAGCAAAAGTCCTTTCCTGAGAAGATGGATTGTATTACAACTCACAGACCTGCAAGTAGGAAGTGGCTGAGCCAACATCCTGCCCAGACTTTTCTAAAACTGGGGCTGATGTCAGTTTATCACGCCATAGCATTTAAAAAACATACTCCCAAATCCTTTGACACTCCTTCCGTAAAGAGGTGGTGTCTGTCCCCTGCTGTTGAAGCTGAGTGGGAACTCCTGACAGTTCCAACCAAAGAAGAGTAGCAGAAGTAATGCCGCCTGATTTTTGAGACTGCTTTAGGAAAGACTGTGTAACTTCTATTTAGTTTTCTGGAAATGCTCTTGGAACCCAGCTGCCATGCTATGAGGAAATCCAAGCTGGTCAACATGGAGGGAGTCTCTGGAAAGATCCTGAGATGAGAGAGAGAGAGAGAGACACAGGCCTTGTCAACTCCAAGCTGTTTCAGATTTGCTCTGTCTCACTGCTTTCTAACAGCCCTCCCTTCCACTCCCCTGCCCCCAGCTATTCTATAATGACTTCAACCACTGTTTGACTGCAGCACATGAGACACCCAAGTCAGACCCACCCAGCTGAGCACGTTCTGGATTCCTGCCCCACAAAACTATGAATAAAATAATTACTGTTTGTATAAATAAATTCCCTGGTAACTCAGTAAAGCACTGCCTTCAAGGGGGGAGACCCGGGTTCAATCCCTGGGTCGGGAAGCTCCCCTGGAGAAGGGAGTGGCAGCCCACTCCAGTGTTCTTGCCTGGAGAATCCCATGGACAGAGGAGCCTGGTGGGCTACAGTCCATGGGATTGCAAAGAATCAGACACAGCCTAGCAGCTGAACACACAACAGCTTATAAATAATTGAGTTTTGAACATAACAATGAACATTTGTTTACAACATCATTGCCAAATGTGTAAGAGGCTACATCTGGAACCTGAGAGACCTACCATCCATCATACTTCCTCTGTAGTGGAAGGGGCAATTTATGATTCTTTGTTCTTTACCTCGAAGGGGATGTCCTGGCAGGCCCCAAACCACTGGACTCCGGAAAACTTCATTGATATGTCGGTCCCTGAATCTTCATTAGAGATATTTCCCACTTTCTGGAGTTCATGTGTTTTACCAAAGCCTCCAGAAATTCTTGGCATTTCTTGCTTATCTGACCTGATTAACGTGATGCCATCAGTAAAGTGAAGAAATGTGTGGTTCTCTGGAATGCCCAGTCATTTCACTATATTATGAGAGGGAGAGAGAGAACATGGCCCTGGGGCAAGATCATAAGTCTGTACTGTTGTTTGAGATCCAGGACTGAATAGAGTGTATTACTTACCACGCTAATCTGCTCCAGGAAAGAAACCATTTTTGGTACCACAGCTACAATTGGGACCACTACTTGATTGAGTCTGTAGTAAACCATTATTATACCAGAGGGTCCACCTGGCTTCTGTAGGTGCCAGACTGGCGAATTAAATGTGGGTAGGGCAGCAACTGCCAACTCTGCCAATCTTTTAGTTTCTCCAGCCTGACAGTAGTCCATTTCCCAAGGATGCAATGTTGGTTTCAGTTTAATATCTTGTCCATGGTAGGAGGGACAATATCAGAGGCTTCCACTTGGCCTTTCTCATTATGAGAATTCTTAACTCACAGGCCAAGGAATCAATATAGAGATTCTCTCAAATTCATAACCCAAATATACAGTCAGAGACTGGAGGAAAAAAACCACTGATTGGGTCCATACACTTAGCTGACCATGAGCCAGGTACTTATCTCAACACACGGTTCTTGAACATTTGAGTAATCTCCTTTCCCCAGTACGTGGGGTAGTGTGAGTGTAGATCCCTCCAGAGAAGGACCAGGAGAATCGTTATGATAGCATTTGCCATGATCACACATTGTCCTTCACTCATGAAACCCAGCCTCGATTTCAGTCAGTGGTTTTTGGGTTAAAAACTGAATCGGGTCCAGAAACTTAGCGAGGGATTGTGGAGCTTTATTGCAGCAGTAGTTCTGAAACTGTGTTTCTTTTTGTTACACAGGCTGAGAAATAACCTTGTTATAACCTGCTCAGTCTTGACCCTGGAGATACTGCGTCCCATTAACCACCACCACGGCACCGCCTGAGTCATGCCACTCCCCGCCTGCCAACCTTGCAGCTCTTTACAATAATTGAGCTCACTTTGCTTTTGACGGTTAAGTGCTACCACCTGGACTCTATTTTTTCAGAAGTCTACCAGCACTGTGCTATTCGAGAGTCAGTTTTGCAATAGCACCCTCCAAAATCAGTCCTATTCTACAGAGGTCAACCACCGCCGAGACTCTCAACAATGCTGGCCTCCCCTACCCATCCCACATTCCTCGGTAAATGGGATGTCCTCTGAACTCTCACAGATCGTAATAAGTGAACAGGGTTTTTGACACTGCCTAATGTAGCCACTTCAATATGCCCAACATCCCAGCCTTTCAATTCTTTCCTCCATCATTTTCCCCAACAATTTTAGCATGCCTCCCAAGATTCCTGCCATCATCTTAAATCCTTCATCAAGGGTTAGAGCTCCAATATCTATAAACTGTCCTTTATCCAACTTTGTATTCCATTTCCTTTCACCCAGCACCTCCAAAAATCCAGTCCGTCTTCATTCTGCTGGCTCTTGACAATAAATATCAGTTATATCTTTCAGTTCCTTTGCTGTATAGTCCCTTTTCTTAGTTTTCAATTCCTTCACTTCCCCTGCTGGGTTGTGGTGTGTCTAGACTCTTAATTATTGTCCTGGTGATTACAAGGGGAGGTGGGGTAGATTATGGGGTGGGCACACCCTGCTTTGCAAGGTAGAATCTCCTGTCTCATCTTCACGTAAGGAGGAAGAACTACCCTTAACCAGAAGGGATGGGCCTTTTTTCTTGGCACAGAGTCTAGTAGAATACGAAGATTTAGATTCTTCATCTTAACTGTCAGGGTCCCACTCCTTCCCAAACAGGGCCACGAACTTCGTGTAGGTGAACTGTTAAGTGAAACATCAACCTCCATGGAATTCTGCCATGGATTCTATACTTAAATCCTGACGCCAATCCTCAGATGTTTTTTGCCTTCTTGCTGCAGGAGATGAGCATCCCTTTAAATACCACTAAAGAGGCCCCCACCTGGCTTTCAGAGTTTGCATATATTGATGGTTAACTGCCTTCGTTGTCATTCTCTAGTACATGGATCACTATGAACAAAGCTAGTGGAGGTGATGGAATTCCAATTGAGCTATTTCAAATCCTCAAAGATGGTGCTGTGAAAGTGCTGCACTCAATATGTCAGCAAATTTGTACAACTCAGCAGTGGCCACAGGCCTGGAAAAGGTCAGTTTTCATTCCAATCCCAAAGAAAGGCAATGCCAAAGAATGCTCAAACTACCGCACAATTGCACTCATCTCACACGCTAGCAAAGTAATGCTTAAAATTCTCCAAGCCAGGCTTCAACAATACATGAACCATGAACTTCCAGATGCTCAAGCTGGATTTAGAAAAGGCAGAGGAACCAGAGATCAAATTGCCAACATCTGCTGGATCATCGAAAAAGCAAGAGAGTGCCAGAAAAACATCTACTTCTGCTTTATTGACTATGCCAAAGCCTTTGACTGTGTGGATCACAAAAAAATGTGGAACATTCTTCAAGAGATGGGAATACCAGACCACCTGAACTGCTTCCTGAGAAATCTGTATAAAGGTCAAGAAGCAACAGTTAGAACTGGACATGGACCAACAGACTACTTCCAAATTGAGAAAGGAGTACATCAAGGCTGTATGTTGTCACCCTGCTTATTTAACTTATATGCAGAGTACGTCATGAGAAATGCTGGACTGGATGAAGCACAAGCTGGAATCAAGATTGCAGGGAGAAATATCAATAACCTCAGATATGCAGATGACACCACCCTTATGGCAGAAAGTGAAGGAGAACTAAAGAGCCTCTTGATGAAAGTGAAAGAGGAGAGTGAAAAAGTTGGCTTAAAACTCAACATTCAGAAGACTAAGATCATGGCATCTGGTCCCATCACTTCATGGCAAAAAGATGGGGGAACAGTGGAAATAGTGACAGACTTTATTTGGAGGGTCTCGAAAATCACTGCAGGTGGTGACTGCAGCCATGAAATTAAAAGACGCTTGCTCCTTGGAAGAAAAGCTATGACCAATGTAGACAGCATATTAAAAAGCAGAGACATTACTTTGCCAACAAATTTACACCTAGTCAAAGCTATGGTTTAAAAAAAAAGAGCTATGATTTTTCTAGTAGTCATGTATGGATGTGAGAGTTGGACTATAAAGAAAGCTGAGTGCCGAAGAATTGATGCTTTTGAACTGTGGTATTGGAGAAAACTCTTGAGAGTCCCTTGGATTGCAAGGAGATCCAGCCAGTCCATCTTAAAGGAAATCAATCCTGAATATTCATTGGAAGGACTGATGCTGAACCTGAAACTCCAATACTTTGGCCACCTGATGTGAAGAACTGACTCATTTGAAAGACCCTGATGCTGGGAAAGATTGAAGGTGGGAGAAGAAGGAGACGACAGAGGATGAGATGGCTGGATGGCATCACTGTTTCAAGGGACATGAGTTTGAGCAAGCTCCGGGAGTTGGTGACGGACAGGGAGGCCTGGCGTGCTGCAGTCCATGGGATCTCCAAGAGTTGGACACGACTGAGCGACTGAACTGAACTGAGGAGGGGGGGTCATTGGAATCTCCAAACATGAGCATGGGTGATAACCTGGACTTTTGACTGGCCTCTGAAGTAGAGGGAAGAGGTGCAGTCTTGTAGGACAACACAACTTGTGAGCTCTGATGCTATCTCCAGGTCGGTGGTGTCAGAACCTAGCCGTTTGGTGGCGCAGAACCAAAGCAACAATATTTGGACTTTTAACATCACTTGGCATCATTTGGTCTATAGTAAAAAAATAGCAGCCAGGGAAAATCTGCTGCCCTAGGAACCAGAAAATATAGAATCTTATATTATAAAGTCTTATATAAATATAGAGTCTAGTTCTGGCTTTCCCATTTCTTAGCTAAATTATTTTGGGAAACATCACTTAGCCTCTTTGCATTTCAATTTTTTCATCTGTAAAGTGAGCATAATATGATCAATTTGTGTTATACTCATTTTATAGGTAGTTGTAAGAACCAGAGGGGCAATGTTTACAAATATAAAGTATTCTCACTATTGTAGTTAAAAGGGGGAATTTCTTTAAGGATTGTATTAAAAGCTCTAAATTGAGTTAATTTTTATACTTCACTAACTTTGCATTACTAATGGAAACTTTTTACAAATTATACTTATGATTTTACCTGAAAATGGTTGTTTTCACCTCTCTCCAGGATCCTAAAGATAAACACAATAGAAGCTTCGCCAGGTGTGACACCCTGGCACTAAGATGTTTAGAAACCTTCCCTTGATGATACAGACAGGATGACTTTCAAACAAACCATTTAACAAGTGGCTGATAAAATGAAAAAGCCCCTTTCCACAAAAGCAACGGGAAGCAAAACCACAAGAAATGTTCACCACATCTCCCAGGACTGCAATCCTTAGGAAGAGAAAAAGGAAGAGGGGGGATGTTAATAATGCTTTATGTTCATATAGATTTCCCCCTCCATTGGTTTCCAAGCATTTGCCAAACTTTAATTGACTAATCCTCACATATCCCTTTAAGGTTAAGTAGGCAGCAGGTATTATCCTCGATTTTCAAATAGAGGAATAAAGGTACAAAGAGCTTAAATGCCTCCCTAAGGTCAGAAACAGGGGGCTCTGACTCCCACTCCACAGTCCAAACTCCCAGGACTCATTCGCAGAATTATTTTGGTCTTTGGATGATCTTTCTGAAGCACAGTCCTCGACAATTCATTTTCCCAAAGACAAAAGATGTGGTATTTTTGTTTCTCTATAGCATTTGCTTTGGCTCAAAGGCAAAGATACATATTTGCAGGCATGACAAACTTTTCTAGAGTTAAGCAAAGCTCAATGTGGGCAGAAAAGAAGGCTTTTGTGTGTGTGTGTGTTTAATTTCCAAGTAAGACATTGATGTTCTTTTCTGGGGCTGAACACTCTTTGAATCCAACAGTGAGGCAGAGCTTGCGAACAAAACCCTTCCTATTCATTTCCAACTGTAGTATCTTTGCTAAACATTCTTCGGAAAATTCCCAGCGTTGTTGAACAGATTACCAAGGCTTCTCTTCAAGCTATCCAGCTGACCCCCCGTTCATCTAGTATCCTCAGCGTTGCCAGGAGAAGCAGACTGTCTTCACCAGATTAAAGCTTGCTGTGGGATATAAGACAATTTTGCATAAAAAACTACTTGACGAGAATTGGAAAAGCCTTTAGGTATAATAAGCAGGCAGAAAATCTGAGTCAGGAAGAATAGAATTATTTCACCTTAAAGAGACTCACAAAACATTGACCATTTGGAGCCCAGTCCTGACGTGGAAAAAATGAAATTTTTATCCAGATTCCATTCAGCACTGAGACATATTCAGGGCCTCCTGCCAGAGGCTTCATCAGAGTACCAAGGCCCTTTGGTTCAAGGCCCATGGTGCTAGTACACACCCTTGAGGAAATAAAAGCCAGAGTTTTCCAGTTGGAAGTGCAGAGGAAGAAAGGAGGGGATTTCTTGGGGAAGGAAGAGAGGAAAAAGTCAGATTATCAATGAACTTGAAGTCAAATCATGCCCATTTTCTGGTGCAGGTATAAATGCATTCTGTTAAAAGATAAACTGAGGTATATTAAACATTTTAAGAGTTTATTTGAGCATTTATCCATTGTAATAGGGCAGTGCCAAACCCAAAGAGGTCAGGGGGAAAGACTTATATAGGAAAAGTGAAGAAGCAAATAAAGGAAATGATTTGATTGGCTGCACCTTATTTTATTTATTTATTTAAAAAAATCTGGCAATCAGAGGGGCATGTGGGAATCTTAGTTCCCTAACCAGGGATCAAACCTGAGCCACTTCAGTGGACAGGCAGAGCCTTAACCAATGAACCGCAAGAAAGTCCTGATTGGTTGTCGCCAAAAGCTGACTTGCTCGTTTGTAACCGATTGTCCTTTGAGTTTTGATTTGGTAACCCCAAGACATTTCCATGGTTAGAATTGGGTTTGCTTACATGGGTGGGGCCATCAGAGCCCCCACAGTCTAAGGGCCTCCTTGTTAATAGTAGGGAGTTAAGAGCTTCCTGGACTTGGCCCCAAAAGTTCTGAGTTGAGGTCAAGCTCTGCTATTCACTGTATTTGTGACTCAGGCAAGGTTTGGCGTATTTATGGACTCCAGTTTCCTCATGTCAGACAAAGGAACCAGGGGATTGTTAGGGTTATTCCAATGGTCTCTGAATGACTAGTAGCCAAACAGACACCCAGCCCTCCCCTCCTCTCTCACTTCTTCCCTCCTGGTCAGCTCTAGGCCTGAGAGAAAGCCAGGAATCTTTCTAGCTGGGTTGCATTTTAGGGTCCCTTCTTGCCTGAGTTGCCCAGTGGTTCAGATGGTAAAAGCATCTGCCTGCAATGCGGAAGACCCAGATTCGATCCCTGGGTCGGGAAGATCCCTTGGAGAAGGAAATGGCAACCCACTCCAGTACTCTTGCCTGGAAAATTCCACAGTTGGAGGAACCTCGTAGGCTACAGTCCATGGGGTCGCAAAGAGTCAGACACGACTGAGCGACTTCACTTTCACTTTTCACTTTCTTCTTGCCTGAGTTGCCCGGAGCTGTCAAGATCCATGTCTGAGGAACAGGGAGGAAGAACCGCTATGGGAGGGGAAGGACTTCCCGGCTGGCGGCTCACCCTCTCCAGCAGGCCCTTCACACACAGACCTCACTTGCCCGTCACCCCTGAGAGGGAGATATATCTCTCAGATCACTTTACAGATCGGGAAACCTATGGCAGAAGAGATGAAAGGACTTGTTGACATCACACAGTCATAAGCATAGAGTGAGGCCTAGCTGTGCAATCTGCGGGGTTGAGTGCAGAATGAAAACGTGGGGCCCCTTGTTAAAAAATTAAGAACTTCGAGATGGTGATGGCAGAGCACTGAACCAAGTGTGGAGTCCGTCTGACCCGGGTCCCCTGACAGCCCAGGCCATCAGCCCGGGAGGGCGGCCCAGCCTAGAGTCCGGTAGAAACTTGCTCCTGCAGTGGGCTGTCTGCGTTGTCTCCATCTGCCGCCCCCAACAGGAGGCTGACTTCTAGGCTGCGTCCAAGGCTTCTGGTTGGAGAGGCGGGCGCGGGGGCAGGGTGGGCGGCTGGAGGGTGGGACTGAGGGTGGGGAGGTGACCTCCTCCCGGCAGCAGGTCAGGCGGCAGTTCAGCCCTTGTGTTCTCCGCCCTCTCCGGTCTGGCGATGATCTCAGGATCACAGCTCCTGTAGATTTAGCTGAAGGTTCCCTCCCTGCCCCTTAAAAGCCCACCCCGGGCCTTGTTCCAGCCTTCTCTTCCCTCCCTTGGCAAAGTCCACACCTTTGGAAACAGCCCTTTGTTAAATCAGAGAGTCGTCTGTTTCCGACTCATACCTGTTGGTTGACTTGTCCAATTCTCCCTTTTTCTTTTGGGGGCTGCAACCTGCTTTTGCCTGGAAGAGCTATCCTGCCCCCCGACACCCAGAAGCCGCATGAGCCGGGTCAGTCAGAGCCCCGCCTCCGCTCCCGGACCTCTCAGCCCAGCAGGGACCCGCGGTGGCCTCAGGAATGCGTGTGCCTCTCAGGGACGTTTCTGCTGCAACTGGTGGAGGCGGGGAGAAACTCTTTCCCTTCAGGAGTCAGAACATTTCTTCTGCAAAGGGCCAAATAGTAAATATTCATAATATTTTAGGCTTTGCAGCTCACAGAACATCCTGTCTCATGGCCTTCTTTGTTTGCTGTCCCACAGCTCTTGAAAAATTTAAAACCATTCCAAGTCTGCCATGTGTGGAGTTGGGGGCATACAAAAACAGGCCACCAGGCCAATAATTTGCTGACCCTCTAGTGTCACGCAAGGGAAAAACAAGTCAAAGAGCACCTCGCAGCAATCATCTCTAGTGGCAAAGAGGATGCCAGCCTGAGTATACACACACACACAGAGCAAGGAAAGAAAAAGTGCCTGGAAGCATTAGGTCTCCCAACACCCTGGTTCTCAATTCTCTCTTCTACTTGTGAGCCTCCCAGCGCTCTTCCCGGTTACTAAGCTAACCCGAGCTGGTGTGAGCTAGATTCCTAGTACCTGCAAGTGATCAGCTCCCAGTTGACGTGTCTTTCTGCCTCCAGAGCCCAGAGCCAACTCCTGCCTTGATTCCACTGGTCTCAGGGCAGTTCCCATGATTCCAGGGATCTCAGCAATTCCCATGCTGCCCACGAACTGTCCGGCTCTTGGTCAAGGGTATGTGATGAAGGTCACTCCCGCTGCAGTTTGCACTCAGTAGACATAGACATTTTTTTTTTTTTTCAGATAGAAAACGGGAAAAATTGGAAACTTAAACCACACTTGATTGAAATCTCTATGTGCTCACAGCCTCCAAGCCATAACTCACAGTTCAGGCGGCATCGCTGATTCTAAGCAGAGCCTCCATGGTGTCACTGACGGTCAACAGAGGCCTCGGATCAGGAACTCAGGGCCTTAGGAGCAGCATCCGCCTCTGCCTCTGATTTGGCGGGTCCTGACGAAGAGTTGCTATAAGAATGCGCTGGGAAGACCCAGAGGGATCGGGTAGAGAGGGAGGTGGGAGGGGGGGATCGGGATGGGGAATACATGTAACTCCATGGCTGATTCATGTCAATGTATGACAAAAACCACTACAATATTGTAAAGTAATTAGCCTCCAACTAATAAAAATAAATGAAAAAAAATAAATAAATAAAAAGAAAAAAAAAAAAGAATGCATTGTAGTTTACCTTCAAACACTGCCACTGCAAACGGCCCAGTGTCCTGCTTGTGCCGATGTAAGAAAAGGGCACTTAATAGGCCTGTAACCTTCACCGAAGGGGGAGGTACAGCGGCCGCACAGACCAGCTCCGCCACTGCAGCAGCTGACCTCTGGAAGTTGCGTGGAAAAGGGGCATTTTCCTATTGTGTGTCTGGTAGGGACTCTTTTTTCCCTTAAAATAAACACTTTGACAGAAAATTTTATAAAAACCACCATACAGCCTCATCCCTGACTCGACTGAGGAGGCGGACTGTTTTGAAATAATTCTCTATCCTTTTCAGAAAGAAGAAAGCAAAACGGCTAGGAAGAGACTTAAATATGGTGAAGGTCGGTCTCAGTGGCAAACATTCTGTCCCGCTGCTCTCATCAAGTCAGTTCACGTTTGATTTGACCATCCGTCCAGATTTAGGTGGTAGGAAGAGCGTTCGCCACACGGAGGGCCCTCGGAGAGACGGTCCTTCTGAATGAAGCGGAGTGAGTGGGCTGGCCTTTCAGGGAGGCGGGAGGTGTGACCACTAGACTGCAGGGCCTCTCAGACCGTGCATATGGGAACTTCCTGGGGCCTGGAGAAACCGCAGAATCTGACTCCACTGTTCTGGACTGGGGCTTGAGAATCTGCATTTCTAATAAGCTTCCAGATGAAGATGAACCTGGTGTACAAAGGCACCATGAGTCGCAAGGAACGAGAGGAAAACAGCGCCTTAGTTCTGGCGATATTGGACCAGTAACACTCGTCCGTGATAACCGCTAGTGATGCCTCGAGCGCTGACTATGAGAAAGAAGCCACAGGACTAGTAAGGAGAGGCTAGAAAGCGTCCATCCCCGGCTCTTCCACCGCCCGACCCCGGCTCCCCTCACGGTGGACATGCATGGGGACCCTCCGGCTCTCTGCACGCAGCCCAGCGTGCCGCAGCGCAGGTGCAGCCCCTGGCTTACTTGCCAGGCAGAACCTTCTGGATGGAGGCTTGGCCTCGTCCTGTGAAACACAGTCCAGGATTTAAAAGAAGTACACCTGGCATTTGCAGACACTGGGATGAACCGGTTAATCCCAGATACTGGGACGAACTCAGCCCACCTGACTGATTGTGCGAAAAAGGACTACCAGTAGGAATAAACGTGGGAAAACCTCTGGTCTGATTGAAAAATGGTTCATTCTGCACAAAATACAGTAGCAAGATGAACGGCTCCTCCTGGGCCAACGTGTGAAGTTTTCCCCATAGCTCACCCCGCTCCCTTGGTGTCTCCTGAAATCCCCAGAAGACAGATCCTAGGATGTGGTGCTGACTCCTGTCTTTGCTTCTCCAACTGACAGTTAGTAACACACGGGGCTGCGATGAACAGATCCTCCAGAGAGGAACTGCATGTTTCAGGTGACTTCTGTCTCTGAAAAGATGCCTAGGTTCCAGAAATTTCTGTGAAGGAGGTTTATCATCTCAGTCTTTGTGCTGACTGGACGTGGGTGACTGTAGACCCACACAGCTGAGCTTTTCAGGCATGTCCACGCCTGGAGAGCGTCACAAAAGAGTTTTTTTCCCCCCTCTATTGGGCTTCTTTTCTGAACCATTTTCATTGTAAAGCCCCAGGCAGACACAGCTCTGGGCGAAATGGGGACATGAGGGAAATTTCTGTCTGACATTTTCCCGTCTCTTCCATCTGGCTTCTCTCTGCCTGCCCTCCACTCCCTCCAGCCTCCTCCACGTCCGGTACTGAACTCCATCCACAGGCACAGGATGAGAATAATGTTTGCAGCGGAGGGAGGAAGTGGGAACAACCACTCGGATATTGTAGTGATTCATATTTATTTTCTATTTTGATGAAAATTAGTCATTTTTTAAGTTGTCACAAAACAAATAGAGTCATGACTTACATTTTATAATTTACATAATGGATTTTATGTACTTCTAACTTTTTTAAATCAGATTTCTGACAGTTATAAATCATTTCCCCTGGTAGAAAAATGAAGGGACTTTCCCCTCTCTTCTGCCCAACTGCCACCATCTGTGAACGTACAGTTTCACATTGTTCTTCCTGTGTAGGGTTGAAATAAAAATAAGTTTCTTGACCCAAGATGAAGCTGCTTCTGCCCAGGATGTCATGTCAGCAAGTCAATATTTTGTCCCTGGGAAATGCTGCACTTGACCAGAAAGGCAGTTTCCCAAACACGAAGCCAACTCTGGACTCTCCCCACTCTTCCTTGTTCCTCTTTATCCTATAAAACTTTCTGCCTCCCACCCATACCGATTTAAAATTCTCCAAAAGGAGACTGTTCATTTCATGAAGAGTTAAATAAAGTTTGTATCACCTAAATTGTTTTCTTTGGTCATTTTTAATAGTAGTAATCAGTTACTTGTAAGTATTAACTGGTGAAAACTCAGGTTTTATGGATCCCAAAGACTACAAGGCCTGCAGGGGTGGAGGACGGTCTGGTAAGAGGCCTTGTACAAAGAGTCAAGTTGGAGACTAAATGGCCCCAGGACATTTGCATGGGACAGTGTAGGAAATCACTGAGTAAGTTGGGAGTCTGAAAGCCTTGATGTTTTGGGGAGTAATTGAGACTGCCTTCCATTAAGGACTTCCCTGGTGGCTCAGATGGTAAAGCGTCTGCCTACAATGTGGGATATCCAGGTTCGATCCCTGGGTCGGGAAGATCCCCTGGAGAAGGAAATGGCAGCCCACTCCAGTACTATTGCCTGGAAAATCCCATGGACAGAGAAGCCTGGTAGGCTACAGTCCATAGGGTCGCAAAGAGTCGGACACGACTGAGTGACTCCACTTCTATTAAGAGAGAGAATTATCTGTGATGAATGTAATTACTCAACAGCAAACTTTTATTGCAATAACTAGCAACTGGAAATAATCATCAATAGTAGAGAGAGATGGTAAAAAAAAAATTATGGAACTAGTAAATAAAACATGAACTGCCGTACAATGAAGCCATGAAAATAATCAGAACTACATGTGCTTTTAGGCAAAGGTCTCTAACTAAGCATATTGCAAATGGGGAAAAATAAGAAATGCATAATTTACTCCTGTTTGTTTTTAAAACTCTATAAATATATCACTAGATAGCCACATAAAATTTCTGGAGTAATGCATAAAATATTAATAAATGTTGTTGTTGGTAAGAGACACTGGTGTCTTCAATATATGTGTGCATGCTAAGTTGATCCATTCATGTCCAACTCTGAGACCCTACGGACTGTGTAGCCCGCCAGGCTCCTCTGTCCACAGGATTCTCCAGGCAAGAATACTAGAGTGGGTTGCAATGCCTCCTCCAGGGGATCTTCCCGACTCAGGGATCGAACCCACATCTCTTACATCTTCTACATTGGCAGGTGAGTTCTTTACCACTAGCGCCACCTGGGAGGCCCTTCTTCAATATTTACCCCTTTATAATATTCTTGCTATTATTAATAATAATATTATAATGTTAATATTTATTGAGTGCTTGCCCTATGACAGGCTGTGTTCTAAGTACGAAGAATGTATCATCTCCTTTAATTATCCAAATACCTGTAGGATAGATTTTATTATCTCTAGTTTGTACAAGTGTGCTAAGTCACCTCAGTCTTGTCTGACTGTTTGTGACCCTAGCCTTCCAGGCTCCTCTGTCCGTGGGGTTCTCCAGGAAAGAATACTGGAGTGGGTTGTCACATCCTCCTCCAGGGGATCTTCCTGACCCAGGGACTGAAACCACATCTCCTGCGTCTCTTTCATTGCAGGCAGATTCTCTATCACTGAGCCACCTGGGAAGTATAAACTGAGGCATGGAAATGTCAAGTTACTTGCCCAGGGTCACAGAGATAGTAAGTGGGCAGAGCTGGAGCTTGAGATCAGTCTGTTTATCACTTGCACTTTGTCATTATACAACAGTGCTGCTATTATTACCTCCACCCTCCAGATGTGGAAATGGAGAGCCAGGAAAGAGCAGTGAAGCCTGGATTCAAATTCAGGTGAGCCTATCCATTATGCAATGTGGTCTCCCTTCTTAAACTGTTTGAACTTTTTACTAAACAGTTGTATCAATTTTCAAATTTACAAAAAAAATTCTTGGCGGAAAGTGGAAGATATTCTATGGTTTTACAAGTTCTTTGAGTAAATTAGTTCTAGGCTCTGCTATTTGTAAGTTCTTCGAGATACTACATAGAACTAAATTAGTTCTATGCTAGGAATACAGAAACTGGTCCTTCAGGGCGCACAGGAGAATTGGGAGGCACTTAAAAATGAAGTCACACTATCCACACAGTCGTAAAGAGAGAGATGTGAGGGGCTTTGGAGCCCAGGGAGCTCCAGAATTATGGAATCCCAGAATTATGACATCTGAGCTGAGTTCTAAATGGATAAGTAGGAAGGTTGGCAAACTTAGAAGCTAGTGCATGGATCTGTGGGTCAGGGAGGGAGAGATAAAGACAGAGGCTTTAGATAACAGATTCCTCCAAGAACTGGGGAATTTAAGACGCTTCTAGTACAAAGCTAAAATGTTTGAGTAGCTGGAAATCAGACTGGAGAAGGGGTCAGGAGCCAAGCAGTGTATTTCAGCTCAAGACCTGTTGGTCTTTGGATGGGACAGTTCTTTGGACAGAATTGTGTCTCTTATTCAGGATATTCAGCATCTCTGTTCCTTGCCCACTTAATGTCAGTAACATCCTGGATACTGAGAAACCCCAGATAACTCTAAATGAATGATACTGCTATATCCCATCTTCCTTTGAGAACCATGAGATGCAAAGTCTTGTGGGCCATGAAGACTTTGTCATAAAGGCAACAGGAGATGCGAAGACGAAAAGCCATCAGATTTCCATTTCAGAACTATCTCTCTGAAGGACTCCCTGTAATTTGGAAGCGTGAGAAAACCGGATGCTGGGAAAACAATTAGGAGGTTGTTGCTAAAATACAAGTAAGAAATTCTGAAGGCTTAAAAGAGGGCAGTGGGGAAATAGGAAATAGATTGACCACCACTAGGAGATACTATTATTATATGTGTCTATCAAGTGGAGGGGAAGATTAAGGGTAGGGCAGCCAAGAAGTCTCCTGGGTGAACTTTGGTGACTTTGGGTAGACATTGGAGCCAAGTGCGATAAGAATATAGAATGAGTATGTCTGAGAAGAAGGAAGGGTGATTCAATCTGGATATACCAGCAAATTTGTGCTCTATTTGTGACATCCAAATGGGGATGTCAGATAGTTCAGGAGAGAAGTTGGAGACACACACTTGAGTCATCCATGTGTAGGCTGTAGTTGAAATCATGGAAATCAAATGAGTCTAGTTGACTTGGGCAGTTGAAGTGTACCCTGTATCACCTCTTGAGGAAGGAACAACCATTAGATGAATCATATGAAATTGCCAACTCTTCCTCCACCGTCAAGAAAAAAATTTCATATGGTTCAAACGAAGAGCAGACCCATGTTTATACTTCATGAAAATGTTTCATCCTCTGCAATATTCCAATTTGTAAGAATATGTATTTGGCTGTTTAGATGATCAAAATGTATTTCTCATATACATTTGGCCTTTGTCCATGATTTCTAGCTCACAGATCTTCAAACCCGTGAAATATCCTGAGCAATATGAGCAATGGGAATATCTTTTGTCATATAATATTTGGTCTCCTGCTTTCAGTTCCTGACATCACTTCACAGTCATAAAGGTGAAATTGGTTTCTTGTTATTCATAATAAACTCCTTTCCACTACAACTCGGTTTATGTTAATGAGGTGCCTTTAGGAAAGCACCTAAGGATGGGAGCTTGTTGCTAGGGGAACCAACCATGAATAGAGGCGCTTTCAATTCGCCCCCTGATTTCCAGGGAGGGGAGAGGGGCTGGAGATTGCGTTCAATCACCAATGGCCTATGATTCAATCAGGCATGTCTATGTGATGAAGCCTCCATAAAAACCCAAAAGGAGAGGATTTGGAGAGCTTCCAGGTTGGGGAATCAGAGTGTTTCCACCTGTCACTGTACCGGCTCCAACTTCGCGAGGACAGAGCTCCTTTGTTCCAGACCTTGCCTGGGTAGCTCTTCATCTGGCTGTTGATTTGCATCCTTTAATATTCTTTGTAATAAACCGGTAATCTAGTGAGTAAGTGAGTTTCCTGAGCTCTGTGAGCTGCTCTAGAAAATTGATTAAACCCAATGAGGGGGTTGTGGGGAGCCTCAGATTTATAGCCAGTCAGTCAGAAACAGAGGTAACAACCTGGACTAGAAGTCAGGGTCTTGTGGGTCTGATGCTGTCTTCTGGGAGATTATGTGTTGACTTGCAGGACACTCAGCTGGTGTCCTGAGTATTGCCTGCTGGTTTGGAGGGAAACCCCCTCACCTCACACGCTGAATATTGGGTTCAGAACCCAAAATGCCACCACCATAGGCCTTTGAATAATTGATCTCCTGCATGGATACAGAAAAACAGTAGAAGTGATGAGTGAACTGCTGGGCAGAGACTGGAAAACTCTAACTGTAGTTTGACGATCTGATGACCTCACCAGGGTCAGCTGGCCCTGGAGAAGTTCAGCTGACACCAAGGCAGGTGAGTGCCGATGAACTGCTTGGCTGAACTGCCAAGAAGGGATGTATTCTTGGGGCAGAATTCCTACACACCTTTGGAAGAAACAAACCCTTCATCATCCTTTTAGTGAAGCCCAGGGAGACAGTTGTTATGAAAGAGCCATCTGCAGATAAGTCAAAAGCGTTTTGGTCTGAAAAGGGTGGGTGGAGAGCCAAGATTTTCAAGCTGGGCTTCCTCTAACTGGGGATGGTCCAGCCTCTCTCTGGGCCAAGGAGAAGAATTTAACAAGCCAGCTCACCTTGGAGCAGATAGATTACCCTTGTAGTTCAAGGGTAAGTCTCTCCTGCTTCACAAGTCCCATTTTTCCATCGTCCCCTGAAAAATGAGTTTATCTCATGCCACTCACTGTCACTCACGGAACAGATGTATTTTTACATTGCATTTTCTTGCCATTACTATGATCACCATTCATGTTACTGATGGCCACAGTCTGGAATATCCAGACTCCAGTGTTCTTTAATAGAATGTTGCTTCCCACATGTGGTCAATATAGAGGAATAAACATGGGAATCAGTCACACTTTCCTTTACTGCCCTTACTTCTACCCTCCAAAACGCTACTATATGTAAAGTGGTATAGTTATATAAAATGTTCTTGAAGGGCTGTGTATAACTAAAGGGATTTTTACTGAGGAAAGAGGGTTTTTACTTTACCTACATGCTTTTGTTGAGAGACAATTCTGCACAAACATTGCACATTTCTGAACTGTGTGGATCCCTCTAAGCAAAGACATTTGTAGCTGAATTAAGAATATTTGATCCACCAATTCCATTCTGGGGTATTTATCTGAAGGAAATGGAAACACTAATTTGAAAAGAAGTATGATCTGTAAGTAGCCCCATTGTAAGTAGCTCTTTGCAGAAAGCAGTTCGTCTTGTTACCTGAACAAAGCAATATTTTAAATTTACCTTTACACCAGGTGCCCCCATGCTTCAGTAACCTCCGGCCCAAGCACACCTTTCAAATCTTTTGATCACACAATGCCTTGCCTAACATGTTGATTCTTCTCTTAAATTAAAGAAGTAGGAATGAGGAACAAGTTATTAAGGGATGATTATCTTTTTTCCCTCGGCTTCCCACGTGGCTCAGCAGTAAAGAAGCCACATGTCAATGTGGCAGACGCAGGAGACATGGGTGTGAGAAGATCCCTTGGAGGAAGAAATGGCACAATTCTTGCCTGGACAATTCCATGGACAGAGGAGCCTGTGGGCTACAGTCCATGGCGTCACAAAGAGTCGGACACGACTGAGCACGCACACTCTTTCCCCCTCTTCCTCTCTAGTAATCCTATGAGCAAACGGCATGAACAAGACAGCCTCTAAAGAAAGATCACAAGTGTTCAGCAAGTCTATACTCAGCGAACAACCACCAAGATTCTAATCCCCTCCCCAACTGATTAATTATGACTAATGTCTCCTTTTTCCAGGAGTCTGAACACTTGCCGTGTACCTCGAGCACCTTCAGAAACTCTCTGTTCCTCTTCCAGCTTCCAGACCCGGCCTTGGGGCCTGCAGAAGTTAAAAGGAGGGACTCTTCCTCAGGCAACACCTCTTTATAGCCACCTCTCAGCTACACGAAGATCTGGCAGCTTTGTGTGTGTGCCCACACAGGAAAGCTTTAGCAGCTTTGGAATTAGTGTGTGCTTATCCAGAAATACTTCCTAGCTGCAACCTGGCTTCCTTTCCCCACCTAGAACATTCTACAGCTCCCAGCAACTCTCAACCCTCCCTGAGGCCCAAGCAAGTGAGGACACTTAGGCTGTATAAACTTTCCAGATAAATCTAGGTTGGTTTATGTCTGCCCCTTCCTGAGGCTACTTCATGGAAGTTCCCCCGATTCTCAATATTTACAAGGAAATCAAAGGCAGGTAATGCTTTGCAGTAGGGCTGCATGTTTATCAAGGATCCACTTTTCACTCACACAAGTTATTCCTCCCCGCCTCCGCGGCCCCGCCCGCCCCCTGTCTCCCCTCCCCACCACAAAGCTGTTCATCTCCATCCAGCGAAGACAGTCTGGACCATGTGTTGAGATGGTGGCCAGTATGATGAATTCCAGAGTTGCCTTTATGGAGACAGCAAAACTGTTCTGATAATCACCTCTGCACATTCCTCCAGGATGAAATTCAGATGATCCTCCCAGTTGTCCGCCCTGTCATTCACTAACAGAAAAGACTTTATGCTAATCCTCCTTCTTCCGTCCAGGAAGGAAAAAAGCTCATCCAAGCCCCGTTGTGCAGAACCACCTGCCCATTTGCCCACAGCCAAGTAATGATGGATTTGGAGGTGGGGGGGATGAATGGGAATTGGGTTTATTTTATGAGCTGCAGAAAGTTGGCTGGGGAACCCAGCAGGAGTCTTAGCTGGAAAAAAATGATTTTATCTTATGCTGCATGTCTTCTCTTTTAGAAAAATACATGGCATTATTCTTTCTTGAGATTGGGGGAAAAAAAGGAAGACATTTTCTCCAATTACTAGGTTCAAGGTCCGAGTAGCTTTCAGAGTTAGGCTTTTTTCTGTTTTCGGGGGTGCACCGCTCAAACAGAAGCCTGCCTGCTCAGACTGGTTGGTGGTGGAAGGGAGAATGGACCACACGGGGCCTGGAGGGACCCTGACAGAGGGTCCTTGCGACAGAGTTCAGTGGCCTGGAGAGGAGCCCACACTTTGGGCAACTTTTTGAATGGCAGAAAAGAGCAGCTGTCCTCAAAAACTGAGGCTTTTCCACATAGCATTATTCTGGCATACATTTTCATGGAAGTCACCAGTTATCTTAATGAGAATTTTGATAAGCAATTTAACACAGAGCAGCTTTGCAGGATGTTATGAAGAAAAACACCATGTTGAAGTCTCCATGTTCCGTGTTGACTGATTGGTGGGAGACAGTTTCTAGGTTGCTTTCTTACTAAAGCGGTTTCCCTAAGCTTCAATTTGTACAAAGTCCAGGTTGATTTAGATTGGGGAAGAGGGCCTTGATGTGGGCATTTGAAGAAACATCTCACTGGCATTTCCTGGCTGAAAAGCTACTGAGATGGAGAGAGTTGCAGAGGAAAAGCAAGATTCATAGCACTCTTACTAACATGGTACTTCCTAGTGAAAGAAATAAAGTGCTAACAGAGTCAGAGCCAAATGGGGTTTTGTTCTCACTGTAGCCGTAACTTCTTACTCTCTCTTCATAAATATTAATTAACTTATGAATTAATTTGTAAATTTTTATTGACATGTAACATTATATTAGTTTTAGGTATACAACATAATGGTTTTATATCTGTATATCTATATAGACATCTCTATATATATGGGCTTCCCAGGTGTCACTAGTGGTAAAGAACCTGCCTGCCAGGGCAGGAGATGTAAGAGATGCAGATTCGATCCCTGAGTTATAGGAAGATCCCCTGGAGAAGGACATGGCAACCCACTCCAGTATTCTTACCTGGAGAATCCCGTGGACAAAGGAGCCTGGTAGGTTGCAGTCCATAGGGTTGCAGAGTCAGACACGACTCAAGTGACTAAGCAGTGTATATATATATATATATATATATATATATATATAATTGTCTCTCAGTATCTGTGGGAGCCCTCTTGGATATCAAAATCCATGCAAGATCAAGTCCCTTCTGTAAAGTAATATAGTATTTGCATACAACCTAAACACATCCTCTTGTATACCTTAAATCCTCTCTTGATAACTTATGGAACCTAATACAATGTAAACTCTGTAAATAGTTGTGTGGCAAATTCAAGTTTTGCTTTTTGGAACTTCCCAGAAATTTTTTTTTTTTTTTTAATTTTTAAGTTTTTGATCCGCAGTTGGTCAATCCAGGGATACAGAACTCATGTATGTTGCAAAATGTTCAACACAATAAGTTTAATTAACATCCATCAACACACATAGTCAAACTTTTATTTTCTTGTGATGAGAACTTTAAAGATTTGCTCTCTTAGCAGCTTTCAAATATACAATACAATATTGTTAACTATAGTTGCCATGCTGTATGCTATTATATCCTAGGACTTATTTATCTTATAACTGGAAGTTTGTACCTTTTGACCCCCTTCTCACATTTCCCCTACCCCTACCCCCAACACCCTGCCTCTGGCAACCACCTATGTGTTCTCTGTAACTATGAGCTCATTTTCTCCTCACTCTTTTTATGCCACCTGAGAGGAGGTTGAGCATGATAAGACAGGAGAATGCAGAGGGAATTTGCTTGGGTGCCCTAGAAAGCAAAGTTAAGCTGTCCTCTTCTGGCGCCCTAACAGCCCGGGCAGTGGGCCCCTGCCCACGCTGGGTGAGCCGAGGGCCGCTACTGATCCTCATGGAAACTTTGTTCAGGTTAAGAATGGCAGGAAGACCGGGTGAGCAGAGCAAGGGCTGAACTTCTCTCTCTGCGGCCCCTTGGGATAGTGCCCCAAACAACCCACAGGCGGAAGAGGAGCCCCTGTGTCTACGGAAAGGCCCCTGAACTTGACTGTCTTCCCTGAGGTCAGTCCTCCTGGGAGTCCCAGCCCTCTAGCCTGGAGCACAGAGCCAGGACTTGAGGCAAATGTCACAGCCACATAATTCCTTCCCCCCCACCGTCTTCTGTAAGAAGCCCTTTCCCCCTCAGAGGCCACTGTAATTAACCCAAGAGAGAATAAGCCATCCTTCTGGTCAAACAAGAAGCTGCCATCACGGTTGACATATTCAAACAGAAGTCCCATTTTCAGGGCTCACCCAATGTATATATCCTTCTGTGTGAACGTTCTTAGAGGCGATGTTTTAAAAAAAATAAAAGGAAAGCAAAGCTATATTAGTATTCCATTCCGCCTCTCCCCTGTCCTCCTGCATCCACACCAGGTCTGACAATTCAGTAATCTATATGAAGGAGCTGCTCTGCTCATTAAGGAATCAGACAATGACAATCCTGTTGCCTGAGCCCGAGCGGGTGCAGAGCTGTGAGCTCCTTTGTCTAAATGCCACAAATTGTTATAGTTTAGCTCTGCACTTCAGTGTTGGCGTCACCGCCCTTTCATGGGCCAGAAGGCTCTGCTGTAACATTCGCAAGGAATAACAACATACCCGATCTCTGTCCAGTTTTCAATATAATTATTTGCCAGAATCATATTAACCTGATGTGTGACAAATGGATAAAATGGATTCATTTAGGTCTTCAGGAGTCCCTCTTCATTAGCGCTGGTATTTATAGCTATGACTTCAATGCTACAATCCCTCCTCTTGTGAAACATGGAACAGTGGTCAGATTTCTCTGATGCTGTTGGAGGAAGCATTTGTTTTCTATTATAGTTAAGAGTGGCGGAAGAAACCTGGCCTTGAGTCCAGGCCCCTGTGGACCTTGATTGGCTCCTCTGACAATTCCTCTCCTTTTAGAGAAGAGGGGAGGGGGAAATACTAAAACTGAACACTTGCACAGAAACCCTACAGGTTTAATAAATTTCCTGAGGTAACGAGGCAGAACCAATGAGACTGAGGTATTCAGAGAGCTGGCTCTGTCGTTAGACTTTCTGGAATCAAATCCTGGCTTTACTCCTTACAACACTAGCTTGGGCAAGATGCTGAGTTTCCTTAGACCTCAGCTTCCTCATCCATAAAATGGGGATTATTTGGGGGGCAGGGAATCCAGTGAATTAACACATGGAAAGTGCTTACAACAATTTTTGGCCCATAACAAGTACAAAGTAAATGCTACATAAAAGTATGATTACAATTGCTATTATTACCTTGGTCCACTGAGAAACAGTTTTCATTCTTCAGGTCTACAGTCCAGCCCAGAAGCTTCCACACCATGTTCTAAGGAGCCCTGGGCTTAGCAAAGTTGACTCAGGGACCCCAGAGGTGGAGGTGTGTTGGCTGTGGAAACGGCATGGGCAAAGGCCTAGCAGAAAGGATTCCCTAGAGGAACCTTGACAAGTCCACCCATTTCATGCATTGGAATCTTAAATGAGTTTTCGACAATCAGTTCTGGCCCTGAAATGAAGCAGATTGAAAACCGCAGCCCCAGATTTCTGTGACCTGTACAAGTCCCCCAGCTAATCTAAGGGGCCCTAAGAGCACTTGTCTCTGCTCATCCCATTGGAAGTTTTAATTTTTCGGGGGTGACGTGGCTGGGACTTTGAATTCCTAGAACTGCCAGAGGTTAAGGTTGTTTCCAAGGGGTTGTAGATGGCTGTGTTGGACATGTTGTCCATGATGACAACCAGACTGTGAGCTTTCACTGCATCGGGTCTAGCGGAGAGGGGCTGCTGACAGCAACAGGTCCGAGTTCACTGTGCTGTTTTCTCACACTGCAGTCTTCCTGACTGCACTTGAGGCAGGAATCCGAGGCCCATTGTGTTCTCAGAGTGTCCACGAGTCTCCGGGGGACCAGGCATCAGGTATTTGCAATCAGCTCACATACTGCGAGACGGCCCTCTTTGACTCCCACAGAGCCCTTTAGGATTGACCCCCTGACTCTGAACAATAATGAGAATGTAGTGCAGCCTTTTCTATTCATTCCAAAAGATCCGAGTAAACATCGATTTTATCCCATCATTTGCCTCCTCAGAACTTTAGCATCTCCCCTGTGAGTCTGTTGGATAAAGTTCAGACCCTTCAGCCTGACTTCTGGGCTGACCTAACTCAAAACAAACTTTCTGACAGAGCAGGTAAGCTTTACCACCAGCCTTCATGCCATCTGCTCTCCACTCTCCACCTTCCCAAAATGGATTCATTTTTAAAGAGATATCCCTGGCCCCTCCTCTGTTCTGAGCTTTCTCTTGACTATTCAGAACACAATGACTGCTTCCTTCTTTGATCTACAACTGTGCATGTTCTGGCTGCTTTGCCCACCGAGGCTAGTTTTCCATGATAGCAGCGCTAGGGAGTAAAGCGGTGAAGGATGAGGCACCAGCGAGGAAGGTCAGTGGCAGTTTCCAAGACAGGCTCCTGACGAATGGCATCTGGCTCTGGGAGACGGAGTACTGCTCACCTGACTCTCCCAGCACTTGTCTGTAAGTCAGAACGCTCACTGTAAAGAGATGCAAGCCATCACAGGAGCAGAATTTATGGGTCCCCTATCCTGGCCTCCTTTCTTCCTCCATCAAGATGTCAGGGAAGCTTAACTAGTCATCAGGAGGTTGACTAGACATTTCAGCAAAGAAGGAAAATATTCTTGTGAACTATTTAACAAGGGTTACAGTGAGAACTGCTTCCCTGGTGGCCCAGGTGGTGAAGAATCCGCCTGCCAATGCAGGAGATGTCATCTTGATCTCTGGGTCAGGAAGATCCCCTGGAGAAGGGTATGGTAACCCACTCCATTATTCTTGCCTAGGAAATTACATGGTCAAAGGAGCCTTGTGGGTTAGAGTCCATGGGGTCACAAAGAATCTGACATGAGTTAGCAACTAAACAACAACAGCTAGAACTGGCTACATTCCTTTGCTCTCTAGCAAGAATGAGGACTCTACTAACCAAATGCTCTGGCCTCCAACTTCAGGGTCTCTCCACTGGATATTGTCATCAACAGTGAAAACATCTGCTTCTCCCCCCCCACCCACTTTTCTAAGCTCACAAGGTTTAGTTTTTCCCTCTATAACTCATTAATGTGATCCTCTTATTCGAGAAATATTTGTTGAACATCATTTACTATGTATGAAATGCGAGGAATATAAAAGTGAACAATACCCTGGATACTTCCACACCACTGGCTTTACTACACTCAGGTTTTAATAAAGATCTAAGAGCCATCCTTTCTTTTTAAGGTGACTTTGGTATATTTAATCTGATCTGTTTAGGCCTTGACTCCAGAACTCTGCATAGCACCATTATGTGACTTTCCGGAGTGAACAGCTTATTGCCTCAACAGTATTTTAAGTCTCTAGAAGGCAGAGAACAACTCAGCATTTCTTATGTATCTCTTATAGTAGACAGGGTGTGTTGTGCACATAGTAAGAATTAAATATTTATCTCTTTGCAAGAGACACCATGTTTCTTACTAGCCATAAGGCGAGAAATGGGGGAAGCGTTGACTCATTGGAAAAGACCCTGATGCTGGGAGGGATTGGGGGCAGGAGGAGAAGGGGATGACAGAGGATGAGATGGCTGGATGGCATCACCCACTCAATGGACATGAGTTTGGGTAAGCTCCGGGAGTTGGTGATGGACAGGGAGGCCTGGCGTGCTGCGATTCATGGGGTTGCAAACAGTCAGACACGACTGAGCGACTGAACTGAACTGAACTTATGTAGTTTTATTTCAGAAATTTCCCAACTTATGGCCCACATATTAAATCAAGTCAGGAGACATGTTTTATTTGGTCCACAGACTGTCATTGTTTGTTTTTTAATTGAGCCAACATTTTAAAACATTGAGAGTTCTTACACACACACGCACATACACCCCTAGAATTCCAAGCTCCTTTGGATTTTCAGCTTCCTTTGAAAAACTGGAAGACCTGCAACTCTTGGCCTCATACCCAATGAGCAAAAGTGCTGGCACGAGGTACGCAGGACCACTTTGGAGAGCACCGTTCCCGGGCGGCTGCGATCCCTGTCGCTCTGGATTTCATCACACTTCATCTGCCTCCCTTACATAACAGCCCAATCCTGAGGTCGGTGACCTCTGTTTAACACGAAGCTGGTATACTGGGAAAGGAGAGGGGAAATAGGCCCCTTGGCCTCCAGAGAGAGAACAACTCTGAGCCAACCCTGAGTTTTCTTGAGCTCCAGAGATGAGGGCGGGCTGGGAGCTGGGCCTCCACCTCGGCTGTGTCTTCCTTACCGTCAGTCTTCTCTGGACTGTGGGTGCTCCCCGCTGGGGAGCCTACTGGGGCTCCAAATGTCCCGTCTCACGGAATCCAAGCTCTCTGCCTCCCAGGCCCTTCTCAGGCGCAGCCTGGACCCCATCGCAGCAGTGTGTTTGGCTCACGGCTTGAGGATGTGACTGCACTGTAATCCTGCCAAGGCAATCTGCTGGGCTCACGGTCCCCTCCCTGATGCCTGTCTTTATCGTTCTTTCCTCAGGCCTCATGGAGGGGCAGAGTGATGGCCAGGAGAAAAACAAGAAAGGAAGGAAGGGAGCGGAAGACAGAGAGAAAAGGTTTAGACAGGGAGTTTTATATACTTCATCCTATTTGATCTCAAGGCCCTGTTCACAAAGATTTCAGTCATGTGTATGAATGTGTTTGTGTTCATCTGTGTTGCATATATGGTTGTTGTTCAGTCACTAAGCTGTGTCCAACTCTTTTGCAGCCCCTTTTGCGTGTAGCCCATCAGGCCCCTCTGTCCATGGGATTTCCCAGGGAAGAATACTGGAGTGGGCTGCCATTTCCTTCTCTAGGGGTGTCTTCCTCACCTAGGGATCTAACTCACATCTCCTGCTTGGCAGGTGATCTTTTCCTCTCAGCCAGCTGGGAAGTCCCTGCTTATATGGTGTGTGTGTGTGTGCCAAGTCGCTTCTGTTGTGGCCGACTCTCGGCGACTCCATACACTGTAGCCTGCCCGGCCCCTCTGTCCGTGGGGATTCTCCAGGCAACAGTACTGGAGTGGGTTGCCGTGCCCTCCTCCAGGGCATATATAGCACATGTGTGCAAATCTGCAACTATCAGTCAAGCCAGAAAAGGAAAAGCGATAAGAACACGCGTTTGTAACAGACGTGGCAACCATCGTGCAAGAGGAAGCTGCTTCCCAGTCAAGGTACCACGTGTGTGCGCCCAGACAGGAGCGCGTAGGAATGCACATGCATTTGTGCTCACACACACGTATTCACTTCTTTCCTTTAGATTATAAATTAATTGTTTGCTTATATGGAAACTTGGAATGTAAAATCTAAATATGGGAAAGGAGAAGAAATAAAACTTAAATGTAATCTTACCACTCAGATAATTTTTCATCTATTTCCTATTTCTATGCATAATGCATATTTTATATAGCTAGAGTTTATATTGCATATTAAAGTTTACTAGCTTGCTTTTTCCCTCTTAAAATTATGTCATAGACATAACCTAATGACATAAAACACTTTATAGCCATCATTTTAGTATTTCCATTACATCCATAGTGCAGATCTTCATAATTTATTTAACCAATTGCTAATTTTTAAACACTTAGACTGAAAGTTTTTTGACTTCTGTAAGATAATAAACATCTTCACCCAAGATTATTTGCATTAATTAAATCTCTTTTGGATGTTTCCAAAAATGGAATAACTGGACAGAGTAGAAGTACCTTTAAAATTTATAAGTTGCATATTGTTAGATTGCTTTCCTAAAGGTGATGCTACTTTATTTTCCCAACACCCTGATTGGAAAGCGGGCTCTAGAAAGCTCACAGAACATTTCAATTAGATACACCTAGCCAAGATGTCTAACAATACATGAAGGACTCATTTTATTGTATAATTTATGTGTCAATAGAATATATCATTTGAGAATATCAAAGCCACTGGCTGAAAATGTGTTTGCCCAGGTGACACAATTAAGTCTTTCTAAAGAGAAATAAAAGAGTAAATCTCTTGCTTGTCCCCTGATACAGTTCCAGGATCGTCATCCCTCTCTAACCCCCCTTTCATTCCAGAGCAGATCTGCAGCACGTCCCACAGGTGACAGAAGTGACGTGCCCTCCACTGCTGCAAACTCACGGCCGGCCAGCGGAAGACGCCCCTCAGCTCTCTGTCTCCAAAGCCCTCACAGAGCCTGGGGCGCACGGTTTTCCTCCTCCACCCACTTCCTTACAAATTCTCTCTGGGTCTCCAGTGCATCACTATCGCCTTTGATCCTTCTCATTCCAGACACCTCTTTTGAAGTGAAAGGGGGGAAAATATGCCTCTAAGAGATACTTCCAGATTCCATAATGGTGCTGTCTTGAGCTCTTCGACTTCTCATTTGTGTGCTTCCTTCTTATTACTATTAAAAAAAAAATTTATTGGAATATAGTTGCTTTTAATGTTGAGTTAGTTTTTACTGCACAGCAAAGTGAATCAGCTATATGTATACACATATCCTCTCTTTTTAGGATTTCCTGCCTATTCACGTCACCACAGAGCATTGGGTAGACTTCCCTGTGCTATACAGTCGGTTCTCATCAGTTATCTATTTATACACAGTACTACTAGTGTGCATACATGTTAATCCCAGTCTCCCAGTTTCTGCCATCCACCCCCCCCCCATTCCTCTTTGTGTTCATACATTTGTTCTCTATGGCTGTGTCTCTATTTCTGTTTTTGCAAATGAGATCATCTATACTATTTTTTGAGATTTCACATATGTGTGTTAATATACAATATGTGTTTTTCTCTTTGAAAAACAATATACAATATGTTTTTTCTCTTTGACTTCACTCTCCATGACAGTCTCCAGGTCCATCCACATCTCTACGAATGACCCAGTTTTGTCCTCTTTGTGGCTGAATAATATTCTGTTGTCTATATGAACTGCATCTTCTTTATTCAATCCTCTGGTGATGGACTTTTAGGATTTTTCATGTCCTGGATATTATAGATAGTGTTGCAATAAGCATTGGGATGCATGTGTCTTTTGGATTGTGCTTTTTCTCTCAGTATTTGTCCAGAAGTGTTTCCTTCTTATAACTGATGTTATCATTTGCTCTTTGTTCCCTGTAACTTACATAACCGGTCCAGCCGGTGCTGGAATGTCACCAGCCACAGTAAGTTCTAACAGCCACTCTCCTGCTTCTGCTTGGAAAGAACTTTGCCCCATTCTGAAAACTGCTGGGGCTAAATGAGAGGAGTGTTCAAAAGGGAACCTTTGTTTTCCTCTGGCTTAGTGGTTTTAAGATCCAGAGTTCATCCTCAAAATTTCCAATCAGTTTTCCATGACATGAAGTTCCTTGGTCCCCCAAATCAACAACTGCTTAAAGTTAACCCACAGGCCCACGAGGCATCCTGGAAGTTTCAGCTTGTGTAGGACTTGAACCCATACTGGGGACCTAGATAAGGACCATTCACAGTGATGTTCTGATGTTAAAATCCAATGATTCCTCCTAAGAAATAGTAAAGTGTCTCTGTCCCTGTGTTTCTTTGGGATTGTCTCCCTGTTTCTGATTTCTGCCAGTCCGCTTATGTTTTCACTCAGCAGTTTGTCTCAAATGGTCATTACCTCAGTCTGTGGATTTTCTATGTTAATTTAAAAAAAAATTCTCAGTCTCTCTGTCTCTGAGCTTCAGCTCTCTCCGAATTCCCGGTATATGGAGGATTTTGAAACTTCCTCCTTCATGGCCAGCAAAGAGCAATTGGCAAGCCTGAGCACAACCTGAATTTCCTTACTGCTCGAAAATTACAGATCTATGATCAATTCTGAGTCATCACATCAATTATTTCCCTGGCCTGCAGCTCTCTGAGGATTTTGCTGTTTCACTGAACTAATTCTCAGGGAGATATGCTCTGTGTCCCAGTCTTTGAAATTCTGGTTTCAGATGAGACAACTTGATGGGATGTCCTTCTATTCGTGGGGGGAAAAAAGCACTCATCACTGAAGGTGACTGGTGTAAATCTCTTTCTTGCCAAATTAAAAAGCCTGCCTAATAGACTTTAGAATTAAATGTATCTGTTATAAATTTTTCTCATATTATAAATTCAGATTTATTATAGAAAATTTAGATTTATAAAAATTAATAAATAAATGAAAGTCAATAAAAACTACCTGTAATTCACCACAGATATCTAATTTTTTGCATGTATCCTTCCAGACATTTAAAAGATCTGTCTAAATGGAAATGGGATTTTACAATTTGGTAATCTTTTTTCTTTTGTAGCACAAGTAATGTCTGCCTTGGATTTGAACATCAGAATGGAAAGGGGAAATTCTTAAATTTTCTCCACAATAAATAGATTTTTCCTGAAGTCAGGTGAGAAGAAACCAGGAATAAATGCAACAGCTTACAGCTCAAGTAGTGTGTCTGTCACACTATTTCTTTTTCTTGTTTTTCTAGTTTAGATAAAAGTAAAGATGAGAGGACAGAGAAGAAAGGAACTTATGTCTGATCAGGTGATCATGCTGTCTCCCTCTACACTGCGTCCTGGGCCACTTATTTTTATCAAGGAAGGTGCCTCTTCTGAGTAACATGACAAGTCTTACGTAGCTTGGGATTCCTGGGCAGGAAACAGTTAGTGGTGACATAGTTCTGCCCTGAGAAGTGGCCCATTAAGTTGCCTCCTGTTGGAGCGTCCTACTTTGATTTGCAAACACTTAAGTGGGTGTGGTCACGACAGGGGAAATGACGACCAGAAGCCCCATCCAGGCTTGGGGGAGTGTCCCACCCATTTGGCCCACTGGTAATGGCTACTTTTCTTCTGTATATATCCTCATACTGTCTTTTCTGTATGTTGGAATCCAAGACTGATAGACATTTTAAGTATTTCAGTTCTTTTAGTTAATGTTCTTCTCTGTGATCATCTTGAAACTGAACAGGATTCTATGGGGCTCCTGGGCATGGAAATCTTTCTGTGTCCCCCATTTTTTGTTTATAGGAAATAGTCTTCAACACTCCAATGCCTTCTCTGAGTTCCAAAGCACAGGTTCAAGCAGTTGCTAATCAGGGAAGGGAGGGGACCCAGAGAAAAGCAAGGAGCAGTCAAGAAACAATAGTGCAGCCTTGGGCCAGGGTCCTGGTTCTGCCTCAAGGGATAAACATAATACCTTTGAGTTCTTCTGCAGAACTAAAGCTCCCCAACAAATCAGTTCAGTTCAGTTCACTTCAGTTCAATCACTTAGTCATGTCCCACTCTTTGCCACCCAAGAGACCGCAGCACACTAACCCTCCCTGTCCATCACCAACTCCCGGAGTTTACTCAAACTCATGTCCATTTAGTCAGTGATGTCATCCAACAATCTCATCCTCTGTGGTCCCCTTCTCCTCCTGCCCTCAATCTTTCCCAGTGATTCAGTTTTCCTAGTGAGTCAGTCTTTTCCAGTGAGTCAGTTCTTCGCATCAGGTGGCCAAAGTTTCAATTACAGCATCAGTCCTTCCAAAGAATATTCAGGACTGATTTCCTTTAGGATGGACTGGTTGGATCTCCTTGCAGTCCAAGGGACTCTCAAGTGTCTTCTCCAACACCACAGTTCAAAAGCATCAATTCTTCAGTGCCCAGTTTTCTTTATAGTCCAACTCTCACATCCATACATGACCACTGGAAAAACCATAGTTTTGACTATGCAGATCTTTGTCAATAAAGTAATGTCTCTGCTTTTTAATATGCTGTCTAGGTTGGTCATAACTTTCCTTCCAAGGAGTAAGCGTCTTTTAATTTCATGGCTGCAGTCACCATCTGCAGTGATTTTGGAGCCCAAAAAAATAAAGTCTGTCACTGTTTCTATTGTTTCCCCATCTATTTGCCATGAAGTGATGGGACCATGAACCAACTAAGATGCCATGATCTTTGTTTTCTGAATGTTGAGTTTTAAGCCAACTTTTTCACTCTCCTCTTTCACTTTCATCAAGAGGCTCTTAGGTTCTTCTTCCCTTTCTGCCATAAAGGTGGTGTCATCTGCATATCTGAGGTTATTGATATTTCTCCTGGCAATCTTGATTCCAGCTTGTGCTTCATCCAGTCCAGCATTTCTCATGACATACTCTGCATATAAGTTAAATAAGCAGGGTGACAATATACAGCCTTGACATACTCCTTTCCCAATTTGGAACCAGTCTGTTTTTCCATGTCCAGTTCTAACTGTTGCTTCCTGACCTGCATACAGATTTCGCAGGAGGCAGGTAAGGTGGTCTGGTATTCCCATCTCTTGAAGAATTTTCCACAGTTTATTGTGATCCACACAGTCAAAGGCTTTGGCATAGTCAATAAAGCAGAAGTAGTGTTTTTCTGGCACTCTCTTGTTTTCTCAATGATCCAACAGATGTTGGCATCTGATCTTTGGTTCCTCTGCCTTTTCTAAATCCAGCTTGAACATCTGGAAATTCATGGTTCGCATACATTGAAACCTGGCTTGGAGAATTTTGAGCATTACTTTACTAGTATGTGAGATGAGTGCATTTGTGCGGTAGTTTGAGCATTCTTTGGCATTGCCTTTCTTTGGGATTGGAATGAACAGTGACCTTTCCCAGTCCTGTGGCCACTGCTGAGTTTTCTAAATTTGCTGGCATATTCAGTGGAGCACTTTCACAGCATCATCATTCAGGATTTGAAATAGCTCAACTGGAATTCTGTCACCTCCACTTGCTTTGTTCGTAGTGATGCTTCCTAAGGCCCACCTGACTTCGCATCCAAGGATGTCTGGTTCTAAATCACATCACTGTGGTTATCTGGGTCATGAAGATCTTTTTTTAATAGTTCTTCTGTGTATTCTTACCACCTCTTCTTAATATCTTCTGCTTCTGTTAGCTCCATACCATTTCTGTCCTTTATTGAGCCCATCTTTGCATGAAATGTTCCCTTGGTAGCTCTAATTTTCTTGAAGAGATTGCTAGTCTTTCTTATTTTATTGTTTCCCTCTATTTCTTTGCATTGATTGCTGAGGAAGGCTTTCTTATCTCTCCTTGCTATTCTTTGGAACTCTGCATTCAAATGGGTATATTTTTCCTTTTCTTTTTTGCCTTTACCTTCTCTTCTTTTTTCAGCTATTTATAAAGCCTCCTCAGACAACCATTTTGCCTTTTAGCATTTCTTTTTCTTGGGGATGATCTTGATCACTGCCTCCTATACAATGTCATGAACCTCTGATCATAGTTTTTCAGGCACTCTATCAGATCTAATCCCTTGAATCTATCTGTCACTTCCACTGTATAATCGTAAGGGATTTGATTTAGGTCATACCTGAATGGTGTAGTGGTTTTCCCTACTTTCTTCAATTTAAGTCTGAATTTGGCAATAAGGAGTTCATGATCTGAGTTATAGTCATCTCCTGCTCTTGTTTTTGCTGACTGTATAGAGCTTCTCCATCTTTGACTGCAAAGAATATAATCAATCTGATTTTGGTGTTGACCATCTGCTGATGTCCATATGTAGAGTCATCTCTTGTGTTGTTGGAAGAGGGTGCTTGCTATGACCAGTGCATTCTCTTGACAAAACTCTGTTAGCCTTTGCCCTGCTTCATTCTGTACTCCATGGCCAAATTTGCCTGTTACTCCTGGTATCTCTTGACTTCCTACTTTTGTATTCTAGTCTCCTACGATGAAAAGGACATCTTTTTTGATTGTTAGTTCAAGAAAGTTTTGAAGGTCAGCACTCAAGATGGCAGAGTAGAAGGACGTGCACCCATCCTCTTCTGCAAAAACTCCAAAATTACAACTTGCTTCTGAACAACCATTGACAGGAGAATGTTGAATCCCACCAAAAAAAGATACCCCATGTCCAAGGAGGAGAAGCCCCAGCAAGATGTTAGGAGGGGTCGAATCGTGTTTAGAATCAAACCCCATACCTGCCAGAGATGCTCAGGGGCTCAAACAAAACCTTGCGTGCACCAGGACCCAGGAGAAAGGAGTAGTGACCCCACAAGAGACTGATTCAGACTTGCCTGTGAGTGTCCAGAAGTCCCCAATGGAGGCGTGGGTTGGCGGTGACTGGCTGCAGTGTTGGGGGCACAGAGTGCAGCAGTGTGTGCATGGGACCTTTTGAAGGAGGTGACATTATCTTCATCACCTCCACCATAGTTTGGTCTCAAGTCAAACAACAGGGAGGGAACACAGCCGCGCCCATCAACAGAAAATTGGATCAAAGATTTACTGAACATTGCCCTGCCCATCAGAACAAGACCCAGTTTCCCCCACAGTCAGTCTCTCCCATCAGGAAGCTTCTGTAAACCTCTTATCCTTATCTGTCAGAGGGCAGACAGAATGAAAACCACAATCACAGAAATCAAACTGATCACATGGACCACAGCCTTGTTTAACTCAATGTAAGTATGAGCCATACTATGTAGGGCCGCCCAAGACAGATGGGTCATGGTGGAAAGTTCTGACAAAACGTGGTCCACTGGAGAAGGGAATGGCAAACCACTTCAGTGTTCTTGCCTTGAGAGCCCCATGAACAGTATGAAAAGGCAAAAAGATATGACACTGAAAGATGAACCCCCAACAAATGGAAGATGTTAACTAACTGATGAATCAGTCTTCATTCCAGAGAGAAGGTCACAGTTTTATAACCTCAAGAACCACAAAAGCTCATCAGGCCATACTAAAGGGATTCAGGCCCTACACACTACCTGATCATTATCAGCAACCCTGCCTCTGAACCACTGCTATAAAACTCCTTACCAAACCTCTCCCTTTCAGGACACTCAGGTTTTGAGGTCATGAGCCCCTGTGTCCCCATTTGCCTGGCAAAACAATACAGTATGTCCCCTACATATAAACAGGCTATATTCTGAGTGTGTGTTCATAAGTCCAGTTTGTTTGCAATCCAACAAAGTCAGCCTAGGTACCCAAATAACACAATTGGGTAAATAGTACTGTACTGTAATAAGTTAATAATACTTTTCACACAAACAACACATTAAAAAAAAATAAAGAAAACATTTAAAATTTTACAGTACATTACCTTGGAAAGTACAATAGTAAAGTGTAACAGCTGGCCCACAGGGGCTGGCATCAAGTGAGCAGCAGGAAGAGTTACTGACTCGCAGAGGGAGAGGGTAGAGCATAAAGAGATGGAGGGCAAGCTGCAGTTTCACTCATGCCTGACACTGATGGCCCAAGCTCTGGCCCCAGGCTGGATTCAGCTCTATCTACCCTCTGGAAGCAATGACCCAGTGATGTCTGGGTTGTTGCTATTGCTCAGTTGCTAAGTTGTGTCCTACTCCTGCAACCCCATGGACTGCGGAGTGGTAACTCATTTTCCATCGTCATAGATAACATGGTAGCACTGGATTGCATTCTGAATGGCTGCTGCAAATTTTGCGTACCATTCTGTTTGGGTCCTTGAACATCTGGAAGTTCTCGGTTCACGTATTGCTGAAGCCTGGTTTAGAGAATTTTGAGCATTACTTTACTAGCGTGTGAGGTGAGTGCAATTGTGCGGTAGTTTGAGCATTCTTTGGCATTGCCTTTCTTAGGGATGGGAATGAAAACGGACCTTTTCCAGTCCTGTGGCCACTGCTGAGTTTTCCAAATGTGCTGGCATATTGAGTGCAGCACTTTCACAGCATCATCTTTTAGGATTTGAGATAGCTCACCTGGAATGCCATCACCTCCACTAGCTTTGCTTGTAGTGATGCTTTCTAAGGCCCACTTGACTTCGCATTCCAGGGTGTCTGGCTCTAGGTGAGTGATCACACCATTGTGATTATCTGGGTCATGAAGATCTTTTTTGTACAGTTCTTCTGTGTATTCTTGCCACCTCTTCTTAATATCTTCTGCTTCTGTTAGGTCCGTACCATTTCTGTCCTAATTGAGCCCATTTTTGCAGGAAATGTTCCCTTGGTATCTCTAATTTTCATGAAGAGATCTCTAGTCTTTCCCATTTCGTTGTTTTCCTCTATTTCTTTGCATTGATCATTGAGGAAGGCTTTCTTATCTCTCCTGGCTATTCTTTGGAACTCTGCATTCAAATGGGTATATCTTTCCTTTTCTCCTTTGCTTTTTGCTTCTCTTCATTTCACAGCTATTTGTAAGGCCTCCTCAGAAAACCATTTTGCCTTTTTGCATTTCTTTTCCATGGGGATGGTCTTGATCCCTGTCTCCTGTACAATGTCACAAACCTCTGTCCACAGTTCATCAGGCTCTCTATCAGATCTAGTCCCTTAAATCTATTTCTCACTTCCACTGTATATTCATAAGGGATTTGATTTAGGTCATACCTGAATGGTCTACTGGTTATCCCTACTCTCTTCAGTTTAAGTCTAAATTTGGCAATAAGGAGTTCATGATCTGAGCCACAGTCAGCTCCCTGGGAGTCTGTGATGGAAAGAGAGGCCTGGCGTGCTGCGACTCATGGGGTTGCAAAGAGTCAGACACGACTGGGCGACTGAACTGAACTGAACTGTTTGGGTCCTGTGCCCCAAAAACCTAACAGTGCTTCCTCAAATAAAGAAAATTTTGCCGTTTCCTACATCGTGAATCTCTCTGGTTCTTCAGTTACTTCTTCTGCGTCTTGTCTCTCTTCGTCCTTTTTCTGTCTCCAGTTCCATCCGATCTCCGTTACCAAGCTCCTCGTGTTGTGCAGCAAGGAGTTCAGTGAAGCTGTCCTCCTACAGATCTAGCTCTAGCTTCTCACTGAGGGTCCCTATGTGGCTGAAGACGTCTTTAGACTCCTCATCCATCTTCTCAAATCCATAGAAATCAGGAACGAACTGTGGGCAAACGTTTTTCCAAACCCCATTCATGGTGATGGGCTGTAACCTCCACCAAGCAAAGTCAATGTTTTTGGAAGGACTGTAACATCTACAAGGCCATTGTAGATGCTATAGTCCTTCCAATGGCCAAAAGGTTGTTCCTGACTTGTCATTTGCCTTTGCTGTCTGACAAAAAGTGTGACGTAAATAATATTTCTTGAAAGTCACTATAACTCCTGGTCCATAAGTTGGATGCGTGATGTAGTACTCAGCGGCAGACACACTATTTTGATGTTGGAATGAAAATCACCCATGAATGGGGGGTGGCCTGAAGCATTGTTGGGCAGCAAATGAACGTTGATGGGCCATCCTTCTTCAAGCAACATTTCTGTATCTCTGGGATAAAGTGGTAGAAAAACCGTTCTGGAAAATGGCCTGTGTAACCCAGGTTTGCGGGTTGCTCTTTGACACAATATGAAGAGACCCCTTGGCTATGTTCTTTAGGGCTCTTGGGTTCTCCAAATGGTAAACTAAGAGAGGCTTCAGCTGCTGGAAGCATTGCCACCAAACAACAGAGCTAACTTGTCCTTTGTTGCTTTATAGCCTGGCATCAACTTTTCCTCCTTACTGACATAACTTTGGTCTGACATCTTCTTCCAGAACAGTCCTGTCTCAGCCATGTTAAAAATCTGCTTCGGTAAAGACACAGCTTCATCAACAATTTCTTGAAGCATTTCAGAAAATTCCCCGGGCAATTACTGTATCTGTATTGGCTGCCTCCCTACTTTTACATTGTGAAGGTTGGGTCTAACCGCCAACCAATGAAACCAGTCATGGGTGGCATTAAAAGATGCACCCTCTGGTTCTTCACTGTGCTTCTTCTTCATGTCTTCATAGCTTTCTCCTAAATCAGCATTAAGCTGAGTGGGACACAGCACTGATGCGGATCCTGCATGTGCATCCTGAAAAGTTTCTCCATCTCCTCCATCCCTTTCTCCATGCTTCTTCAACGTTATCTTTGACATCATTGACACAGCAGACTTCACATGTTCCGTCATCTGTTCCTTGTTCTTTAGAATTGTGCTAATGGTTGAATGATGCGTGTTATAAGAACAAGTGATGTCTACCATCTTTTTACCTTGCTCCACTCTCTCAATTTGCGCTTTGTTTCCTTCATTATTGCTTCTCAAATCTGAGCTACATCACTGCTGTTTTTATGCTTGCTTCCAGACATCTTGGGCTTGAAATAAAGATACGGTACTACTGTGCTCTATCCAGTACTGGGGAGCACCTGAAACACATCCACTTGCAGAAGATGCATGCGTGTGATGCCAGATGTGAACTAACTGATGTGACTGGACATGTGGCTGCACATTCACATCTTTGAAAATGTGAAGCTTGAACGTTCATATGGAGGGGAACTATGGTAAAGTTATTCTTTCCTACTTTACCCAAAACTCTGTCTCTAAGATTCAGATCAGCACCACTTCACAGAGGCTGAGTTTTGGCGGCAGTCTTAGGTAGTTCATGGAGGTGAACTTGTCATCCTGTCCTCCTTTATAATATCATGGTCAACATTAAGAAATATTTCTACAACTATACTGCATGAGACAGAGCTTACCTTTATTTTAAAGGCTACTGTTTTTGGATAGATTAACTGTGATGCTCAAACAAATATAAAGTGAACATGTGCCAAAGATTTTATTTAAGTCATTAATTAATGAGAAAGTCAATAAGATGGTACAGTTGGTTCAAAGGAGAATTCAGAGCAGATATCTATATGTAGACATATAGATTTACAAACAGAAGTACTGAAAGGAATAGTTGAAAAACTCATGATGATCCATTAGCAATAATCAATTGCATTCAAGTAGGCACAATTTGTCTGCATTTCTCTGGATACAAATAATTGGCATCTTCATCAGTTTTCTGCAACTTACATAATTGTAAAATAGCTCAAAGATGATGAAAGATGGAGCTGAGCCCTTGACTGGACACCCAGTAATCTTTATGGCCTATTCTAAAATCATTCACGTTTCTAATTGTAGTCTGTGTGCCCCAGCACTAGCTTCGTGATTCTTTTCACTCTAGCTGTGCCATTAAGCAAAGTCCATGCAGGAAAGGAGTATAAAATTCCCAATGGGAAAGCCATTCTCAAGCAAAATTATTGAGAAAATTATTGAGTTATTGCCACCAACTCGTTAGATCATGAACTGGTTCATCGACGACTGGAGAGAAGACAGAAGAGGTTGGCTTTTTGGTTGAGTTCCTTCAATGACATCAAAGCATCTGAGTGGTCAGCTGGGTCCCAGAGAACACAGGAGACAGAAATGTGAACCATCTTCCTTCAGATCCTTTTCTTTCAAAAGTCCTGGGCTAAGATCTCCTTTGCTGGGGTGAAACTGTGACACCCAGGTCACCTATGAGACTGAACCAGAGGGTGACTGCAGGGCAAGATGGACCAAATTCACACAATTTCAATACACAATCTTTACAGCCTAAACAATTTACCAGTGCTCAGCTTAAATCCTCTCTTGAAAATACTGCACTCACATAACTACTCAGCCTAATGAGTGGTCGCTGGAAACCATCAAGGGAGCACGCTTGCACAATTTCTTACTAGCTGCAGCAAACCAGCCCACAGGGGGATTTCCCAGGCTGCCTGGTGACCCCAGACCCCTTGGATGGGGCAGAGTCCTCACAAAGCAGATATTTGTTTCATAGACTCCCTGGATACTCACCCAGATCAGATCACCTTACCTGTCTCCTGAGAAATCTGTATGCAGGTCAAGAAACAACAGTTAGACTGGTTCCAAATTGGGAAAGGAGTAAGTCAAGGCTGTATATCGTCACCCTGCTTATTTAACTTATATGCAGTGTACACCATGCAAAATGCCAGGCTGTGGAGGAACCAAAAGCTGGAATCAAGATTGCTGGGAGAAAAACCAATAACCTCAGATATACAGATGACCCCACACTTATGGCAGAAAGTGAAGAAGAACTAAAGAGCCTCTTGATGAAAATGAAAGAGGAGAGTGAAAAAGTTGGCTTAAAACTCAACATTCAGAAAACTAAGATCATGCCATCCAGTCCCATCACTTCATGGCAAATAGATGGGGAAACAATGGAAACAAGAGACAGACTTTATTTTTTGGGGCTCCAAAACCACTGCAGATGGTGACTGCAGCCATGAAATGAAAAGACGCTTGCTCCTTAGAGGAAAAGCTATGATCAACCTGGACAGCATATTAAAAAGCAGAGACATTACTTTGCCAACAAAGGTCCATCTAGTCAAGACTATGGTTTTTCCAGTGGTCATGTATGGATGTGAGAGTTGGACTACAAAGGAAGCTGAGCACCAAAGAATTGATGCTTTTGAACTGTGGTGTTGGAGAAAACTCCTGAGAGTCCCTTGGACTGCAAGGAGATCCAACCTGTCCATTCTAAAGGAAATCAGTCCTGAATCATCATTGGAAGGACCTGATGCTGAAGCTGAAATGCCAATACTTTGCTACCTGATGCAAATAACTGACTTATTGGAAAAGACCCTGATGCTGGGAAAGATTGAAGGTGGGAGGAGAAGGGGATGACAGAGGATGAGATGTATGGCATCACTGACTTGATGGACATGAGTTTGAGTAAGCTCCAGGAGTTGGTGATGGACAGGGAAGCCTGGCATGCTGCAGTCCACGGGGTCACAGAGTCAGACACGACTGAGTGACTGAATTGGATACTCACTGGTAATATTTTTCTCTAAATCAGTTAGAATCTAGCCTGATTGAAACAAGACATTCTTTCTTGTTTACTTTGCCTGAGTGAGAGTTTTGTGTCTCCTAGAAAGAGGGGGCAAAGAGGAGATCTGCCATTGTGACACCAAGAAATCTGCTTTCCCAGAAGATGCTGCTTTCGCAGAGGAGTTGAGCAAGGGTGTGGGTGGAGATATTGGACAGCTTCCTGCAGCTTGTGAGTCAGGTCATTATCATGCAGTTTCACCATTTTTTTGGAGGGAACTCCCAGGACTTTAGCTGCGCGTATATGCCAATGTTATATATAAACGATTTCTAAAATCGAAACCAGGGTCACTGTGATGTGGGACTTTCTACCCCCACAACTCCTTGTCATCTACTAAAATAATTCTGAAGGCTATGCTGAGGTTCACACTCATATTCTTTCAAATGTTGTTTACTACATATTCTCAAATTCTAATTTGTGGCTCAAGAAACCTTGTGACATGGGCAAATTTCCCTTTGACTATGTGTGTGAATCACTCATCTGTGCAGGAAGGGTGGAGTTACCAGATAGTTTTTCCAGTCTTTCTGACTCTACATGTTCTTTTGCAATTCTCCAAACTAAGTCTGAATTCCTTAAAATGCTTGTCAAGAGCCCTATTCTTGGCCAAGCCCTTAGAGGGTGACAGCCTTGCACTGAAGCTCATTTCTCAAATAAAAGGAACTACTAGAATTATTGTCCCTGCTGACTCAGACAGTAAAGCGTCTGCCTACAATGTGGGAGACCCAGGTTCGATCCCTGGGTCGGGAAGATCTCCTGGAGAAGGAAATGGCAACTCTCTCCAGTACTCTTGCCTGGAAAATCCCATGGATGGAGGGACCTGATAGGCTACAGTCCAGGGGGTCACAAAGAGTCGGACACGACTGAGCGACTTCACTTTCACTTTCACTAGAATTATTTATTTTGCATCTGTCTCCCATGCTAGATATTAAACTCCAGAAGGACAAGGTAGATTTCTTCCTTACTCAGCACTACCTCCCCAGCACTTAACGCAATGCCTGGCATATTCTATGCTTTCACTAAGTATTTGCCCAACAAGTGAAAATGGGCACCAGGGGCTCGGATTCTTAGCAGCTAGACAGAGGCAGCAAGGAAGCCTGCCAGGGTGCAGCCGGGCAAGCTTCCCGAGCTGCTCTTACCTCTAAGGCAGAAGAATACTTCAGGCACCTGTGATCGTCGTCTGGAGCCTCTTCTGACAGCTGAGGCCGTGGGATTTGCAATACTCCATCCCTAAAACCTTCTGAGCTACAACCGCCTATTCTGAGATGGATAGAGCAACACATCCGCTGTGAGCTCTGTGCCTTCCTGGCTCTACCTGCAGAAACTCTGGGTGGGCCCAGGGTTTAGAAGCCTGCCTCTCACTTCTCCACCCTGTGACTGACCAACTGTGGCTCCGAGACTCACACTGCTCACCCTCACTGCACTGGAGACTCTCAATCCAATCCCAGTGCAAAGCAGCAAGTCAGAGCCCCGACCTGGGCGCCAGGCCCAGGGGATGGGTAAGGTCTGAACCACACCCTAGTTGCCCTTACCAGCTGTGAACCTGCCTGGTGGGGGGTTTTTCCCACCGGGAAGAAAGGGAAATTTGGGGTGTGGGGGGTGTGGGGTGTAGTTGGGCCAAGCCATGACCCAGAGAAGTAAACTTTTAATACTTGGATGCTTTGCACAAAGGCAGTCCTACCAGAAGGGCTTCCCTGGGGGCTCAGTGGTAAAGAATCCACCTGTCAATGCAGGAAATGAGGCTTTGATCCCTGGGTCGGAAAGATCTCTTGGAGAAGGAAATAGAAACCCGCTCCAGCATTCTTGTGTGGAGAATCCCATGGACGGAGGAGCCTGGTGGGCTACAGTCCATGGGGTTGCTAAGAGTCAGAGAGAGCTAAGCAGCAACAAGAAGCCCTGCCGGAAATGTCTTTTCTGTTTACAGAGCTGACTGTCCTTTGCACGAGCCCAGTCACTGCACGTTATACAGAAGCGCGGGACTCGGGCTTCGTGTAAAGTGCAGGGCTTTCTCTGCTCATGTCTGCCCGTGCATGGGACGTCAACGGGGCTGCTGGAACTTTCTTCTTCCAGGCTTGTCTCGGAGGAGGAGGAGGAGCCCAGAGAAGATCTGAGAAACTTCCTCTCCCCCTGCGTCTTGGGCAGCACTGTTCACCGAGTGGACAGAGGAGAGCTCTGCCCGCTACAGATACAAACGTCCTCTCGCCCGAGCACGAAGCAAGAGACTGTCACCCAACATTAAACGGAAACTTCAGTGACAGTCTTAAGCTTAAAAGCTTCCCTGATGGTCTCCACAAGCATTGTTTCACCCTTGAAATCTGTGATCTCTACTAGAGGTAGAGATCAGAATTAATTAGAATATTCGGAATTTGGAATAATAGTGATCGGGGGACACACAGGGATTGAGTGGGGACGGATGGCAGAGCTCAGCTGTTCTCTGACAGGCTCACTCTTTGTCCATAGGGCTGAAAGTTTCCCAGGATAAAAGTATCTGATTAACATCATTTTTCCATAAACACTGTCGGTAGATTATGATCAAAGGCAGTGTGCACTTAAACAAAGATATCTGGGAGTGAAAGCATTCTCTTTCTTTCCTTTGCCAAATCTCTTCTCAGGCTCACCATCCTAGGCCTTAGGGAAATCTCCAAAGAATGATGTCAGAAACCGTTTTCAAATGTCCAGCAGTTGACAGTTGATATGCATCTCCTGGATGGGATGAAAATGAACAAAGTGCCTCTGTTTTGTAAACTGCCGAGCTGAACTTGTGATTATAACATGTATTTGAAATTTGCATTTCAAATAGTCCTCAACTGTTTTTCTAAGTGTTTCCATCTCTACAGCATCGACACTCATCTGATTTGCCTGGGTCGTAGACTTCATTTTATGCATCTCTGCAGTCTTTTCTTCTTCTTCAACACAGTATTTTACAAAATCTTTCTGAAAGTCCTTTCGAGTGTTGACAAAAGCACGTCCTCTCTCGGAACTTACAGGGAAAGGGACTGGATTTTAAAATGAATCTGTGTGTACATGTGAGTGTGGGCGTGCGTGGGTGCAAACTCTGGAAAGGATGGGGGAGGGCAAAAGGACAAGTGATGGCAAAAAGTGACTCTCTGTTAATAATTAGTCACAGAAATGGAGACGATTTGATCCAGGAAGGCTTACTGTACTTTCGCGAAGTCATTTATATATTGCTAAGTGATCTGCATATCGCTGGGGCTACCAGATCCCTGCGCTGTGTTCCCTAGGCCTTTCTTCTCCCTTTTTCCCAAGAGGAGGATGGTAATAATTAAGCCAGCAAGAAAACCCGGAGAGAGAACAAAAGAGGCCATGGCAGGAGCTCAAAGTCACCTCATACTTTTAACTCTACGAAGATCTGGGGACACACACGCCCTGTCAGCTTCTCAGGACACGAGGCAGACTTTATTTTCTCGCCTCTAGAAAGGAAACCCATTTGAGGGATTATGAATGTTGGTCTGTGTCTCAGTCTGAAGTTTAAATCTTTTCAAGCATGCAGTTATTAAGATGCCAAGTTGCCTCACTTAATTACAACCTTTATTATAGTATTGAATACTTTAAATGCACTATTTATCACACCTGAAGAGAGGAGCAGTCGTTCATTAATGGCCCACTCTGGATGGGCTGCTATTGACTATCTTCTGTACTGGATTAATTCCTAGTAATTGCCTAGTGAGTCTTCCCAGATGGCGCTCAAGGTAAAGAACCTGCCTGCCAGTGCAGGAAACGTAAGAGATACGTGTTTGATCCCAGGGTGGGGAAGATCCCGTGGAGGAGGGCATGGCAACCCACTCCAGTGTTCTTGTGTGGAAAATCCCATGGACAGAGGAGCCTGGCAGGCCACAGTCCAGTGGGTCACAAAGAGTCAGACATGACCGAAACGACTTAGCATGCACACAATGGCCTAGAGGAATCCTTTCCCATGATTTGCAAGCCTGGGGTCGCTGGGGTGGGACAGGTGGGAAGGGCCTTTCAAAGAGCAGTAGCTTTTGACTCCCATGATGCACTTTGAGCTCATGAAGTCAGGGAATGAAAGCCTTAGGACTTCCCTAGTGGTCCAGTGGTTAAGAATCTGCCTACCAATGCAGGGGACATGGATTTGATCCCTGGTTTGGGACGATTCCACAGTTTATTGTGATCCACACAGTTGAAGGCTTTGGCGTAGTCAGTAAAGCAGAAATAGATGTTTTTCTGGAACTCTCTTGCTTTTTCGATGATCCAGCACGTGGATCATCTGTGTGGATCGACTGTGTGGTTCACAATAAACTGTGGAAAATTCTGAAAGAGATGGGAATACCAGACCACCTGACCTGCCTCTTGAGAAACCTGTATCCAGGGCAGGAAGCAACAGTTAGAACTGGACATGGAACAACAGACTGGTTCCAAATAGGAAAAGGAGTATGTCAAGGTTGTATATTGTCACCTTGCTTATTTAACTTATATGCAGAGTACATCATGAGAAACGCTGGGCTGGAAGAAGCACAAGCTGGAATCAAGATTGCCGGGAGAAATATCAATAACCTCAGATATGCAGATGACACCACCCTTATGGCAGAAAGTGAAGAGGAACTAAAAAGCCTCTTGATGAAAGTGAAAGAGGAGAGTGAAAAAGTTTCCTTAAAGCTTAACATTCAGAAAACTAAGATCATGGCATCTCGTCCCATCACCTCATGGGAAATAGATGGGGAGACAGTGGAAACAATGTCAGACTTTATTTTTTTGGGCTCCAAAATCACTGCAGATGGTGACTGAAGCCATGAAATTAAAAGATGTTACTCCTTGGAAGGAAAGTTATGACCAACCTAGACAGCATATTAAAAAGCAAAGACAAAAAAAAAAAAAAAAGCAAAGACATTACTTTGCCAACAAAGGTCCATCTGGTCAAGGCTATGGTTTTTCCAGTGTCATGTATGGATATGAGAGCTGGACTGTGAAGAAAGCTGAGTGCTGAAGAATTGATGCTTTTGAACTGTGGTGTTGGAGAAGACTCTTGAGAGTCCCTTGGACTGCAAGGAGATCCAACCAGTCCCTCCTGAGGGAGATCAGCCCTGAGTGTTCATTGGAAGGACTGATGCTGAAGCTGAAACTCCAATACTTTGGCCACCTCATGCGAAGAGTTGACTCTTTGGAAAAGACCCTGATGCTGGGAGGGATTGGGGGCAGGAGGAGAAGGGGACAACAGAGGATGAGATGGCTGAATGGCATCACCGACTCGATGGACATGACTTTGAGTAAACTCCAGGAGTTGGTGATGGACAGGGAGGCCTGGCATGCTGCGATTCATGGGGTCGCAAAGAGTCGGACACGACTAAGCGACTGAACTGAACTGAACTGAACTGGGGAAGATCCCACCTGCCTCAGAGCAATTAAGCCTGTGCATCACAACTGCTCAGCCCATGCTCTAGAGCCTGTGCTCCACAACAAAAGAAGCCACAATGAGAAGCCCCCACACCACAACTAGAGAGTAGCTTCTGTTTGCCGCAACTAAAAAATAAAATTAAAAAAAAAAAAGCAAAGGGGAAAATTTAAAAAGATAAAGAAACGAACACCTTGAGTCCAAGCCGCTGTCTTCACCGTAGAAATGCTGTATTTGTAGGGGACACCAAACAGAGCAGGACAAGTCAATGCCTTCCTTAAGAGTTTCTTCTAACTAAAGCCGACTCTGACGTTGCTTTCCTCTGAAGACCCCCTTCTGTCCTGGAGACCACGAGGCTGGTCTGCTGAAGGCAGTCCACCCCACAGGGGCTCAGAGCTTTGGGAGTTCCTACCATGTGCTGGGTGCTGTCTTGCCTCATTTCATTGACTTTCATTCAACGTTCGATGGAGTCCCTCATTCATAAAGCCAACTTCAAAGTATCTTGGGCCTTCTCTTAGGATAAAGTACCTGAGGTTCAGAGAGGCTGTGTCTCTGTCCCAAGCAAACAATAGCTGGGAGGTGGTAGCTCTGTCCGATTTCAAGGAGACATTTAGGGAAACGTCACACCGATGAGAGGCACAGGAAGCAAAATCCGGAATCAGCCCTAGGTCCTTCCCAGGTGCTGGAAGGAGGTCCCAAGTGACCTCTCGTCCTGTTACACATCCCACTCAGGGGACACCTTCAGCACCAGAGACAGCCTGCTCTCATTGCCTCCTCAGCCTTTTACAAGTGAGCTGTCTCTTCTGGTTCAGTCCCACGTAACACCCGAGAAGTTAGTTGGATGTGTCTTTGCAAAGCCTGAGTAGTCAGTCTGACTGGTGCCTCTTTTCAAACTTCCCTTTCCTCTTTAGGACACAACCCAGGGCGCTGTTCCCTCCCCTGACCTCCTCCTCTGGAACCAGGCCAATGGAGTGCCGAACAGGGGTGATGGCTGTGGTCAGAGATCAAGGTTTCGCCCTGGACACTGAGATATTTCCAGACAAGCTGCCAAGTCGGAGTTCTGGGGTTTCACTGGGCTTTGCTAACCCCAACATAAAGGTCGGTGGAGTGAGGTTTGTCCTCCCTAGAATGCTTCTGTGCAAGTGTTACCCTTTGTAACGCCGTGGACTGTAGCCCACCAGGCTCCTCTGTTCATGGGATTCTCCAGGCAAGAATACTGCAGTGGGTGGCCATTTCCTTCTCCAGGGGGTCTTCCCAACTCAGGGGTCGAACTCCAGTCTCTTACATTGCAGGCAGATTCTTTACTGTCTGAGCCACCAGGGAAGGCCTAGGTTTATGTTTATAATCTTTAATCTCTCTCCTTGTATCCCTTTGTCCTCTTGTGGGTAATAATAACAACAACAATAATTTTATAAAAAATCCTACCATTTATTAAGTGCTTATTAAGAACCAAGCACTATGTTTAACACATTTCATATATTACCTTGCTTAATCCCAACGACAGTCTAATGAATTAAGAGCGATCACCTTCTTACTAACAACAGAGGCTGTGATTGGTTGTCAGCCCTAACTGCATGTGATAAGCACACAGGAGTTTTTTCTAAAACGTGGCCTCCCACGGAGATTGTTTCAGTTGCCTGAAAGTGGAGCAGGACAACTAATGGCTCTTAATGGTGGCTCTGCGTGGAAATCAGATGGAGAGCTTTAAATATATACTGATTTGGTTGACCTGGCATGATGCCTAGGGCACTGGAATTTTTTTTTTTTCCTGAGGCTTTTGGTGTTTTTTTTTTTTTCTTTAACAGACATCATTCTTTAACACAGTCTTAAGAGAACTGCACAGAAAATATAGTGAATCCCCAAATTCCCCCTTTCCCTACACACAGACTCCTCTATTAGTCACAGATTGCATAAGTGTGGTACATTTACTACAGTGATGAACCAGTAGGGAAGCTTGAGTATTAGCTAAAGTCATAGTGTATATTAGGGTTCACTCTTCATGTGTATATCTGAGGTTATTGATATTTCTCCCAGCAATCTTGATTCCATCTTTTGCTTCATCCAGCCCAGCATTTCTCATCATGTACTCTGCATATAAGTTACATAAGCAGGGTGACAATATACAGTCTTGACGTACTCCTCTTCCTATTTGAAACCAGTCTGTTGTTCTGTGTCCAGTTCTAACTGTTGCTTCCTGACTTGCATACAGATTTCTCAAGAGGCAGGTCAGGTGGTCTGGTATTCCATCTCTTTCAGAATTTCGCACAGTTTACTGTGATCCACACAGTCAAAGGCTTTGGCATGGTCAGTAAAGCAGAAATAGATGTTTTTCTGGAACTCTCTTGCTTTTTCAATGATCCAGCAGATGTTGGCAATTTGATCTTTGGTTCCTCTGCCTTTTCTAAAACCAGTTTGAAGATCTGAAAGTCCACAGTTCACGTATTGTTGAAGCCGGGCTTGGAGAATTTTGAGCATTACTTTACTAATTTGTGAGATGAGTGCAATTGTGCAATAGTTTGAGCATTCTTTGGCATTGCCTTTCTTAGGGATTGGAATGAACACTGACCTTTCCCAGTCCTGTGGCCACTGCTGAGTTTTCCAAATGTGCTGGCATATTAAGTGCAGCACTTTCACAGCATCATCTTTCAGGATTTGAGATAGCTCACCTGGAATGCCATCACCTCCACTAGCTTTGTTTGTAGCGATGCTTCCTAAGGCCCACTTGACTTCGCATTCCAGGATGTCTGGCTCTAGGTGAGTGATCACACCATCATGATTTTCTGGGTCGTGAAGATCTTTTTTGTACAGTTCTTCTGTATATTCTTGCCACCTCTTCTTAATATCTTCTGCTTCTGTTAAGTCCATACCATTTCTGTCCTTTATTGAGCCCATCTTTGCAGGAAATGTTCCCTTGATAGCTCTAATTTTCTTGAAGAGATCTTTAGTCTTTCCCATTCGGTTGTTTTTCTCTATTTCTTTGCATTGATTGCTGAGGAAGGCTTTCTTATCTCTCCTTGCTGTTCTTTGGAACTGCATTCAAATGGGTATACCTTTCTTTTTCTCCTTTGCTTTTCACTTCTCTTCTTTTCTCAGCTATTTAATAGGCCTCCTGAGAAAACCATTTTGCCTTTTTGCATTTCTTTTCCATGGGGATGGTCTTGATCCCTGTCTCCTGTACAGTGTCACGAATCTCCATCCATAGTTCATCAGGCACTCTATCAGATCTAGAAAGATTAAATCTATTTCCCACTTTCACCATATAATCGTAAGGGATTTGATTTAGGTCATACCTGAATGGTCTAGTGGTTTTCCCTGATTTCTTCAATTTAAGTCTGAATTTGGCTATAAGGAGGTCATGGTCTGAGCCACAGTCAGCTCCCAGTCTTGTTTTTGCTGACTGTATAGAGCTTCTCCATCTTTGGCTGCAAAGAGTATAATCAATCTGATTTTGGTGTTGATCATCTGGTGATGTCCATATATAGTCTTCTCTTGTGTTGTTAGAAAAGAGTGTTTGCTAGGATCAGTGTATTCTCGGGAGAAATATCAATAACCTCAGATATGCAGATGACATCACCTTTATGGCAGAAAGTGAAGCGGAACTAAAAAGCCTCTTGATAAAAGTGAAAGAGGAGAGTGAAAAAGTTGGCTTAAAGCTCAACATTCAGAAAACTAAGCTCATGGCATCTGGTCCCATCACTTCATGGGAAATAGAGGGGGAAACAGTGGAAACAGTGGCTGACTTTATTTTGGGGGGCTCCAAAATCATTGCAGATGGTGACTGCAGCCATGAAATTAAAAGACGCTTACTCCTTGGAAGGAAAGTTATGATCAACCTGGATAGCATATTTAAAAGCAGAGACATTACTTTGTCAACAGAGGTCTGTCTAGTCAAGGCTATGGTTTTTCCAGTAGTCATGTATGGATGTGAGAGTTGGACTATAAAGAAAGCTGAGTGCCGAAGAATTGATGCTTTTGAACTATGGTGTTGGAGAAGACTCTTGAGAGTCCCTTGGACTGCAAGGAGATCCAACCAGTCCATCCTAAAGGAAATCAGTCCTGGGTGTTCATTGGCAGGACTGATGTTGAAGCTGAAATTCCAATACTTTGGCCACCTGATGCGAAGAGCTGATTCATTTGAAAAGACCCTGAAGCTGGGCAAGATTGAAGGTGGGAGGAGAAGGGGCTGACAGAGGATGAGATGGTTGGATGGCATCACCGACTCAATGGACATGAGTTTGAGTAAACTCCAGGAGTTGGTGATGGACATGGAGGCCTGGCGTGCTGCAATTCATGGGGTCGCAAAGAGTCGGACACTACTGAGTGACTGAACTGAACTGAGCTTCATGTGTGGGTCCATGGTTTTGCTGAATGCATAAGGTTAAGAATCCACCATTACAGTGTCACATAGCATAGTTCCCACATAGAACAGTGCCCTCAAAATCCGCTGTGCTTTGCCTAGTCAGCCCTTCCTTCTTTCTCCCAAAACCCTTGTATCCAGGGGCACTGAGATTTTTAAAAGTTTCGCCAGGTGAATTTATTGTAGTCAAAGTTGAGATCCATGGCACTGGATGGAATATTTTGACTAAGATCCACAGAAGTTGAGGAGTGAGGTTGGGATTTGAAAGAGTTGACCCCAATTTACTCCTAAGTGTTATACCTCCTCCTTTGGCTGACAATTCTCTGATCATTCCAGCACCCAGTTGGAGCCATTCCATCATAACCCCTCCAGATAATGAGTCCTGGGAGCAATGGAAGCTTCCTTTTACTTATTTGTAAAAGGACAATCAGCATACAAGAAGCATTTTAGGACCCTGGAGACAGGTAGAAGCATTTTGAGGGTTAGAGGGAGTGGGAGCCCTGCCTAACTCTCCTGCCTGCGTTTGTGCAGAAGGCCAAGGTCACAGATCCCAAGGGCTGGTGTCCTGGCAGCTGGACCAGAGCAGAGACTAAGTGTGCCCCAAGCCCATGGCAATGTTGCTCCTGAGCTGTGATCCGCTCATCTCCATTCCACATCCTAGCTGCTATCACCTTGCTACTTAATCCTCACTAAAGAGGTAAAAAAATCTTTCATTTCAATTTCATAAAAAAGGTAGAAACCCTTTGATCTCTGTGTTTTAGTGCTTTGAAGGCTCCTGTCTTTGGCGCTAGTGTTAAAGAATCTGCCTGCCAATGCAGCAGATGTGGGTTCAGTCCCTGGGTTGGGGAGATCCCCTGGAGAAGGAAAAGGCAACCCACTCCAGTATCCTTGCCTGGGAAATCCGATGGACAGAGGAGCCTGAAGGGCTACAGTCCACGGGTCACAAATAGTCAGACACGAGTGGGCACACAGACACACATACACACATCTTTGGTGTGCATGTCCACGCTCCCCGTGGTCCTAACATTTCTCCCCCGGGGCTATCCCAGCTGAAGGTGGGCTGCCAAGCCCCTGCCAAGGTCTGGGTGGGAGGGCAGGCTCTCCAGCAAACTTTGTGTGGCATGTGGGCCTTTTGTCGCCTTCGAAATCACCATTTCATTGAAGACTCGCACAGTCTGAGCTTCACTGGTATAATCCTTAAGCCCAAATGAGTCACTTTGGCTCCACTGGTTCCCACCCTGAGCGTGCCCAGGAGAGCCCTGCATTCACTTACACTGATCCCCTGCTGATTTATTTTTCTTCTTCTGGGTGACTACAGGCCACCCCTGGGGTTGGTGAGGAAGAGGAGGCCCTCTGCTCCAGGCTCCCAAGTGGGGACGGCTCAGCCCAGGGGTCCTTCAGAGACTTCAGTGAGAGCTGCTGTCTTTCAGGCATTATTCTCATCTCTCTTTTTTTCTCTCTTGCCCTCGTTCTTGCTCTCACTCTCTCTGGGATCCAGACGGAAGTCAGTGGAGGCCTGGGCTGGGGCAGAACCTGGCATCAGCAGTACACAAAGATTCTGGGAATTCCCCTCCACGCTGTTGCTTCTGTTTTCTACTCCACTTCTGAAATTCTACTCCACCTGTTTGTCACTGGTCTGAGGACTCTCACTTTCTCTTTCCTGGGGAGAGCTCTCTTCTGGGAAATGCCTCTCTTCCTCAGATAAACAGACTCCTGGCCTGGCCCCCTCCAGGCTGCCTCCGGGCAGCACAAGCCTGGGCTTGGCCTGGCTGCAGCTTGGGTGTGCCCAGCCGGGTCCCCAGACGCACCCCTGGAATTGCCTGTGTCTGAGAAGGGCTGTCAGCCCATCTGCTCACTGAGGCTGTGTCTTCATCACTCCAGCAAAAGAGAGCGCTGAAAAGTTTACTGAAGGATGAAATTAGATGGAGAAGACTTAGCAACGCCAGCTTCGTTCTTCCAACTGCTCTGACTGAAGCTCTGGCATTGTCTCTGCCTCCTCTCCCATCCCTTAGTCTACCAGCCTGCAAAATCCTGAGGGTTCTACCTTTAAAACACAGGCAGACATTGATTAGAGGATCTCCATTACCTTCTAGACAAACTCCATAACCTAGGAAACAAGGTGATCGTGCTTTGACTTCTACCTTCCCCACATGGCACATGGTCTGCCCTGGTGTACCAATTTTACCTGAAAGGTAAAGAACAGCTCAGTCGGTAAAGACTCTGCCTGCAGTGCAGGAGACCCAGGTTCAATCCCTGAGTAAGGAAGATCCTCTGGAGAAGGAAATGGGAACTCACTCCAGTATTCCTGCCTGGGAAATCCCATGGATGGAGGAGCCTGCTGGACTAGAGTCCATGGGATCACAAGAGTTAGATATGACTTAGTGACTAAACTACCATCATCGCACACAGCATAAACTCTGGGCTTCAGAAATACTGAGCAGCTTTTCTGACTTCTCTGTTTTCATTCTGTTTTTCTCTTTCTCTTTTAGGCTGTGCCTCCCCATCCTTGGTTTGTCAAGGAAACTTGCACTCACTATCCACTTGCTTCCCATCCCCTCTGAGTTAGGCATTCCCCCTCAGGCTCCCGCGGGACCCATGGGATCTATCGCTGCTTTTGTCTTTATCACTACTTATATGCCCGTTGCTGTGTACTTCATGAGGTGAAGGACGATTTTACGTTCAGTTATGTATCTCCATGTACAAGAGTTGACTGGAGCATCTTAGGTGTCTGATAAATGTTTATTAAAATATCTCATTAATAAAAAATAAATAAATAAATAATTAAAAATAGAATAAAATAAAACAGAGGCAGAGTCTGACCATTTCTGGCCACCTTTCCTGCTTCTACTCTACTCCAACACCACTGTCTCTTTCGAAGCTCCCTTCCTCCACCTTTGCGGCTCTGTGGTCTAGTGTGTGTGGCAAAGGGAGGCTGCCAAAGTCAGATCAGATGGGCGATTCCTCCGCTTAGAACTTTCCCTCCAATGGCTTCCCACTGTTACCAAGCCAGGGGCTCCCTGCCCCCAAGTGATGTGCATAGAAGCCAAAGCTATGGCGCCGGCTTTTGAGAAAAGAGAATGCTTTATTGCAAAGTCAATGAGCTAGGAGACAGGACGCAGGACTCAAACCGGCCTCCCTGACCTGGGGTTCGCTCACAGCTCTGAGCTAGGGGGCGAGGACTGCGGTGCAGAAGCACTGGCGGAGCAGGTGTGGCAGGAGGCTTTTGGAACCTGGCCATTCACAGTGAGGACGGTAAAGGGGTCTTCCTGGACAACAGACCCTTCGCTTCTGAAAGGGTTCCCATGTTCAGGTTCCAGGTCTGTGGAGGGGAAGAAACTTTGGTTCCGGCTGTGGAGATGAATATTGTCTCCTCTGTGCATGCCTCACCTGCATGACTTGTGCTTTTGATCACTTGTCTCTGAAAAGAAGCTCACTGTCTTGTTAGAAACCGGATAAGGCCAGTTTGGGTCTGGTTGGCTTCCCAGGTGGCGCTGGTGGTAAAGGACCCGCCTGACAATGCAGGAGAGGGAAGAGACTCTGTTTGATCGCTGGGGCAAGAAGATCCCCTGGAGGAGGCAATGGCAGCCCGCTCCAGTATTCTTGCCTGGAGAATCCCAAGGACAAAGGGGCCTGCGGGCTACAGTCCATAGGGCTGCAAAGAGTCGGACATGACTGAAGCAGTTTAGCATGCGGGCACTGTGGTTATGCACCTCTGCTGAGAGTAAAATCAGTCTGTACATGGCTGCAAGGCCCTGTGAGACAGGTGACCTGGGATTTCTCTGAACGACTGTCTGCGCCTTTCCTGGGACCCATTCCACTCCAGCCACAGGGCCTTTTGCTTGTTCCTTCCTTTGCCTGGAACTCTCTCCTCCCAAATACACTCAGAGCTCACAGCCTTTGGGCTTTGCTCAGACAGTGAATTGCTCAGTAGCTGTGCATGGCATTGAATTCTAAATCCAGGTATTTGACTTTAAAACTCTGTTTCTCATTCATGAGTTAAACCTATATGTAAAAGGGGGAAATTGGCCCAAATCCACACAGACAGTTCCCCTCACTTTTTTTTATATTCATATAATTTATTTATTTTAATTGGAGGCTAATTACTTTACAATATTGTAGTGTTTTTTGCCATACATTGACATGAGTCAGCCGTGGGTGTACATGTGTCCCCCATCCTGACCCTCCCACCCACCTCCCTCCCCATCCCATCAATCAGGGTCGTCCCAGGTGCTTTGAGTGTCCTGTCTCATGCGTCGAACTTGGACTGGTGATCTGTTTCACGTGTGGTAATGTACATGTTTCAGTGCTATTCTCTCAAATTATCCTACCCTCGCCTTCTCCCACAGAGTCCAAAAGTCTGTTCTTTACATCTGTATCTCTTTTGCTGTCTCTCATATAGGGTCATTGTTACCATCTTTCTAAATTCCATATATATGCATTAATGTACTGTATTGGTGTTTTTCTTTCTGACTTACTTCACTCTGTATAATAGGCTCCCGTTTCATCCACCTCATTAGAACTGATTCAAATGCATTATTTTAAATAGGTGAGTAGTATTCCGTTGTGTATATGTACCACAGCTTCCTTATCCATTACTCTGCTGATGGGCATCTAGGTTGCTTCCATGTCCTGGCTATTATAAACAGTGCTGCGATGAACATTGGGGTGCACGTGTCTCTTTCAGATCTGGTTTCCTCAGTGTGTATGCCCAGTAGTGGGATTGCTGGGTCATATGGCAGTTCTATTTCCAGTTTTTTAAGGAATCGCCACACTGTTCTCCATAGTGGCTGTACTAGTTTGCATCCCACCAACAGTGTAAGGGGGTTCCCTTTTCTCCACACCCTCTCCAGCATTTATTTATTGTTTGTAGACTTTTGGATAGCAGCCATTTTGACTGGCATGACAAGGTACCTCACTGTGGTTTTTATTTGCATTTCTATGATAATGAGTGATGTTGAGCATCTTTTCATTGTTTGTTAGCCATCTGTATGTCTTCTTTGGAGAATTTTTCATTAAGATATGACACAATAATACACACACACACACAGATGATATTTTGTATTTGGCTACATGTGGGCTATATCTTATGGCATGTGGAAGAAATCTATCCACTCACTAATAAGTCTATCTCAAAGGAATATCTAGATGAACCCAGGGCAAGTTCTGACAACCATTTATGACTACTGAGAACCAACTGAAGTGTGAATTTACTTTGAAAAATAGCCGTTAGTAATGAAAATGTCAAGCAAACTCTGACTTTCTATAACCAGAGTAGATGGATTCACCTTTTCACAAAGCTTCAGCATGTAAAACAGGTTCTGATCTTTCACTAGGATAAAAACCTATTCAAGTCTCTCTGGCTGGAAGCCCTTGGTAGCAGTAGCTCAGAGAAGAATTTAATGGATATTAAAGAATGGTTTGGATGCCTCTAAATTATTCTCTGAACCTGGGTAGGGCTAGCCTAACTATTTGAATATGCTAATTTTCAAGTAAGAATATTTTTGCCAGTTGGCTGCAATGTGGAAATTAAAAAAATTCATACACATTTGTCAGGTATGTATTTCTGCACCATCTCAACATGTGACTGTCTATATCATACATGATCCATCTATGATTAAGCAAGAAGACATTTAGAAAACACTGACTCGGTGCCAGCTTGAATTACAGACGCTAAGCTAAGGCAGAGTTTAAAACTCATACTGTTTCGGAGCAAACCTATTTTTTTACCTAGTAGTTGGGGGTTTGTATATGTTTCTTCAATTACTTACATTGCCTCAAAATCTGTGTTCTGACAGGTCTTCAGAATTTGGTGCCAGAATTTGACTTTATGATGGCTTGTTTTTATGTACCAGGTAAAATGAAAAAAAAAAAAAAGCACCCAACTGTTCTGTGTTTGTCCAGCAGTGAGCAAACACTTGATTTAGCTTATGTTCACAGTGCCGCCCTGTAGTTACTCAGGTATTTAGTCCGTCTTACAAAGCCGTGCCTTAAAAAGGGAGAAAATTTTAAGGCTTTTTGCATTTGTTTTATACCCTTCCTACTATACATCTGACGTCCTTTGATATAGCAGCCATGCTGCCAACAGAGATTTCTTTGAGAGAACACATACCGTCCTCTTTAGGATAAACTATGTTAAATGAAAGGGCCAACTGCTTGCCTCTGGCTAAGCTGAGAAGAGAGGAAGTTTAAACTGTAGTTATTTTTCTAACCTCATCTAATTCTATCTCACCTCTTTTTTTGTTGTTGTTCTACATTTTTGGCTTTTCCCTATCTTCTTCTAAAGAGGGATGAACATGGGAGAGGCTTGAAGTAAGCTGGGAAGTCAAAGGTACTAAAAATCTGAAGCTTGAAAGAAAAGGAGATCTGGCATGTAAATATTACCTTTCAGTTTATTTTGAAATCATCTCTATGCCCCTTTGCTTAGTTTCCTTTCAAATTCAGTTAGCATCATCATTTCTGTCACCCAGTATGTCCCAGGACTATGTTAATCACTGTAGACGTTGAAAAATAAGACAGGACCCCCCCCCCCGCCCCGCCGCCATGGGGACTCATCATAATGTGGGGGCATACAGGTAAGCAATCATTGCAACATAGTACATCACTGAAGACTCATGAAATTACAATTTTATTTTATTCCCAGAGTTTAAAAATATTCTATAGTGAGAGGTAAAATGACAATTTCAACACACTACTAAGAATTAAAAATTCTCAGTTATTCTGCACTTTTCACCTGTTCCATCCCTGGGCTGGGAAGATCCCCTGGAGAAGGGAATGGAAACCCACTCCAGTGTAGTTGCCTGAGAAATCCCATGGACAGAGAAGCCTGGTGGGCTATATATAGTCCATGGGGTCACAAAAGAGTGACACATAACTTAGTGACTAATCAACAACAATATAAGTAAAGCTATGTATTCACAGGACCCCAAGACCATCCCCAATTTCTACAGTTTGCTAGGAGAACTCCCAGGACTCAGCAGATCATTGTACTCATGGCTAATATTTAGTATAGTGTAAAGGTATAGAACAAGATCAACAAAGGGAGACGGTTCATGGTACAAAGTCTGGGAGCAACCAGGCACTTCTAGGGTCCTCTCCTGGTGCAATCACACAGGCCCTGCCTAATTCCCCCTCAAGGAGTTGTGAAATGTTGTCCACTAGTGGAGCTCTCCAGACATTCATCATCCAGGGTTTTTACTGGGGGCTGGTTACATAGGCAGCCTCTAGAAGGTATATCCTAAAATTTCAGACTCTCAGAAGGAAAACAAGTGCTTAGCACAAGCCATTTTGTTTTAACAAAGAGTGTAGGCATGGTGACGCGTCTTATGTACTGGGAATGGTGTGAACTCTCCTGAAGTCCAAGTTCCTAGATACCCACCAAGAGCCAACCTTGTAAGTAGGATTTTCAAAGGATTACAGTTGGGCCTGCTAAATTAGCTTTCCTACGCAGTTCACGTGATGTATGCATTTTCTACAACATGCTCTGTTTATATATATTCTGCTTTTAGACAGCAGCAGTATGTATGCAGTTTTTGAAGATGACACTATCATGGATATCTTCCCATGCCAGTTCATGTAGGTTTACTTCTTTATCATAGTTACATGGTCTTCCATTTGTAGACAAACAATTTCTTTAATCATTCCTGTACAAAGTGATATTTGGTTTGTTTGCAATTTTTTGGTATTACAAATTATGATGCAAAGAATATCATTATACACGTATTCTCCATGTATTCACGCCTATTGTTTGTGACATAGGCTTCCAGTTTCTGCTGTGTAAGCATCTAGAAACAGTACTCCTGGTGTCATTCAGTTTGGAAAGGAAGATCGTTGTGTTGGAATTCTACTGGAAGTATTAGAACGTAGAGGGTTTATTGGAAAAGAGAACAGTTAGAAGACTATTAAAATATCCAGGTGGTAACTGGTCAGGGGCCCAACTAACCTGTGTCAGGGAGCTTGGAAAGGAGCAGAAATGGTGCAGATTCAGTTTTCTGTACAATACAACAGTCTCTGGCTGTGGATGACTGGTGGAGAGGGAGAAAGGGGGGGTCCAGGGTGACTCCCAGTTACATGATCTGGTGGACGGCAACAATATGGGATGCAAGAAGAGAGTGCAGTTAGAAAGCAGTGATAACAGTTCACGGAAGAAATGATGGGGACTCAGGTTTCCAAGTGTTCATTCCTTCACATATATTGAGCATCTTGCTATGTATCAGCCACTCCATTCACTGTTAGTGTTGGTGCAATTGTTTTGTTTTTTTTTGCTAAAAACATTGAGAGAGAAATCTTATGAAATAAAGATTTCAACTAATTTGGCCATTAACTAACATCATTGCTATTCTTTTGTAAATGGTACAAAACTTAAAAAAGAAAAAAAGCTATAGAGAGATGATGGTGAATCAGGTCCCAGATGTTTGAAAACATGGGCACACACTTTTGAGTAAAAATCTGAGGAGGGAGGGGAAAAAGAATCGCGAAAGCAAATAAGATCTCTTTTGTGTCTAGGTTTGAAGGCAGACCCTCTCCCACACACTCATTTTAGACAAACACCCTTAACAAACTTGAGCAGGAAATCCTCCTCCCCCCGCCTGCAGAGAAACATCCCCCCTCTACAGTTTTGAGTATCACTTGTGTGGGCCTCAAGTCAGGTGTGAAAGAGAGAAGCCAGGAAGCAGTTCTTTTTATTCTTCTCACTGAATTGCTATTCTATATTTGCCCTCCCTCCTCCCCTCCCTCCTCACTCCATGACCCTAAAGTGCAGCTTCCCACCTCCTGAGCCCAGATACATACAATTATAATTTGAATGACAAGGGGAGTTTTACTTTTTTTTAATGCATCCTTCAGTAGAAATTGATGTGTTTTAATACATTTTATTTCATAACTTTTTTGAATTATATTGAATCTGCCTTCTGAATAAATTTATTTGACTAGGCAGAAAAATAGCATTCTGCATCCATTTGAACCCAATATACACAGAAAACGTGACCCAATACATTCAAAAATTTTTTTTCCATACTCTCTGAAGCTTGTATGACGAGGGATAGAGAGTCATATTTTTTTCTTCCTACCGACTTAAGTCTCTTTGTTTTAAAAATTCCTGTAAAAAGTCGTTACATTCCCCAAAGAAGACACACAAGTGGTTAATAAGCACATGAACAGATGTTCGTCACTAATCATGAGGGAAACACAAATCAGAATGAGGTGCCACCTCATACCCAATAGGATGGCTATGACCGAAAAAAGGAAAACAACAGGTATTAGAGAGGATGTAGAGTAATTGGGACCTTTGTGCGCTGTTGGTGGGAATGCAAAATGATACAGGCAGTGTGAAAAACAACATGGAGCTTCTTCAAAAAATTAAACCTAAAATCACTATGTCATTCAACGATTCTACTTCTAGGTAGAATTTTTCTACCCCAAAGAACTGAAAGCTGGGATTGAACAAACATTTGTACACTAACGTTCATAGTAGCATTATTTGCCATAGCCAGAATGTATGAGCAACACAAGTTGAATTTTTAAATTCAACACAGATGAATTTTTTAAAAAGTGGTATGTGTGTATATTCAATGGAATATTAGTCAGCCTTAAAAAAGAACAGCATTCTATACACATGCTACAATGTGGATGAACCTTGAAGACATTAGGCTGAGGGGCGTAAGCCGGACAAGGAAGAACAAATACTGTGTGATTCTTACCTAAGGTACTAGAGGAGCCAAATTCACAGACACAAAGTGAAAAGGTGATACCTACAGCCTGGGGGAGGGGGAAGGGGAGAGTTATTGTACAATGAAATGGAGTTTCAGTTTGGAAAGAGGTAAAAGTTTTGGAGATGGATGGTGGTGATGGTTGTATAACCATGTGAATGTACTTCATGCCACTGAACTGTACATTTAAAAACAATTAAAATGGTAAGTTCTTTGCTGGGTATATTTTACCACAATATTAAAAATAAAGAGGTCAAGCAATATGCTGCTGCCTGGGCAAACCTGTATTTCTCTCTGTAATATCTCTCTGATATTTTTCCTCCCTTTGAGGGATTTTCTTGTCCCCTTCTTTCATCCCAGCTTTCTGCCCTACTGTATTTAACACTCTTCCCCATTTACAAAACTTTCACTAAAGACAGGCTATGATATGGCCAACGACTCCCTATAGGCAGCATTTGAGCCAGTATTATAGCTTTCCCTGGCCTGGTGACTCAGCAGTAAAGAACCTGCACGAAAATGCAGGAGACTTAAGAGATGTGGGTTTGGTCCCTGGGTCAGGAAGACCCCCTGGAGGAGGGCATGGTGACCCACTCCTGTGTTCTTGCCTGGAGAATCCCATGGACAGAGAGGCTTGGCAGGCTATAGTTCAGGGGGTCACAAAGAGTCAGACACAACTAAAGTGACTTAGCAGACATGGTGTATTTTCATTATAAGGGTTATCTCTAATGGGAAATATAAGGTCATATTTCCTGGTAAAGATGGCCCTCTGAGCCCCCTAATGCTCTGTACCCCTCGGCCCCTGCACCTCAGAGGACTGATGGACTGGTCAGGGATTCAGTTGGGAAAATGAAAGTCACTATAGGTATTTCAAACACAGTGAAATTTAATATAGGGAGTGAAGTTTCCTAGTTGTTGGAAGGGAAGGAGCAAAACTATGGATGGGAACGGTGCTGCTACCCAGAGATCCCGCTCTGCAGTCAGCCACCGTAACCCGGTAGGAACCTACTTGTCTCTGAGCACGCAGGACTCCAACAGCCCCGCTGCCCTTCTCAGGCTGGCAGGAGCCAGCCGCCGCCCTGCAGGCTTCCGCTGCTGCTAGCTCTGCCTCCGCAGGAGGGTCAGACCCACGGCTGCCTCCCAGTCTGGAGCCAGAGAAACAGTTTCCCTCTCTGCCTCCTGCTCTCAGGCAAAAGCCTTCCAAAGGCAGGATCTAAACTGGAACCCTGCTGGCAGGGGGCAGTCTGAGAGACACAATTTTCAGGCTTCTAGCCCTTGTGGTTTGGGGAGCGCTGAGAGGTTGGCGCTGAACACAGCAGGCAACAGCCCACGCAGAGCAGTGTTGTGGTGGGCTGAAATGAGCACCTCCACGTCGACAGGCTGATCCCTGCAGGGGGAGTCCGTCCCAGGCTCCCACATCACTCAGGCCTGTCTGGCTGCTCTGGGATCCTGGGCCGTAACAGCAAGAACTATTCACCAGGTCGTTCAGGAAGCGGAGAGCTCTGTGAAGGGCTTTAAACCTCAGAGCAACAAGCCTGTAGGTAGGTGTCATAATTTCAGTTTCACAGACAAAAGGCGAGAGTTGGGGGTGGGTTGGGGGGGTGGGTGTCAGGTCGCATGGTCATTGAATGGGGGAGCTGGAATTCAACCCCAAATCTGAGCGACTTTTCTCTTGCGCTGAACGCTGAGCTTCCACTTCCAGCTCACGGGACCTCTGGAGATTTGATGAGACCCTGGACGTACACCTCTGGTCCTCTGCTTCAGCCCTCATCCCCTGCAGCAAGCACACCTGTGTGGTCGGCCTCCCTTTGAAACTCTGCACGATGGGTGCTCACAGGGTGGGTGCTGGTCCAATTCCACCTCTGTCCTGTTCTGGCAAATGAACCCTGTCCCGAACCTTCCCCAAAGAGGGAAGTCAGAAGACTAGGAGGTGTTTCTGCCTCTAGGTAACTTTCCCATTGCAGCCTGTGTTAGTTTCCAATGATGGCCGAAAACAGCGGAAGTGTATGGGAATTCCCTGGCGGTCCCATAGTTAGGACTCTGCGCTTTGACTGCCACGGGCCTGGCTGGGTCTATTAATCCGGGAACTAAGATCCTGTGTGGCGCACCAAAAAAAAACAAAGGAGATCAATGGAAATGCATTCTCCCACAGGTTGGGAGGGCAGAACTCTGAGATCGAGGTGCTGGGAGGGCCGAGCTCCCCACGGAGGCTCTGGGGTGAATCCATCCTCACCTCTTACAGGTTCTGGCAGCTCCAGACCTTCTTTCTCCTAAGGCCACGTGAGTCTAAGCTCTGCCTCTGACTTCACACTGACTGCTCTTCTGAGTGCCCTTTCACTCTCCCTCCGTCTCACTCTTTCCAGGTGACCTGTGATGGCATTTAGGTCCCACTCGGATGATCCAGGATGATCCCCTCATCTCAAGGCCCTTCACTTAACCCTCTTCACAAGGACCCATTTCCTGCATCAGGTACTAAGTCACAGGTCCCATGGATTAGGACGTGGTCATATCTTTGGGGTCACCATTCAGCCCACCTCATCTCCCTCCCAGGGGAGGCAGGATGAAGCACAGAGGAGCTTTCTGACTCCTCCTCTTGGGAGCACATCCTGGGATCTGGGCCTTGCTCCCTCATTCTACAGCATCTTCCTCCACCTTCTGGGCCCAGCTACAGAAGAATCAGAAGCCTGGAGGCACATGCCAAACAGGAGGGTATCACAGACACAGCCTTGCGGCCCTGTTGGTTGAGCACCATGAACAGACTCAGCCAGGCCTCCGTATTTCCGTCTCAGGCCAGGTAGCGCTCTCTGGAGCCCCCCAGCCTCGGGAGCCCAAAATTCCTTCATGGTTCTCACCTCAAAGAAACTGCTCACAGGAGCCTTTCTCCTTTCTGGCCTTCTGCTCTGCACAGAAAAGGAAGAGAAGGTTCTCCAACTAACTTCCTGCCCTCTGGTTTCTTCTTCCTCGATTTATTTCACTAAAAAGCCTCTTCAGTTACCCCTTCCTTGATTTCTGAACCGAGTCACATGAACCCTCCATGTGGGATTGGCCAAACTCCCAGCTTCCTTCCTCACACATCTTCACCCATCCCCTCTCCACCCAATATTCACCGCATTTTCACTTCTGACTGTCTTCCCAGCCGTTATTAGTGATGCCATCTCAACGACATGCTCCTGGTCCAGAAAGAAAGGGAGCGATCCCTCTTGATTCCCATACAGGTTTGGGAGAAGGGGTTTCCTTTTTCCTGAAACCTCAGTGAGCTGCTGTCTCTACCTGGAGTAAGTGCCTGGGTCAATAGACTCACCTCCACCGTTGGGATCGATTCTGGGTGAAGCAGACCCGCAGATGGTTATCCCAGCTGGCTCCACATCCTGGGCAGGGGCTGCTCACAGCTCTGTTCACCATTTGGGGGACGTTCTCATTCCCTACATCCTGGGGGCCTGGCCTTCCAAGGCTCATCCATCCTCTAAACACCGTCTGAAGAGCCTCCATGTGGCCAGCATGCCCAGTGATGTAGAACTTCCCACACAGAGTCTTTTGATCCTGAAAACAAACCAGTGTCACAGCTGGCTGGCTGACCCTGACCGCGTTGCACAGACGAAGAGGCTGCAGTGACAGGATTTGTCCTGGGTCACCAGGCTGCATGTGGCCAAGCTGAGGGTCCAGCAGAGGAACTTGGCTGTGAAGGCAGTTTGCTTTCTGCCCCTGCACTTTTCCTATTCTTTTTTCTCTTTCTTCTTCTTTCTCTTTTCATCTTCTCTATGCCCCTGACTCAGCTCCTTACTATTTATCTTCCTCTATTCTAATTATTTCTGCCACTCGCCTAGACCTGAATTTCTAGCTTTGCTACCACAAGATCTGTGATCTTGTGCACATTTCTCAACCCCTCTGAGCTTTGGTTTCTTCATCTGCGCACAGTGGTAATACTAACTCCCACACATGGTGGAGGTTTAGGGAGGTTATAAATAGACAGTGAGAGAGGAAGGAAGGAAGGAAGGAAGAAGGAAAGAAAGAAAGAAGAAAGTCAGCCTCTGGCTCTTGGCAGTCAGCGGTCATTTCCTTCCTGCACTTTTTGAATTTTGTGGATACATGGCTAAGACTGTACACTTTTGTCCCCCACTCACCTGTGTCATCCTTATCATAGAACTGTTGGGTTTGATTTATCAGGAGACCCTGGCTGCGCTTCTGTGACTATGAGCCGTGGCCAAATGAGAAGAGCCTGATGGATGTGGCCGGCGTGATTAATAGCAGCCTGTCTGAGAGTGGCGAGTGACAGATCGCCCCAGCTCCACTTTGAATTCTGTGTTGTTACAGGCAGCAGAGGCACCGTGTTCACAGCGCAGAGTCTGGCTGCAAGCCCTGGCTTTCCTGGGTCACCAAACCCGCTGCTCTGAGTGGAAAAGGAAAGAAAGCCAGGGCAATGGCACATACCCAGAGCAGGGTGTGAGCCCAGGGAGAGGTGTGGCTGGGCTCCTCTCTCTGACGGGACATGGGAGAGCGCAGACAAGCCTACCTGTGCAGGTCTCACCCCACCCCCACTTCCTGAGATGCCACGTCTGGTGCTTTCCCAGCGAGAAATCCATCATCAGGACAGCATGCCTAGAAGCACCCAGAAGAGGGATGCGTGTCACTTGGAGACGTTCTGCTGACCTTCACCTGTCTTCTGCAAATGAGAAAGCATTGTTTTAGGAGCCATGCACTTCCCTCCGATTCTGCAGCTCTCCAACCACCTCAGCATGAGGAGCTTTAAACAGAAAGAAACTTGCACTGTATCCCTGTTCCCTACTTAGAATTAGAATTTGCTCACCCCATCTGCATGTCTTGAACATTGCTGTTAGGGGTTGGAAATTAATCTTGAGGCAGAGCATTCACTGACTCCATTCAAGGGGAATGCAACAGTGAATATGTCTTATTTTTGCCAAGCTGGTTATCCATTTCTTAAACAATTCTTCTAGGACTGTAATCAGTCAGGAACAGGGAAGCTGGGGTCCTGGTCTGCTCCTGATCTCTGCCTAGCACTGGAGTTGGAGGAAGCCTTGCTGCTCCCATTCGAATTTTACACTTGGATGATGTTTCTCTTGGCTTCGACTATAAAGGCTGGTGCCCGGAGCCAATCTTTGGCAAAGCAGAGAAGTATGAAGCTTTTCTCCCCCCTAGGATATTTCCAGCATTCCTCTTAAGCACTTTTGTCTTTGGTCCTCGCTGAGTTCTCAGGCACTTCTTTCCTCCTGTATTGCAGCCACATGTGAGCACTGCAAGGGTCTGAGACACGTATTCTGTACGTGTAAGCGCTTGATAACATGTAAAAGAGCACTTTGGAGAAGGGCACGGCAACCTACTCCAGTATTCTGGCCCGGAGAACCCCAAGGACAGAGGAGTCTGGTGGGCCACAGTCCCCCGGGGGGAAAAGAGTGAAGCGCAGCACCACACGTAAGGATGCTTCACGGAGTCCAAGTGTGTACGCATCGCCCACAGCGCCAAGCTGCAGAGTCTGGATCAGCCACCCTGGAGAGGGGCTAAGATCATACATCTCTAATCCGCTCCCCGGTCCTGCTGGTGTGTGGCTGGTGTGTGGACGGAATTTTGAACTGTACGTTGAAAAAACCTCCAGTCCTCCTCCTATGTTTCTCTTTTACCCTTACACTCCTAGTACACTCAAAACATTTCAGACGTCAGATGTGTGGGTTTACCCCACACCAAGCAGTTCTGTGACACCGGCTAGGTGTCCTATGATTCAGCAGAATTCTGACACTACCAGTCTGGACATAGCATCAGGCCCCCACCAGGTTAAGAGCCCAATTCCATGAGACAGCCCTCCCGCGCCAACTTTAGATCTGGATCACAAGTGGCAGGTCTCCAGGTTACCCACAACTTCTGTCCAACTGGTCTTCAGATTGAAGGTTCCCATGAGCTCCTTCCGTTTGGGTTCAATATTTTGCAAATAGCTCGCAGAACTGAGAGGAACACTTATGCTTGTGTGTATGCGTGCAGTCACTCAGTCGTGTCTGACTCTTTGCGACCCCATAGACCGTAGCCCACTGGGATCCTCTGTCCCTTAGATTTCCCAGGTAAGAATATTAGAGTTGGGTTGCCATTTCCTTCTCCAAGGATCTTCCCCAGGGCTTGAACCTGAGTCTCCTGCATTGGCAGGTGGATTCTTTACCACTGTGCCACCTGGGAAGCCTTTCCTTATGTTTGCCAGTTTATTAAAGAATATGATAAAGAATGCAGATGAACAGTCAGATGAGACAGGGCGATTGTGCAGGAGGGCCCTGAGTAAACGCACTTTTATCCACATGGAGTTGAGGTGTATCGCCCACCCACTCCCTGCATATGTGGATATGTTCACCAACCTGGAAGCTCCCCGAATCCTATATTTTGGGGCTTCTTATGGAAACTTTATCACATTGGCATAATCAGTTATTAACTCCATTTCCAACCACTGCCCCTCTCTGGAGATGGGAAGGTGGGGCTGAAGATTTCAAGCTTCTCGTCATGACTGGGTCTTTCTGGTGACCAGTGTCCTTTGCGGAGCCCACTCAGTCTCCTCATTAGAACAAAGATGCTCCTAATGCTTGTATCACTTAAGCATTTATGAGTTTCAGGAGCTCCGTGTCAGGAACTGCGATGGGGATGGAGTTGGGAGCGTAGAGGGTGGGGGTGGGGCAGAGACCAATGTATAAATTTCTTGCTGTTTCACAAGTTGCAAAGCCTTAAGCCAATTCTAAAAGGAGAAAATGGGAATGGGAAAGATCCCTCCTTTTCCCTCTGGTTTAAGGAAGTATGTGTGTCCGTGCACGAGTGTGTGTGTGTGTGCGTGTGTGTATGTGGTTCCCACATTTCTTAGTGACTAGCTTTATCCTTGTGCTCTTTTCAGATCCTGCCTGATTATTGGTTTACTTTATCAAAATTTTAAATTAATTGCTCAAGTATCAGTTCTCACTGATGCACAGTTATGATCAATACAATTTTCATTATTTTTGCCAATCGAAGCTTGTATTTTCTCAAAATACCCTGCTTTCTCATTTTGGTAAAAATCAATCAGTTTAAATTGAGTTACTTACAACCTTTTTCTCTACGGCGCGTTTAAAGACAGAAGTGATTTTGGGTGAGTCCGGGATTGGGCCAAGGAGATGGCCCTGCTTATGTCTGAACCGCTGCTGGAGGCTATCACCTAGCGGACTGCCAGAAGAAACGATTTGTCCGAGAAACTGAAGAGCCGGAAGATGGGACTCCTCACAGAGGGCGTAGCACAGCTGATTCAGCAGACCCAAGTCTAAAGCTTTAGCTCTCAGTAAAGAGGGGTCTTTATCCCAACCTTATATTGACTCAGTTTTCAGGTCCTGGGAGAAAGAAGTCTGTAAGCAAACGTAAGAGGGATATTTTCATGAATGATTCTCTCAGAAAAGAGCTTGCATTGGTATCCTTTGAGCAGAAGGAATGCATGAAGGAGATTGGTCAACAGCAGGGTCCCCCCGTGTTTACCGCACCAGCTGAGCTGTGCCTGCCGAGGCTGGCGGCAGTGCCCGGCAAAGGCAGCAGCGCAGCCTGTGGGATCTAGGAGCATCCTGCATGGAGCCAGGAGGGCAGCAAGGGCAGAGGGACAGGGGAAACGAGCGGAGACCGCACAGAGGACCCGTGTGGGGAACTGAGCGATTTCATTCATGAGCTACTCAGGGAAACTCTCTGGAGCCTTCCAAGAGTGTTAGAGGAAGGGGTGCCTGTGAAGGGGGATTTGCTGGGTGCCGAGGCTCCATGTCACAGGTAAGAATTAACGCCTAAGCTACAAGCATAATTTAATCAAAATGCCATGTATTCAGACATACGTTGTGTAATAAAGCCTTCCCTGGTGGTTCAGAGGTTAAAATGTCTGCCTGGAATGCGGGAGACCCGGGTTCGATCCCCGAGTTGGGAAGATCCCCTGGAGAAGGAAATGGCAACCCACTCCAGTACTCTTGCCTGGAGAATCCCACGGAGGGAGGAGCCTGGTGGGCTTCAGTCCATGGGGTTGCAAAGAGTCGGACACGGCTGAGCGACTTCACTTCACTTCACTTCTTCTGTAATAAAACCACAGCACAAGACAGAATGAGTGATAGGGGTCTACACTGCCGTTTCAGCCTGAGTAGCTCTGTTTCTTCTTTCTTACGGGGTGTCCACATGTGATTTCATTTGAGGGAAAGGGTCCTGAGCTAAAATCCCTGAGCGGGCTGCTCCCCAAGGGCCATGGCCACCGCTAGGACCCACGGCTCTTCCTCTGTGAGTTAGGAAGCAGTGGTGGATGCTGTGATAAGGTTTAAGAACCCAGCTTCTTGGAGCTTCAAGGTTGTGGTCTGGGAGGAGGTACCTGGAGTCTGAGCGCTTCATACTTGAGTAGTTCTGAGTGCTGACCAAGCCCAGTCCCTGCAGACAGTAAGGCCATCAGGACAGCCGCGGCAGGGTTTAGGGCAGGGAGAGGAGCCTTGCAAGGAGGGCTGAAATTCCTGGAGGAGACGGAGGTGGGCACGGCCCCAGACCTCGAAGGCTATTCTGAGCCAGGAATTAGGGAGCTGTTGCTCAAATTCCCAGCGTTGCAGTGTTCACATTCAGTCTGTATCACCAGCTGGCCTTAGCATCTCTCAATGTCCCCAGGGAAGGACGCCATTTCTAAACTCACCAGAACCCAAATCAGAGACCTCATTCTACCATGCTTGAAGTGTTCCGAGTAATGGGATTTTGAATAAATTAGTTATTCATCATGGAAGAGGTGTTATAGATAAACACCATTCCTCTTTGCTATTCTGAGCCGTCCACCAGCCATCTCCTTTAAGGAGAAAAATAGAAGAATTAACGTGGTTCTCAACAGTGATCTGCTTAATGATTTCAAGGTTTTTATCTGGAGAGGATTTCAATAAACTACTTTAAAAGAAGTGGAATGCAAAAAAGAAAAAATGTGTGAAGGGCCTGTATAATTGCTGAAAGGTAAGTTCTGTAAGGCTAGAAATCAACGAAAAGGGTGAATGTTACGGAAAGATTTTTAAGTACTTATTCAGGAGAAACTAAATAGAAAATCAATCAGGAAAATAAAAAATTCATAAACCCAATTGCTTCTAATTGGCTCAGAACATAGTACAGAATTCAAAATGTTTGCCTCTGAACAGCTCTGTCTCTCGAAATTATGACTCTTATCACAGGAAAGAGTATTCAGGTTACTTTTTTTTTTTTCTATCAAAGAAAATTCATCAAGGCCAAAGCAATCCGGCAAATGTCTCAAGCTAAAAGACTCTTCATTATGGATATTTATGGAGAAATTTCTACTAAAGTTTTACTCTAGCCAGAAAGAACATATTTTTCTTTCAAGTCTTTAAAGATGTATTAAGTCCCTACTATGTACACAGTATTAAGCAGGACATTATGGGAAATGCACAGATTAACGCACTGTGATTCCTGAGTATTCCCAACTTAGAAGGGGAGTCAGGTGCATGCCTAATTAACTTCAGGACAAATACTAATGCAATAAGGGCTTAATAGTAGAGACATCACTACATGGTATGAGAAAAATAAAGGGCATAGGTGATTTCTGACTCAGGAGATCTGCAGTTTCCCTCAGGGAGGTAAAATCTATATCAAAGGGTTAGAAAATATTCCACCCACAGAGAAGACTTGGAGCTAATGTCCAGCAGAAATGTGAGCTAGGCTTGGGGAGAGAAGAGTAGTTTATAATAACTTAGAAGAGTTGGCACAACGTGAAATCCTGAAGACCATGACAATTATATTTAGCACTATAAGCTCTGCCTCTGTATCTCAAACTTTTGTGGAAGCCCATAATTTATGTGCTGCCCTCATTTCTCTTGTTCGAGTGAAAATTTCCTGATAAATATATACACTCCTAAGTATTACTGATTTCATAAGTGACCTCTCCCAAGGAGTAATTTGCCTTTTAAAAAATTTTAAATATTTTTTGGTTTAGTTGCGGCATGCAGGATCTTCGATTTTCACTGCAGCTCGCGGGATCTTTAGTTGCAGCTTACAAGCTCTGAGTTGGAGCACTTGGGATCTAGTTCTCTGACTGGAGGTCTAACCTGCATTGAGAGTGCGGACTCTTAGCCACTGGACCAGCAGGGAAGCCCCAGAGGATCTTAAAGTTTTTATTATGTATTTGTTTAAGGTATAAAAGAACTCAAGATATGGAAGTTTTCATGATTTAAGTGGTAAGGACAAAACTTTAAGAGGTGTCTGGTCCCCTTTTCTTTGTCATGAGCATTTGTCAACATTCCAGAGCTTGCTCAGTGTTTGTAAAAGAGGGGCAGGAGGAAAGAAGCAGTCTTTCGTTTTTAAGGTATTAACTTCTTTCTGGCGGAGGAATTGCAGAGGTTAGCGTGTAGATGCTATTTATTTTGGGGGGTGGTGGGGACCGACCCAGGAACGTCTGGGAGTTGTCTTACTCCTGCGGAATGGGCACATATTTTATTTATTTTATTTTTTAATCGGATGATAATTGCTTTACGGCGATCTGTTGGTTTCTGCTACACAACAATGTGGATCAGTCATAATTATATATATATATGTATGTACCCCGCCCTCTTGAGCCTTCCTCTGGGCACATATTTTAAAGACACCACGCAGTCCTGAGCTTGAACTCCAGCTTCTGATTTTGCTTTTTAATTATTTACTTATTATTTATTTTGGCCACACTGGGTTTCCCATGCGGTTCAAGGGCTTCTCACTGCAGTGGTTTCTGTCGTCGCGGAGCCCACGCTCTGGGGCCGGCGGGCTTCAGTAGTTGCGACAGGAGCACTGAGCCTGGAGCAGGTTTCTCCGCTTCCTGGAGATGCCCGGCAGGCTGGAGGTGGTCACCGATCCCCACCGAGATGGGGAGGAGTGTCGTGGCCCCTCGCATCACGCCAGGAGGGCTGATCTCACCCGACAGCAGCCGTTCCCAGCAGAGGAGGGAGGGGCCGTGAGCTTCCCGGGGCAGCTGCGTTTTAGGCGGGGGCCCTCACGCCCTCTAGCTCAGGGGGGCCCCTGGAGCTCTCCCACTGCCCTACTGACCCCCACACCCCACCCTCCCCAGGTGTTTCTCTGGGTTGGTCAACTTTCGACTTTCAGAGGAAAATTATTTTTTCCAGGAGGCTTTCTTTCACCAGCTTGGGTCCAGTATCTTCTCACTGTCAAGGCCATTTCTAGTTCACTAGCACTCAATGCCTACATTCCTTGCTAGACTGTAAGCACCAGGAGGGTAAGTATCAGATACATTTGTTTTACTGCCTGGTTCTTGATTGATGGGCTTGCATGAAAGTGAAAGTCGCTCAGTTGTGTCAGACTCTTTGCGACCTCATGGACTGTACAGTCTGGAATTCTCCAGGCCAGAATACTGGAGTGGGTAGCCATTTCCTTCTCCAGGGGATCTTCCAAACCCAGGGATGGAACTCAGGTCTCCCACATTGCAGGCGGATTCTTTACCAGCTGAGCCACCAGGGAAGCCCAGGAAGGAAAGAGGGACCTTATTAAAATTCGCTCCATTATCACCATATAAACCATCCAGAGGACGGAAGGCTGGTGTGTTCAGACGGTTGTGGCAGCCGCTGAGGAAGAACTAGGAGAGGCTCTGATTAATACGCTGTGATCTTTCCAGGCAAACAAAAAAGCAGCACCGGGGCCCACTCATTCTTACAGATGTCAACTTTGCTCTCCGTGCTATTCCTGCCGACGTTTAAACGGCAACATCACGGCCCTGGGGCCTCGGGAACTGCACATGATAAATTCCCACAAACTGACGCTCTTCTGCTTAACAGAGAACTTTAGAGTATCTTTTACCTGCTTTGCAAACTGGACCTCTTTTTTTTTTTTTTTTCTCGCACCACCCTCCCTCCCTCCCCCCCGCGCCTAGACCTCTTTTACTGAGTATGGTGGTGGATGAATATTTTCAGACCTGTTGCTGGCCAAAACCTTGGCTTTCTCTGCCCACTGAAGCCAAATAAAAAGTACAGAGACAGAGTTTGGAGGTAATAGAAAGGTGGCCTTAATTGTCAGCTGGTAGAAAGGGGAATACCTTTCCACGCCCTCCCTTTATGAGGAGTCTTGGGGCTTATATACCATGAAGGCTCTCAGTCAGGAGTCACTAATGAGGAACAGAGGTGTTAGGATCTTGATTTCTTCCTCTAACTTTGTTTCAAAGACAGTCATAGGCTGGCATCGGTAACCCCGTAACTGAGTCTGGCAGTTCAGTGGCTCTGTGGCCTTCTTTTTGATTTGCAAAAAGAAGAACCATAAGGGGAAGAGTCTTGTAAGGGTAAACACCAGATACAGGATATATTTAACATCCTATTTAATGGGAAACAGGGGCAAAGTGCGGCTCCTGCAGAGGCAAGGGGGCAGAAAAGCAAACTTCGTTACAGACCTGTAGAGTCAGGAAGAAAGTAAAAACGCTGGGAATGATCAGGCCTGTTCGCTCTTCTCTTTATCGTCCTTGTCTTCAGGAAAAGGAAAGAAAAAAAAACCCTCATTCCCCCCCGCCCTTTTTTTTTTCCTTTTTACTGCTACAGAACCTTTCAGAATAATATAATAGACTATTCCATCAGACAACAGTCTGCTTCTGTTTGTAATTCAAAATATCTTATGGGATCTAAGAATGGAGAAGTTGGATAATTCCTTTCCTTCTTTTCTTGACTTCAGGTAGTTCTGGCAAGGGAGGGGATGAAATTAGAGAGTTGTGAGGACACAGTGAAAGGAGGCTTCTGGGACTCAGCATTCAATCCAATTCAATGCAAGGGACATCTACGAGGTACTTATTGAGCTGAGTGATTCAAAGGAATACCAGGTGTTAGACACTGTATTAATACTTAAAATGTTTATGCAAGTATGGTGCTGGATTATCTCATTTAATATGATCAGCTCTAATGTTGGTATTGCACTCCTGTTATCCTAGGTTTATGGATGAGAAACCAGGCAGAAGGATGAATTTTACAAAGGAACAGAAAGAGAACCGTGCCCAGGGACACATAAACAGTGAGTGGCGAGGCCGGGAATCCAACAGGGAGACCCGGTGCTTCTGTCTGTGCAGCTGGCCACTGCTGGGAATGGAGGGCGGAGAGAGAACCGAGAGATACCGCCTCCATCCCTGAGAAGCACACGGTCCGTGTGGATGTCTCAGAGTAAGAACCCAAACTCCGTCATGCTTTTTATCCTTCTCTGCAGTTCTGGGGGCTTCCGTTTGGAACTGGAGAGAAATTTATCCTGCCTGGTGCCTGCCACCCCTGCAACTCTTTCTGTCCTCCTGAACCTGCCGTTGCGTCCACAGCTGATTGGACCACAAACGCTGAAGGAATGAACTTTCTAGGCAGAAGAAAAGAGCCTCTGAGAAGTCCCTAAGGTAGCTTTCTCCAGGGACTCAGAAAAGGAGGGTGTTCAGAGAAAGAGAGCCAGCCAACAGAGAGGGAGAAGCAACGGGTGTGCATGGCTGGCCTGAAACATGCCCGGGTTTGTAGTCCAGTAACTTGGCACCCTTTAAAGCTTTGTTCTTTAAACATTTACTCAACATTTATTTACATGAGAGGCGGAGTGCTGCCTGGGAAAAAGGCAGAAGAGGAAGTTGTGCTCATTTATCTCACAATCCTGATTTAGCTGTGACCTCAGGCATCACAAACAACTCAGCCAGGCAGAGGTTCTGTGGTAACCAGGCTCTTCCGTCTTCACACTGTGCCTGTCAGCCGGCCTCAGATCTCGTTCTAGCCATCAGCTCTTTTCCCTACAGTGTCCCCTTGGGGCAGTCTCCCCCTCTCCTTACCGCTCTTGAGAGTCATGATTTCCCTGCTCACACTCTCAGAGGTCTTAAGCTCTATGGTGGTGGTTTAGTCGCTAAGTCGTGTTCAACCCTTGTGACCCCGTGGACTGCAGCCTGCCAGGCTCCTCTGTCCATGGGGATTCTCCAGGCAAGAACACTGGAGTGGAGTAATCCCTGAGAAGATACTTCTCCATGTGCGAGTTGTCTGTTTCTTCAATTGGAGCTTAGTTGCTTTGGACATGAACTTGGGCAAACTTCGGGACATGGTGAGGGGCAGGGAGGCCTGGTGTGCTGTAGTCCAAGGGGCTGCAAAGACTTGGACGTGACCGGCCACTGAACAACACTGACAATAACAGTTGCTTTATAATATTGCCTCAGCTTTGGTTGCACAGCAAAGTGAATCAGCTATGAAGTGTAGTCGCTCAGTCGTGTCCGACTCTTTGCAACCCCATGGACTGTAGCCCACCAGGCTCCTCCATCCATGGGATTTTCCAGGCAAGAGTACTGGAGTGGGTTGCCATTGCCTTCTCCAGGGTATCTTCCCAACCCAGGGACCGAATCCAGGTCTCCTGCATTGCAGGCATCTGAGCCACCTAATAAGTCAGCTATGTGTGTACATAAATGCCCTCCCTCTTGGGTGACAGCTTGGTTCCAGGTTGTATTTTGGCATCTCTCACAGAGGTTTCTCCAGTGGAATTGCTTCAAGCTGGTCTTTAACTTGTCTGTGAGACAAGGATGAGTGAATTGGAGAGTGTCAAGTTCATGATCATTTGTGGCATTTACCTAAAGGCATTGGGAGCCACTGGAGAGTTTTAAATGGAGTGGTGTGGCCTGTGTTCTAAGCAGACTATCCTGGAGGTAATGGACAGAGTCCTACCTGGGCCCCGATTGGTGGGTCTGGAGAACTGAGGGTGGAGGGGATGGAGGAGAAGACAGTGTTAACATCCCTCAGTTTTCAAGTCTGCCCAAGTCCTCAGCTCTGTTTTGTTTTTTTTTTTTTAATAGTAATCACTGTTGTCATTGTAATCACTTTTGTTATTATAATTTTCAGGGCCCTGTGCAAAATGAAAGTGTGGAGCCCCTCTTTTAAAAGTTATCAAAAAGTTTAAGGTGATGATAGCCTGTGGGAGGTTCTCTGAGCTCAGGACTCAGAGACTGCACGGGTCACACATCCACAAAATCCATCGTGCAAGAAGCCACACCATCTCTGTCCTAGTGGATTCCACCAGCTGACAGTTATCCCTGCTTCATCGTCTCCTTATTTGACTTTTCGGTGACTCTATTCTCTTTTTCTGATTTACAGTTTCCGCTTACTGCCTTCTTTCTGAATGTCATTTGGCCTCTGTCTTGCGGCTGACTGATGATTTTTTCTGAATATCTCATTTTCAGACCCTACACAAGACAGAGTCTGATCCTGTTGACATGGATACCGTCTAACAGAGATGAGTTTTGTTAGGAAGAACCCCACCAATAATTAGTCTCAGGGTCACAGGCTAACCCTGACTCAGGCGTCCACTTCCCGCCAGGCCGGCAGTGGGCAGAAACAGAAGTGGGTCTTGATGCAATCTCTGCGCACTGGTGCCTAAACTCCTCTCAGATACATAGTTTCCGGGGAAGTTGAGAAAGAATAGCTTTATTGCTTTGCCAGGCAAAGGGGGGATACATTGAGATGTAACTGCCAAAACTGTTTATCCCAACCCACAAGGGATCTGATAAGGAGTTATCTAGAAATAGTTTAAAGGTGGGGCTGCTGATAAACCCCAGGGTGTGCGCAGGGCCTACCTTCCTTTAATCACTCAGTGAAGTCACTCAGTCGTGTCCGGCTCTTTGCACCCCCAAGGACTGCAGCCTACAAGGCTCCTGTATCCATGGGATTTTCCAGGCAAGAGTACTGGAGTGGGTTGCCGTTTCCTTCTCCAGGGGATCTTCCTGACCCAGGGATCAAACCTGGGTCTCCCGCATTGCAGGCAGATGCTTTACCGTCTGAGCCACGAGGGAAGTCCCACATAGAAATAGTTCAAAGGTGGGGCAGCTGCTAAACCCCAGGGTGCGTACAGGGCCTGCCTGCCTTTAATCTGGACTCAGGTGTTCTCCTGAGAAGTTCCCCTGGTTTTCAAAGTTATCAAACTGTGACCTGCTCTCTGGATTGAAGAAAGCTTCCTCAAGTAGTTAACATCATGCACTCACTGGGAGTTTTAATTCTGCAGAAGTGATAGACGATATTGTTATGTGTATGTTTCCCTTGAGAGGGAACCAGGATCCTGTCCCAAGGCTGTACTATTGTTTCTTGACTGTTCCCACTTGGTCGCTGATTCTCCTCCCTTTCCTGAAAAGCAACTGTCTGAACCTGGCCTTTGGAACATCCTTTCCAGGATTCTGGCCTGGAAAACTCCATGGACTGTATAGTCCAGTTCACTTCAGTCGTTCAGTCATGCCTGACTCTTTGCGACCCCATGGACTGCAACATGCCAGGGTTCCCTGTTCATCACCAACTTCCAGAGCCTACTCAAACTCATGTCCATCGAGTAGGTGATGCCATCCAGCCATCTCATCCTCCTTTGTCCCCTTTTCCTCCCCTTCTGTCAATCCTTCAATCTTTCCCAGTCTTTTCCAATGAGTCAGTTCTTTGCATCAGCTGGCCAAAGTATTAAAATTTCAGCTTCCTTCCAATGAATATTCAGGACTGATTTCCTTTAGGATTGACTGGTTGGATCTCCTTGCAGTCCAAGGGATTCTCAAGAGTCCTCTCCAACACCACAGTTAAAAAGCATCAGTTCTTCGGCACTCAGCTTTCTTTATAGTCCAACTCTCACATCCATACGCGACTACTGGAAAAACCATAGCTTTGACTAGATGGACCTTTGTTGGTAAAGTAATGTCTCTGCTTTTTATATGCTATCTAGGTTGGTCATAACTTTTCTTCCAAGGAGCAAGCGTCTTTTAATTTCTTGGCTGCAGTCACCATCTGCAGTGATTTTGGAGCCCCCCAAAATAAAGTCTGTCACTGTTTCCATTGTTTGCCCATCTGTTTGCCATGAAGTGATGGGATCAGATGCCATGATCTTAGTTTTCTAAATGTTGAGTTTTAAGCTAACTTTTTCACTCTCCTCTTTCACTTTCATCAAGAGGCTCTTTAGTTCTTCACTTTCTGCCATAAGGATGGTGTCATCTGCATATCTGAGGTTATTGATATTTCTCCTGGCAATCTTGATTCCAGCTTGTGCTTAATCCAGCCCGGCATTTCTCATGACGTACTCTGCATATAAGCTAAATAAGCAGGGTGACAGACAGTATGCAGCCTTGATGTACTCCTTTCCGTATTTGGAACCAGTCTGTTGTTCCATGTCCAGTTCTAACTGTTGCTTCTTGACTTACATACAGACTTCTCGGGGGACACAGAAAGGCTTCTGTGTCCAGAAGCCCCAGACAGTCCTGCTTAGTTTCACTTCATAGGGAAGGGACAGATTTCTAGATTTCTCTCCAATAAAAAATTTAGGGTTGAGTCCTTGTCCAGGCTCTACAACTATAATAAATTATAAGATAGGATCTTTCTTCTTGTGCTCAGAGGACTTGTAAGCTTACTGGGGAGAAAGGAGATTAAAAACCTGGCCATGCTGGGAAGCACGTGTTTAGGACTGTGATAAGAAACGCACCACACAGGTTTTCAGGGCCCTCTGCCCCTGTCCTTCAGGGGTTCCTGGGGAGTGGGATCACCCACGTGGCACTCCCGGCCCCATCACGCGATTGTCATATGTCTTTGGACATGTTCTTCCACTTCTTGGTGCCTCAATATTTTCAATTGTAAAATTAGGACCGTAAGGGTACACTCCTGGTCTCAGAGAGCTTTGTGATATTATATGAGATCACCTCTTCCTGGCTCAGTAAATGATTTGGCCTAATATGTTCTACCATGTGTCTTTGTCTTCCTTTATTCCTAAGTTTCTCCTCCCCTTGCTGAACAGGCAAATCGTATCCCTCTCTCTCCAGAAGGCCCATGCTCCTTCCTGCCCCTGTGAATTCGCTCAGAGTGTCTCCACCCAAGTAAGTCTTCCCTCCTCTCATCCCCTCTTTCCTTTGAAGCCTGATCTATTATTTTCGGAACCCAGACTCAGTCCAAGGCCTTCATGCAGCTTCTCTTGATTATTTCCACCCCACATAGTCAAAGAGCTTAGACCTCAGAGTGCAGCTCCTCTTTACAGCTCATAAAATTGAGGCTGACAGAGTCATGCCTCTTTCTCTTTCCTAATCTCCTATTTACATCACACGTCTGTACCATCTGCCATAGCCCCTACCTACCACTGCCTCTGTTCCTCCTGCCTCCTGTCTTAACAGCTATTCATTTTAGCCTTTAAATTTAAGTTCAAATGATCCTTCCTGAGGCTTACTCTCCCCAGAAAAGATCAGTGCTACAGGCTGTCCCTTCTCATAGCAACCTGTTCTTCCCCTTGGAAGACTTCATCAAAAAGCAATTCAGGATTTATTGCTGCAGTTAATTGTTTAACACCCATCTCTCTCACTTGCTGGAATGAAAGTGTTCTTTAGAAATCATTTTCTTATTGGGTTCGGTTCAGTTCAGTCTCTCCGTCGTGTCCGACTCTTTGTGACCCCATGAACTGCAGCACGCCAGGCCTCCCTGTCCATCACCAACTCCCGGAGTTTACTCAAACTCATGCCCATTGAGTCGGTGATGCCATTCAGCCATCTCATCCCCTGTCATCCCCTTCTCCTCCTGCCCCCAATCCCTCCCAGCATCAGGGTCTTTCCAAATGAGTCAGCTCATTTGAAGGAGAATGTGTGGTTTGTGCCCCAAAGACCCAAACTCCCTCAGAGTCTTCAGGGAAGAATTTTTAAAGGCAAAACTTGCAGGGAGGGCTGTAGGCTGGTGATGAGGTAATAGGGTGAAATTCCAGGAATCCCAACCATCAGCTTTCTGGTTTCAACCAGTGTGGGGTTTCCAAGGTGCTTGTTCTCAGGTGGAAGTTACCCATCCTGGGTAGGTGCCTAGTTCCTGTAAAACTGGGATAAATGTATCAGGTTTGCTGTTTTTATCTCCTGAGGAGGAACTAGAACTTTTTACTGCTGTGCTGTTGTTTCCTGAGTGCTTTTCCTTTGTCTTTGCACTCCTCACTTCCCTAATTAGTAACTATTTAATTCAGGGAAGGTGTAGGACGGAAGCCTTTTTCCTACAAACAAGAAATGAGGGGCACAGAAAGGCTTTTGTGCTTGGGAGGGCCCCACGGGGTCCTGTGCAGTTTCATGCCCACTAGATGCATGATCGTGTGCTGGCTATTGGGGATTCAGTGTGAACCAGGCAGATCTGATCTCGGTCTCCATGGGTTTTACGTAAAGCTACCAAATTAAGATGTGAGAACAAGTTCTTAGACCTTTTGGAATCTTTCATGGATGGGAAATAGCTAAAGAAAATGAGCAGTATGAGAAAACTTAGCCCCACTAAAGTGAAGCAAAATACTGAAGATATTTTTACAATCAAGGATAAGATAATAGAAATATCTCAAGTACTCTAGGTAGTAAGTACAGTGAAGAAAAATATTTTGAAAATGAAATACCATCTTTTTTGGGCTAGATTCTTCTTTTGAAGGCCAAGAGTCAATCTTTATTCCAGTCTTAGTTGTCTAAATACTCTAATGCTTTGTGTTTCTCTGACTGTTTCATAAGAACAATCTAGTTCCTTATTGGTCAAGAGGCAGAACCCTGAGCACCTGAGCCTCTTGCTTTGTAAACTAATCTGAGTGCAAACAAAGCCCTTCATTTAAAGTTCAAGGGTTTCTTTGGTCTTTTATTTAAAGAAACCACACAGTGAATGGATGGCTTGTGCCCCAAACACCCGAACTCCCTCATAGTCTTCCAGGAAGAATTTTTAGAGGCAAAACTGGGGGGAGGACTGCAAGGTGTGTGATTGGCAGGTGATGAGGTAACAGGGTGAAATTCCAGGAATCTCAACCTTCAGCCTTCTGGTTTCAACCAGTCTGTGGTTTACACTAAATTATAAGCACCCAGTCCATTATTTTCCAGGCTTCAGATTGTCCTTTTAAGGAAAATGTCTTCTGCTAGTCTGCTTGAAAATACTCTCCTTAGAGATTACAATGTTCACACTGTCCTTTAAATGTTAGTAGATTTCAACTGCCTAATGGGCATTTCTGTTTAGCTATCTCGTAGGCATACCAACAATCCCCAAATTGAATTATGATCTGATAACTCCTTTTTCATTCTTTATATCTGTTAGTGACACCTCTGTACTAGAAATTTGAGATGCAATCTCTTATTCAAATGCAAATTCATGCATTTTTAACCTAAATATCTGCTGAATTTCCCTCCCAATCCCCTCCCCAGTCTGTTTCCTGCCATCCTTCCTTCCCCAGCCGGCTCAAGTTTTCATCTTTTTCACACTTTCGTTGTACTTGAACTATGGCCTCCTAATTTTTCTCAACACTTTACCTCTCTCTGTCTTTCTGAATCTTACACTCCCATTGTACCACAGCCATCTGCCTGCAGTTCCCAATTTTGTCAGTTCCGTGTTTAAACCCCTTCGGGGATTTTCTATTATGGCCAGCAGTTTTCTCAACTGGGTAGGGCTCTTTTGAAAGTTTGGGAGGGACGAGAAGGTCTTCATTGTGCTGGATTGTCTCTTCACATTGCAGGACATTAAGCATCTCCGTAAGCATGCTACTAAATGCTGATAGAAAATCTCACTGTGCTGAGGAGTGTGGCTGCTGCTGCTGCTGCTGAGTCGCTTCACTCGTGTCCGACTCTGTGCGACCCCATAGACGGCAGCCCACCAGGCTCCCCCGTCCTTGGGGTTCTCCAGGCAAGAACACTGGAGTGGGTTGCCATTTCCTTCTCTAATGCATGAAAGTGAAACGTGAAAGTGAAGTCGCTCAGTCGTGTCCGACTCGTAGGGACCCCATGGACTGCAGCCCACCAGGCTCCTCCGTCCATGGGATTTTCCAGGCAAGAGTACTGGAGTGGGGTGCCATTGCCTTCTCCAGCTGAGGAGGGTTACTGAATGTAATTCAGCTGCTCAGATATGAAAGCCAATGCTCAAGAGGTAAGTGCTGGTAGGAATGGAATGGTTGCTTTATTCTGAAGGCCAGTGACCTGGGGAGATGGTGGACTTGTGTTCAAAAACCAACTCCAAAGATTTTGATCAACCATAAAAGTTTTTAAAGAGAGGATCATTTAGGGAGGAGGTCAGCCAGCATCTTCTTTATCTTACACGGTGTACAGACTTTCTTCTGGTTGGTCGGTGGTGAGGTAACAGGGTGGTGCTCCAGAAATCTTGTGCTCAGCCTGGAATTACCACCCTCCATCTGGGTGGGGGCCCTGGTTCCTACAAAGAATTCAAAGGTTGTAGGAACCAAGGAATTCTTTGTATAAAATCTTTGAATATAAACCCCCCCACACACATATATATTATATACATATATATACATAATAAATACATATATTTGTTGAGGCGGAGCCAGGGTCCTATCCCAGGGCAGCATTATTGTTTCTCGACTGCTCCTCCTTAGTTTCCGTATTCCCTCTCTCCCCTGATAAGCTGCCCTGTGAAACTCAGGGAAGGTCAAGGAGGCTGAATGGAGTGTGCTTCCTACAAACAAGAAACGGGGACATAAAGAGGATTTGTACCTGCGGGGCCCCACAGGGTCCTGCTCCATTTAAGGAGGGGGCAGAATGCACCACCACACAATACACCATTTTGGCACATTGATTAATTGAATTAAATTTGCTTTGTAAACAACAGTGCAGGAAGGACATTCCAATCCTCTTTTGTTCCCCTGAAAACAGGAAATAAATAGTCCCCGTAAAATGTACCCTCCCTGGACCAGGAGGAAGAAAGTTATCTTTACACCAGACATAGGAAGTTTAGGGCCAAGAAAGCTATATAAAGAAAATGTATCATTTATTTATCAGTTTACAGTCCATGTTTGGATCACAAATCATGGTCCACTGGAAGAGGGAATGGCAAATCACTTCAGTATTCTTGCCTTGAGAATCCCATGAGCAGTATGAAAAGCAAAAAGATATGACACTGAAAGATGAAATCCCCAGGTTGGTAGGTGCCTGATACGCTACTGACGAAGAGTGAAGAAATAGCTCCAGAAAAAATGAAGAGGCTGAGCCAAGATAAAACAACACACCGCTGTGAATGTGACTGGTGATGAAAGTAAAGCCCTGTGCTGCAAAGAGCAATACTGCATAGGAACCTGGAATATCAGGTCCATGAACCAAGGTAAATTGGAAGTGATCAAACAGGAGATGGCAAGAGTGAACACTGACATTTTATGAATCAGTAAACTTAAATGGACTGGAATGGGCAAATTTAATTAAGATGACCATTATATCTACTATTGTGGGCAAGAATCCTTTAGAAGAAATGCAGTAGACCTCATAGGCAACAAAAGAGACTGAAATGCATTTCTTGCATACAATCTCAAAAACAACAGAATGATCTCTGTTTGTTTCCAAGGCAAACCACTCAATATGACAAATCTACGCCCAACCACTAATGCCAAAGAAGATGAAGTTGAACAGCTCTATGATGACCTACAAGACTTTCTAGAGCTAACACCAAAAAAAAGATGTACTTTTCATCATAGAAGACTGGAATACAAAAGTAGGAAGTCAAGAGATACCTGGAGTAACAGGCAAATTTGGGCTTGGAGTACAAAATGAAGTAGAACAAAGGCTAACAGAGTTTTTTGCCAAGAGAATATACATAGGTCATGGCAAACACTGTCTTCCAGCAACACAAGAGATGACTCTACACATAGAACATCACCAGATGGTTAGTACCAAAATCAGATTGATTATATTCTTTGCAACCGAAGATGGAGAAGCTCTGTACAGTCAGGAAAAAACAAGACCGGGAGATGACTGTGGTTCAGATCATGAACTCCTTATTGCCAAATACATACTTAAATTGAAGAAAGTAGGGAAAACCACTAGACCATTCAGGTATGACTTAAATCAAATCCCTTATGATTATACAGTGGAAGTGAAAAATAAATTCAAGGAACTAGATCTGATAGACAGAGTTCCTGAGGAACTATGGATGGAGGGTCGTAACATTGTACAGGAGGTGGTGATTAAAACCACCCTCAAGAAAAAGAAATGCAAAAAGCCGAAACGGTTGTCTGAGGAAGCCTTACAAATAGCTGAGAAAAGAGAAATGAAAGACAAAGGAGAAAAGGAAAGATATACCCATTTGAATGCAGAGTTCCAAAGAATAGCAAGGAGAGATAAGAAAGCCTTCCTCAGTGATCAATGCAAAAAAATAGAGGAAAACATTAGAATGGGAAAGACTAGAGATCTCTTTAAGAAAATTAGAGATACCAAGGGAACCTTTCATGCAAAGATGGTCACAATATAGGACAAAAATGGTATGGACCTGCTAGAAGCAAAAGATATTAAGAGGAGGTGTCAAGAATACACAGAGTTCAGTTCAGTTGCTCATTAGTGTCCAACTCTTTGAGACCCCATGGATCGCAGCACTTCAGGCTTCCCTGTCCATCACCAACTCCCAGAACCTACTCAAACTCATGTCCATCGAATCGGTGATGCCATCCAACAATCTCATCCTCTGTCATCCCCTTCTCCTCCCACCTTCAATCTTTCCCAGCTTCAGGGTCTTTTCCAAGGAGTCAGTTCTTCGCAACAGGTAGCCAAAGTATTGGAGTTTCAGCTTCAGCATCAGTCCTTCCAATGAACACCCAGGACTGATCTCCTTTAGGATGGACTGGTTGGATCTCCTTGCAGTCCTAGGGACTCTCAAGAGTCTTCTCCACACCACAGTTCAAAAGCATCAATTACTTGATACTCAGCTTTCTTTATAGTCCAACTCTCACATCCATACACGACTACTGGAAAAACCATCGTTTTGACTAGATGGACCTTTGTTGGTAAAGTAATGTCTCTGCTTTTTAATATGCTGTCTAGGTTGTCCATAGCTTTTCTTCCAAGGAGCAAGCGTCTTTTCATTTCATGGCTGCAGTCAATATCTGCAGTGATTTTGGAGTCCAAAAAAATAAGGTCAGCCACTGTTTCCCCTGTTTCCCCATCTATTCTCCAAGAAGTGATGTGACTGGATGGCATGATCTTAGTTTTCTGAATGTTGAGTTTTAAGCCAACTTTTTCACTCTCCTCTTTCACTTTCATCAATAGGCTCTTTAGTTCTTCTTCACTTTCTGCCATAAGGGTGGTGTCATCTGCATATCTGAGGTTATTGATATTTCTCCCAGCAATCTTGATTCCAGCTTTTGCTTAATCCAGCCCAGTGTTTCTCATGATGTACTCTGAATATAAGTTAAATAAGCAGGGTGACAGTATACAGCCTTGACGTACTCCTTTCCCTATTTGGAACCAGTCTGTTGTTCCATGTCCAGTTCTAACTGTTGCTTCCTGACCTTCATATAGATTTCTCAAGAGGCAGGTCAGGTGGTCTGGTATTCCCATCTCTTTCAGAATTTTCCACAGTTTATTGTGATCCACACAGTCAATGGCTTTGGCATAGTCAATAAAGCAGAAATAGATGTTTTTCTGGAACTCTTGCTTTTTTGATGATCCAGCGGATGTTGGCCATTTGACCTCTTGTTCCTCTGCCTTTTCTAAAACCAGCTTGAACATCTGGAAGTTCACGGTTCATGTCCTGTTGAAGCTTGGCTTCGAGGATTTTGAACATTAGCTTGCTAGCATGTGAGATGAGTGCAGTTGTGAGGTTTGAACATTCTTTGGCCTTGCCTTTCTTTGGGATTGGAATGAAAACAGACCTTTTCCAGTCCTGTGGCCACTGCTGAGTTTTCCAGATTTGCTGGCATATTGATTGCAGCACTTTCACGGCATCATCTTTTAGGATTTGAAATAGCTCAACTGGAATTCCATCACCTCCACTAGCTTTGTTCATAGTGATGCTTCCTAAGGCCCACTTGACCTCATATTCTAGGATGTCTGACTCTATGTGAGTGAACATACCATGGTGATTATCTGGGTCGTGAAGATCTTTTTTGTATAGTTCTTCTGTGTATTCTTGTCACTTCTTCCAAATATCTTCTGCTTCTGTTAGGTCCATGCCATTTCTGTCCTTTATTGAGCCCATCTTTGCATGAAATGTTCCCTTGGTATCTCTAATTTTCTTGAAGAAATCTCTAGTCTTTCCTATTCTACTCTTTTCCTCTGTTTCTTTGCACTGATCACTGAGGAAGGCTTTCTTATGTCTCCTTGCTATTCTTTGGAACTCTGCATTCAAATGGGAATATCTTTCCTTTTCTCCTTTGCTTTTCACTTCTCTTCTTTTCACAGCTATTTGTAAGGCCTCCTCAGACAGCCATTTGGCTTTTTTTGCATTTCTTTTTCCTTGGGATGGTTTTTATCCCTGTCTCCTGTACAATGTCACGAACCTCTGTCCATATTTCATCAGGCACTCTGTGTATCAGATCTAACCCCTTGAATCTATTTCTCACTTCCACTGTATATGCAGAGTGAAAGTGGGAGTGACGTTGCTCAGTCGTGTCTGAATCTTTGCCACCCCATGGACCTACCAGTCTCCTCCGTCCATGGGATTTTCCAGGCAAGAGTACTGGGGTGGGCTGCCATTTCATTCTGCCAAATGCTGGGTTTGATGAAACACAGACTGGAATCAAGACTGCCAGGAGAAATAACAATAACCTCAGATATGCAGGTGATACTACCCTTACGGCAGAAAGTGAAGAGGAACTAAAGAACCTCTTGGTGAAAGTGAAAGAGGAGAGTGAAAAAGTTGGCTTAAAACTCAACATTCAGGAAGCTAAGATCAAGGCATCTGGTCCCATCGCTTCATGGCAAATAGATGGGGAAACAATGGAAACAGTGACAAACTTTTTCTTGGGCTCCAAAATCACTGCAGATGGTGATTGCAGTCAAGAAATTAAAAGACACTTGCTCCTTGGAAGATAAGGTATGACAAACCTAGACAGCATATTAGAAAGCAGAGATATTACTTTACCAACAAAACTCCATCTACTCAAAGCTATGTTTTTTCCAGTAGTCATGTATGGGTGTGAGAGTTGGACTGTGAAGAAAGCTTAGCATGGAAGAATTGATGCTTTTGAACTTGGTTTTGGGGAAGACTGTTGAGAGTCCCTTGGACTGCAAGGAGATCCAACCAATGAATCCTAAAGGAAATCAATCCTGAATATTCAGTGGAAGGAGTGATACTGAAGCTGAAACTCTAATGCTTTGACCACTGATGCCAAGAAGTGACTCATTGGAAAAGACCCTGATACTGCGAAAGATTGAAGGCAGGAGGAGAAGGTGATGACAGAGGATGAGATGTTGGATGACATCACCAACTCAATGGACAAGAGTTTGAACAAGCTCTGGGAGTTGGTGATGGACAGGGAAGCCTGGCATGCTGCAGTCCGTGGGTTGCAAAGAGTGGTACATGACTGAGGGTCTGAACTAAACTGAATTGATCCCAAGCCCGAATCCCTTTGCCTTATCAGCTCCGCACAAATTTATTGTTTCTTTCTCTAAAAGGTATAAAAGCTGCCTGCTTTGGTCAGTTCTTTGAGTCTCATATTTTTATGAGTTTCTGTACATATGTGCAATTAAATTAGGTTTTACTGCCGTTGATCTATCGTATGTCAGTTTAATTATTAGGCCAGCCAAAAAACCTAGAAGGGAAGAAAGAGTTTTTCTCCTTTACAGTGACAACTAAGAAATGGAAACACACATGCCCAGACATGCACTGCTACTTCCCCAGCTGACAATCTCCTCTAAGAGAAAAGTCTGTACTTCTTACCATGGTCTGCAAAGCCCCCAGAGACCCCCGTACCTAGACCCCTGGCCTCCTCACCGCACACTTGGCTGCCTGTTAACTGTGACCGCTGTGCTCTGCCACCTCTGTGCCAGCTCTTCCAAGCCCTCACCCAGCGACCTGCTCACTGCAGAGTCTTGTCCTCCCAGAAGCCTTCCTTGAACACCCCCCTTTACTTGCTCCTCTTTGCCCCTTCCCTCTTGCCCCCACCCCCATTCTGGCACTGCCTGGACGAGAGTTTCTCCTCTGGGTACATGCTGCATCCTGAGAATACTCTCCCAACACCCAGGCTATCAGGTTACCCAGACCTCTTAATGCTTGAAGGCTCCGCGAACGTCTTTGCGGACAGTGCGGAAGAAGACAGATGGGCATCCCAGGTCTTTCTTCAAGGAAGCACTTGCTGTTTGTAAGACTGTCCTAAGGCTGCTGAAACAAAGTCCCCGGTACTAGGTAACTTAAATCAATAGAAATGTGCTCTCTCACAGTTCTGGAGGCCGGAAGTCAGAAATCAAGGTGTCAGCAGGACAACACGCCCTCTGAAGGCTCTAGGTGGAGTCCATCCGGGCCTCTTCCAGCCGCTGTTGGCTCAGGCTTGTGTCTGCATAACTCCAATCTGCGTGTATGTCTTCACGGGGCCTTCTCCTCTCTGTCTTGTCTGCTTTTCTGTCCCTTATATGGACATGTCATCAGATTTAAGACCAACCTGCATAATCCAGGATGATCTCATATCATGATCCTTAGTTACGTCTGTGATACCCTTTTTCTGAAAAAAAGGCATAACCGCGGGTTTAGGAGGTGGACATTCTTTCCTCGTGGGACCATTATTCACCCTGTTCCCCTGTCTAGCTATGAAGAGTGTGCTCAGCAAATAGCCTCTGGCCGTCAGCTCCTTCAGAAGCCAAGGAACCAGCCTGTAGGAGTGTTGTGTTAGACCAGGTTGCCTGGTGGTTGAAAGCTGGGATGGGTCCCTGAAAATTAGGCCACTCGTTACCTGGCAGTGATTGGAAAGACCCACAGTCAGATTGTTTCTCCTGCAATTTTATTACCTTACACGTGCTGTGACCCGCTTTCTCTGTGTTTCTTTCAATAGGAGTCACTTACTGAGAGCCTTTTAACCCTGCCCCAGAGTAGGGAGTTGAGGTTGTGACAGAAGGAGCCTCATAGATCCCTTGTCCTCTTGGAGCCAGGCTGCTTGGTCGGGAAGACGGGAAGCGGTGAGAACACAGGTGGGATGATGACTAAGCACCTTGACAAGCCACTAAGGAAAAGCGACAGCTTCAGAAAGGGAGCTGCGTCTCTGGCCATCGGCCCCATTTTCCCGAGCTGCAAAGAGGGCCGCGTTCTGAAGTCTAGGTTCTCGCAACACCCAGTCTGCTGTGTGAGCTGAGATAGTTAAGGGATTTTTATGAAAGCCTTGAGACTCAAGCTGACCTGTGAAGTATAGAAGACATCAAACAGGAGAAAGAGAAGGGAAGACAGTCTGGCCTGAACAAGAGGCTGGAGGGCCTGGGCATCTGGAAGGAGAGGGCAGGATTTGCCCGCCCTGGAGGAGGAGGAGAAACGGGCTGGGAGGGTGTCAGGGCTTGGATGTGAAGCTGAAAGAGACAGGCTTGATGAGACAGGACAGGACCTGCGGGGCTGCAGGACCCTCTGCTGACAGTGTGCTGGGAGGGTGTCAGAAGAGGAAGGAGATGAGATTGTAAAAGTGATACTGGGACTTCCCTGGCGGTCCAGTGGTTAAGATTCTGAGCTTCCACTGCAGGGAGCAAGGATTTGATCCCTGGTGGGGAACTAAGATCCTTCATGCCACTTGGAATGGCCAAAATAATAATAATAATAAGTTGCATGTGGGTGTTTTTTTTTTAAGTTGCACTGTGCAGTGAGCATGTGGGATCTTAGTTCGCTGACCAAAGATCAAACCCGCGTCCCCTGTATTAGAAGCGGGAAATCTTAACCACTGTACCTCCCAGGAGCCCGGGTATTTGTTTTTGAAGAAAAGAGCTTGAGATTCAGTATAGACAAGAAAAGGGTTTCCCCTGCAGCTCAGCAATAAAAAATCCGCCTGCAAGGCAGGAGACACAGGAGATGTGGGTTCAATCCCTGGGTGGAGACGATCCCCTGGAGGAGGGCATGGCAACCCACTCCAGGATTCTGGCCTGGAGACTCCCATGGACAGAGGAGGCTGGCGGGCTGCAGTCCATGGCGTCACAAAGAATTGGATACGGCTGAAGCAACTGAGCGCACACACATGTAGGTAAGAAAAAGTGAGAGGCCAGAAACTGGAAGGTATCAAGACGCTTTTTGCAGTTGCCCAGGTGGGGGACTTGATGTGACTTGGAATTCAGGCAGCAGTAATACGAGAAACCCACCTCAGCATTTGCTTTATCAACTGGTATGATCTTAAGACCGAGCAATCTTAACTCCAGAGTTAGGATCCTGGGAAACACCCAGCAATAAGAACACTTGGAGGTCATAGAGATCATAAAGGACTGCGCGCTTGCTCTGGGACCTGCAGCGTGTGGCATGGTCAGGACGTGCAGACAGAAGCGTCTGACTGTCTGTTAGGGCCGCCTGATTGACGCCCTGTCACCGCCGCGGTCCTGTCCTGTCACCACTGGGCTCTCATGGGCTGTCTCTCCGAGGCTCCTGGGAAGACAGCTTCCTGTTAGCTCTACAAAGGCATCTCTGCTATCTTGAATGTGACCTTTCTTTTAATTTATACTATCTACTCTTGAATCTTTTGGTGTGTTAGCATCTGTTTTCCACTCTCCAGCGTGGAAAAGATGATGAAAAGAAGCGTGAGGGGTGATCAGGATAGTGTCCATTTTCTCATTTGTTCAATAAATTTTCATCGAGTACCTACTTTATGCCAGTTATTATGCCAGGCACCGGGCATCTAAAAATGAGTAAAACTCCACTGGTTCCTCTCGTGGTGGGAAAGATGCCAAAAGAGGGTGAAGAGTGCAACAAAGGAAAGTGCAGGATACTTCAAACAAAAAGCAGGGATGTCTAAAGAATGCTGAAGGGTTACAGAAGGCTTTTAAAAGAAGCAGCATTTAAGTGACACCCTGAAGAAGGCTTGGGGGTGACCCGGGGCAGCACTGCAGGGCTGTCCGGCTCCAAAGGCACCTTGCAGGGTGTACTGTGTGTGAATGGGAGGGGATGTGCGAGGACATGGCCCAGAATGAGGGCTGGGACAGGTGCTGGGGCTGGGGGACAGAGGAGGGGATCGGTGTTTAGACACTGACTCAGCCTAAAGAAACTCATAAGGCATTAACCAGCATAACTGGTTTGCTAATTTTCATGAGAAATTAGAGTATATATCTTGCACACAGACCGGATTGACAGCTTTGAGGTGCTGACTCATGCCAACGAAACTCTCCAGGCATTAACATATGCAAGTCCACACTCCGGTTTGTTAATTTTCTCTGAGACACAGAGTCGATCTGTCAAGCGGACCCAAGATTGACAGCCCGTCCCCCTCCCTGCATGGGGCCTCCCTGGGAAGCCCAATTATCCCCGGGTTTCACGGCAAGCCTGGAATCAGAGGAAAGAGCAGTTAGTTACATGACCTGAGGACTGCAGGACCTCAGGCTATGTGTCTGATGTGTCCATCTCTTCTCGGGGACGAGCTCGGTGGATTTGTCGGGGGAAAGAGGGCTGGTGAGGGCCCGGCCCACCCTGACCTCTTTGCACCTCTCCTCTCCAAAGCTCATTAACCTTCCCCACTCTGACAGTCTTCCTTGATGTGTGTGAGTGCTAGCTATAGCTTGGGATGAACTGCTTACTGCATCCCTTGATTCAAGCAACTGTGCTGAGGTGTTAGTCATTGCTTGCCAGGGGCACGCCTGGTGTTCAGGTCCTCTGTGTCACCTCTTTGCTGTCTTTTGGTCCATGGGTACAAGCTAATTTGGTATCTTGGGCCATTGTAGTCATTGCTACATGAATGGTTTTAGGGCAAGATGAATGCAAATCAACTTTTAACCAAGGTAAAAAGCAAGGCAGGCCTTGGGATATACTTAAGTCCTCTAACCAAGAGTAGAACTCACACCTCCTGACTTCTACTCTCGCCCCTCTCCCTGGGGCCTGGTTCAGGACTGGTGAAACATGCCCTGCCACCGGGGCAGCTCGGGCCTGACCTACACTGTCTTTTATTCGATCTGGATACTTCGTGCAAAAGGTAGAAGAGTGTCCCCCCCAGGAGAAGTCCACATCCTAATCTCTGAACCTGTGACTATGTACCAAGGGACTGATGTGGTTAAGAATCTTGAGATGGAAGATTGTTGGGGATTATCTGAACCCAATATAATCACAAAGCTTCTTGGAAGAAAAGCAGGGAGGCAGGAAAGCGAGAGAAAGGGTTAAAGTGACAGAAGCAAGAGGTCAGAGAAAGAGATTGGAAGATGCTTCTCTGCTGGCTTTTCAGGGAGGGAAGAGACAGGAGCCTCCAGAAGCAATGGATTGTGCCCTAGAGCACTGCGAAGAAATGCAGCCCTACTCCCAACCGGACAGAGGATTTCTAAAACAGAGAACTCTAAGACAGTAAGTTTGTGTGCTATGACATCACTAAGCTGGTGGTAATCTGTTACAGCCGTGATAAGAAGATGACACAGTCAGCTTCTCCTGTCTCCAGCAGACTAGATGTCTCCTATCTAGTCATGTCCACCCTCCCGTGTAGAGCCCGTCACTCTGGAGAGCCTGCTGGCGGGAGAGAAGGCGCGCGGGGCCTGCGCAGAGTGGGGGATACACTTCTCACAAATGGTGCAACCTTTAAAGCTCTGGTTTATTGCTGCCCATGCGGAAGTGTCGATTCCATGCTCTGGGCCGAAAACGCAGCTGCCCTGTCACTGCCTGCGCTGTGACACAGCCCTCCTAGGGCGCTGGTGGAGACGCGGCTTCCTTTGAAGCTACTCATTCAGATCAGCTCTACGGGAGGCCTCAAGCAGGATGAGAAATAGGTCCAAGATTCTCATCATGATGCAAGTTTCATATCAAAAATGCACAATCAGTTGACTGGAACAGGAAATAATTAATCAGGACATTATAGAGCAGTTAAGTATAATTAATTCAAACAAAAGAATCTGAGTGTGCAGTCTTAGCTACCAGAGTAATTTTATTTCCTTGCAAATTTAGTTCAAGGTAAACAAACATCAGAATAATCTTTTCAGGTTTTTCATGACTCATGGGTTATTTCCTCCTTTCTAGTTATCAAAAATATTATTAAACTCACACGCCAGTACCTCTAGGTTGATCATACTCTGTAGAAAACGCTCCAGACTCCTGGTAAATGAGAAATTAACTCTGACATTAGGAATCAGTTTCCATGTGTGTATGCGTGAGTTTGTATGTGAGGGGATGGTGCTGAATAAAAGCTGGAGGGAAATTTGATTTCTTATCAAATATCTTAAAATCTAAGCACAAATGCATAAAACATTTATGTTGTGAAAACGCCATCTGAGAAAGTGACTTAATCTCAAGGGTAAACTTATTGATACTGTGTAGGTTTTCCTTTCCTCTTATCTTTATTTTGCCCCTAGAGCTGAGAGCTCTTATAAGGAAAGAGGTGAAAAATGTAAGGCAATATGAGCTGGCTGCAGCACAGCATTATTGTTCTCCTGCCCAGGTTTTTTTTCTTTCTTTTTTTGTCATTGTTGGGACATTCAAAAAGCCCATAAGACAGGCCTGTAAGCATGGCTTTATGTAGAGGTGGAAGAATTCATCATGCAGAAAGATTGGAGGGAGTATTTTCTCCCCTTTGTAGCTTCAGAGATCACCCTGAGCCCTGCTGAGCTAGAAAAATAGAATTGGGTTCATGTGATGGGTGATTACTGTTTGGAAGTGCAGATCCATCACGGTAACAATGGGAGAGGAAGGGCTTCCCGGCAGCTCGCAGGCCTGCAGGGCTTCTCTCTCCCTGATAGATTCACTCCCCAGATTAACCTGATCACAAAGTGCAGCCACAGGGCTGTCCGGTCACCTAAGGTGGAGCCAGTAGTGTGCTATTACGTGACAAATGTAAACAGGTTCTAATTTCTGATTTAATTCACAGCGTAATAACAAATCAGTCAAGCTCCCGAGAACTTTTCTCTGTTGCCTTTGATCTCTACCTTCACTGTAGGGGATGGTTTTTGAGATGAAAGCTATGACCCATCGACAGGTTTTGAAATACATTTAGTGTTACTGCACATGAGCATGCCAAGTTGCTTCAGTCATGGCCCACTCTTTGCGACCCTGTGGCCTGACCGTAGCCTGCTTCTGTGCCCAGAAGGGTTGCCATGCCCTCCTCCAGGGGATCTTCCCGACTCAAGGATCGAACCCAAGTCTCAGTCTCCTGCATTGTCAATGAGCTCTTTACCACTCAGTGCTACCTGGGAAGCCATTAGTGGATTATAACCAGCTTTTTTTTTTTTAAATAAAAGAATAGAAAAGAAAACATCAAAGTATATCACACAAAGTAAGATGATGGTGTTTAGTTAGATGACATTGAGTTTGAAAGATTAGTTGGGTGCGTAACTATATATCTATATTACAGCATGTACGTTCACCTCCATACCTGCGTGTTTGTGTGTACTTAGTTACAGTGAAAGTCTATTCAACAGTGGCCAGAAACGTTTGAAAGCATTTGCTGACTGTGTTAGACACTTGAATGCCTATTTCACCCACAGAGAGGTGCAGGGTGGAGCCTCTACGAGCATAACAAAGCTAGTCTCCACTGGGAAAGAGAAATGGACAGAGCTGGGAAGAACTGATGGCGCAGAGGCACACTGATAGTGACGGCTCTGGTCCGGCAGCTGCCCTGGACCCTGTCGAGATTTTCAGGAGGTCTGCTCACCCCTGGGCCCCTTACCAGGGCGCTGGGTGCCTGTGAGAGCCCCGCTTCCCATGCTGCCCTGGGCGCACACAGCGTGAGTTTTCAAACCACAAATGGGACTTAATACGATTGACTAACTAGGGGAAATGAGCTGACACCCAGTATAAAAGTAGCCTGGCTGACACCCAGTATAAAAGTAGCTTGCTGGGGCAGAGGGAAAGACCTGCTGCTTGAGGTCACCACTCTTTGTGCTGCTCAAAGTAATGGAAATGCAGAAGAAATGCTGCCCATTGAGCACATAACACGTGATCCTTGAGCAAGAGCCAGAGGGACTCTCACACTGCATGTTTATGTGTACATTTAAGTATTCTAGCAGCACACATAAAACTATAGCAATGACTATTTTACAGCAATTCCTACAACCCTTGGAGTTCACCCAAGTTCATGTCCATTGAATTAGTGATGCTTTCTGGGAGATGGTGAAGGACAGGAAGGCCTGGCATGCTGCCGTCCCTGGGAGTCACAAAAAGTTGGACACAATTCAGCAACTGAACAACAACAACGGCCCCCATTCCTCCTCTCTTTTGTAAAGATACAAGTTTGTATGATGCTGCCTTTGTTAAGGGAAGATTGCCCAGGCACACAGCTCCCATATCCCTGTAGACAGCTGTCCTGGGGCCCCTGTTATTTGGGCCAAGCCAAGGGAATCACTCTGACTAGTAACCGATGGGATCTTTGACTCAATAGTAACATATCCAATGTCTCAGATTCTTGATTTTTGATGTATATTTTGGGGGGTAGTTCTAGTAAATGAGAAAGTCATCTCAAAAGTGATGGTATGACCTAAGCAATTATCATCGTAGCTCTTGACATCCAAAGATAGAGACAGCCAGGAATGATGAACCTCTTGATGGAAATACTACAAACCCCAAACTAAGTCTGCACAAACCTCCAACTCTAAACACCACTTTATAAGAAACCGGGGAGAAAAGGAAGCTTACCAAACAACATCATGGGTATGCCACCCACAGAGCCAAACTGTGGGGAATTCAACCAGACAATAGACCTGGGTTCTTCAACAACAACAACACAACCAACAGAAAAAAAGTATAACCCTTGTTTGGATCCTGGGGCAAATAAACTACCACAAAAGGAAAATCGAGAGGGACTCTCAGCATTAAAAAATTTGCCTGCAATGCAGGAGACATAGATTTAATCTCTGGCTTGGGAATATCCCCTGGAGTAGGAAATGGCAACCTACTCCAGTATTCTTGCCTGGGAAATCCCATGGACAGAGGAGCCTGGCGGGCTACAGTCCGTGGGGTCACAAAAGAGTCAGACACGACTTAGTGACTCAGCAACAGCAACGGGGAACTGTAGACACTAAACGGGTGTGAGATGATGTTCAGGAATTGTCAGTAGTGATTTTAGGAAGGGTGATGATGCTGGCATCATTGTTTTTTAAAAGCATAAGTCTTGGTTGTTTACAAATATATACAGATACATTTATCACTGAAATGCCCTGACGTCTGTGATTTTCTTCAAAATGACCTGGGTTGGGGAGGGAATGGAGGAGGAAACAAAATCACCTGAGTTGAAAATCCTGACATTGGGTGATGGGAGTTCACTACAGTACACTATCTACTTTGGTATACGTTTGAAACTTTTTCTAATTAAAAAAAATGTCAGTGTCTGTTTTGTTGAGATATTCGTCCTTCTCACAAACATATTGAAATCATACTGCCCACTATATATTGGGGATATAGAAACAAACTAGTGTTCTGGCTAGACTTATCATCATTTCATATTTTCTATTTCTAAGATACCATTGGTTTTAAAACACACAATTATTTTTACTGCAACTTTTGCTATCTCTTGATTAAAGCTCAAAGCCCACTTGGGGTGGGGAGGAGAAAAGACAGCCCCGTTAAATGACACATTGACTTTGAGACACCCAGCTTTCAGACTTCCCCAACTACCTATCTTAGAATCAAGAAAGGATGGTGATTCTTATTTTTCTTTTGGTTCTGAGGAAATATTTGGTTGTACAGCCTGAAGGTTTCCTAAGAGGAAACATTACCGTGTTCAGTGTAACTGTAGGTTTTTGTCCTTTATATACTTTCTTCCCCGCCGTGTGTCAGAATCCAGCCATCAGGTTGAAACAGGTTAATCTGGTCTTATCAGACGTGTCTCAGTCATCCGGAAGAAGATATCGACACAAGGAGTGAGTATGGGTACATTCTTTAGAAACCGTGTTTGCAGTTGGTTGAAAACACTTCCAAGAATTCAAGGTGAATTCAACAGTATGAGACCAAAAAATGTTTCCACAGCACCATCTTTGCAGGCATGCAGAGAACAGAGGGGGCTTTGAGCCAGAAGGAACTGGGCTGAATCCCAGGTGGATCAGTTAGCAACTGAGTGACCTTGGAAGTGTTTCTCACCCTCTCCAAGCCTCACAGGACTCAGGAATAAAATATGTCTGGAGAAACTACCCTTGAGTTCTGGAAGTAAATAGAATAACAACACATAGAAGAGCACCTATGCAGTATTAGAACTTGGAAACTCAAGTTCTGACCGTTTTCCTGGTCAGGCCCCTATATACTCTGGATGGAAGATGTGAGCCCAGGCTTCTGACTGGTTCTCACAGGTTAGTGCTCATTCTGCAAAATGATCATTTGGTGGATTTGTTGCTGAAGAATTCAATTGGGGAGGTATCTTAGCTCAGGCTGCCATAACAAAAATACCACAACTGGGTAGTTTAAATAACAAACATCTACTTCTCACAGTTATGGATATCCTGTGAAGTCCAAGATCTGGGGTCCACCAGATTTCCCAGATCTGATGTCTAGTGAGACCCAGCTTCCTGGTTTGCTGAGGCCTACACAGACTTTATCTTTTTGGGCTCCAAAATAACTGCAGATGGTGACTGAAGCCGTGAAATTAAAAGATACTTACTCCTTGGAAGGAAAGTTATGACCAACCTAGATAGCATATTAAAAAGCAGAGACATTACTTTGCCAACAAAGGTCTGTCTGGTCAAGGCTATGGTTTTTCCAGTAGTCATGTACGGACGTGAGAGTTGGACTGTGAAGAAAGCTGAGAGCCGAAGAATTGATGCTCCTGAACTGTGGTGTTGGAGAAGACTCTTGAGAGTCCCTTGGACTGCAAGGAGATCCAACCAGTCCATCCTAAAGGAGATCTGTCCTGGGTGTTCATTGGAAGGACTGATGCTGAAGCTGAAACTCCAATACTTTGGCCACCTCATGCCAAGAGTTGACTCATTAGAAAAGACCCTGATGCTGGGAGGGATTGGGGGCAGGAGGAGAAGGAGATAACAGAGGATGAGATGGCTGGATGGCATCACTGACTCGATGGACATGAGTAAATTCCAGGAGTTGGTGATGGACAGGGAGGCCTGGCGTGCTGCGATTCATGGGGTTGCAAAGAGTCAGACACGACTGAGTGACTGAACTGAACTGACACTGACCTTCCCCTTTTTTGAAGGCGCTAATCCCATCATGAGGGCCCCATCCTCGTTATCTAATCTAACTCTAGCCACCTCCCAAGGCCCCACCTCCAAATACCATTACAGGGGGATCAAGGCTTCAACGTAGAAATTTTGGGGAGACACATTCAGTCCATAGGAACTGAATCTGCTGCTTCCACGCTGACTTGGAACTTCAGACATAGAAAACCTTGGAACTTTCTTCGGATCTGGCCCATGGTCAGCAAACAAACTCCTCTGTGGCTCCTGTGGCCTCATCCAGGGATGCTGAGGACTGTATATTTTCTGGGTACCTAGTACAGAGTAGACACTCATCAGATAGGGGTTGAGTAGATGATCACCACTGAAGCAAGGCCGCCCAGAGTCCACATCAGGGGCTCTAACGTTGCTGCACCCACACCAGTGGGTGTGATGTTTTGCTAGGATGTTTATGCACCCTCTGAGCGTCATGATGCACTGATTTGGCGTCTGCTCTCAGTTCCACTTCAGAGCTGGGATAAATGTTTACCCGCTTCCCAATGCCCTCTGGACCGGGGTCCAGGCAGCACCGAGCAGCCCAGCCTAGAAGCCTGGGCGAGCTCTGGCCCATCCTTGTCCACGCCTGCTGAGGGCTCCAGGCCCCGGCTCTCAGCGCTCAGCCTCAGGTGCTGGCGGCTGGCAGCGGCCATCCCACGGGCAGCAGATCCACAGCAGGCAGAGGGCAGCTGGCTCCTCTCCCAGCACCACCCCATCTGCTCAATGAGGGTGTCACCAGGAGAGGGTGGGAGGAGCTGGCCAGCTCACAGCCTTACAATCTGTGTTTGTTCATGTTGCCTCTGAGCTGGGAGAACAAGGAAGGGCTGGGTTGGAAGGGCACCCCACTGTCCCCAGGAAAAGGAGCAAGGAAAAGTTCCCTTCTCAATCCCCTTTCTAGACCAGCTGATACTGGGATGCCACCCTTGGGGTATGATACTTACCTGTCTGAGCCTAAATTTCCTCATTTGTGTGAAAGACAGAGAAAGTCATCAGAGAAAGCCCTGTTATTAGTATCAAGCAAACGAACTATGGATTAATTTCCTAGATTCCTACCTGCCCTAAGGCTGATGGATGAGATTTGTCAAGTTTGCTGCAGATGATGACAAAGCAAGGGCTTAAGACAAGAGGACTCCTGCTAAGGTTAGGTGCCGAGCCCACCCCACCATGACCTTACACACCTCCGGAAGAGGAAGGTCTGGAAGAAAGCTGCAGACCATCTGCAGATTTCCATCTTCCCAGTTTTCCAGGGAGAGAAGAAATTCACTGTCTTTGTGAGTCGGGCAGGTAGCGGAAATAGAGTATGCTTGGGGTCTGCAGAGTAAGCATTAACTACCTCCCCCACTTTCACAACAATGCTTTCTCTACTTGCTGGTAAAACAAGTGGTCTTCTGTGTATATGCTTTGTTTTCTGATTTTTCATGAATGTGTGATCATAGGGAAATTATTTCTCTAGTACAAGCAAATTCTAAACCACAGGATCACATTGCACCCTGTGGAAACCCGGGCGCTGGGCCACCGAGCCCGTTGTTGGGGGGTGGGCATGGGAACCAGTGTAGCCAGATCTTCTACTGTGTTTATTTAACAAATGCTGGAAATACAGATTTTTTTTTTTTTTAAATGGAGAGCCTCCTGTTTTTGCAGTTTCGGTTTCTTCTTTTCTTTTAATAGTGCACATGTTGTTTAAATCTTTGTGTACACCACATAAAACCTACCCGTCTGTGCTCTGTTTGTATCCCAGCTTCTGCCTGGTACTCTGAAGTGTTCTTGCTAAATTATTCCAAATTTAGCATTCCACGTGTGCCTCCTCTTGCACCTGGGAAGTTGGGAGTTTTGGGAATCCTCATTGACTAGGTGGCTCAGACGGTAAAGCGTCTGCCTACCATGCGGGAGACCTGGGTTAGATCCCTGGGTCGGGAAGATCCCTTGGAGAAGGAAATGGCAACCCACTCCAGTATTCTTGCCTGGAAAATCCCCTGGATGGAGGAACCTGGTAGGCTACAGTCCATGGGGTCGCAAACTGTTGGACACGACTGAGCGACTTCACTATCGACTAGGGAAGCTGTCTTTGACCTTAACTTGGGCCTCGTGTCCTTAGGGGATGTCAGGGGCTGGTATGGGCTGGACAGAGGTACAGTCTCCTTTACACAGCAGAATTTCTTTCCTGGGGTCTTTCTATCACCCTGAGGCATTGGTTCCTTCTGTGGGCCACCTCCTGGCTTCTCGTACGATGGATACTGAAAAAGGAACACTGCCCTGCTATTTGCACTGACTTCCCAGGAGAGATGTCAGACCAGTAGTGCTAGGGTGAGCCCTTCAGGCATGGAGGCCAAGTCCCTCACTTTACACATAAGGAAGAAGAGAGGCGGAAACCTCCCAACACCTCCGCCAGGCCCACAGCCTGTGGATGACAGCTGAGGATGAATCCCAGGGCTCCTGCCTCACTGCCCACCACTGTTTACTGTCTCCTGCTGTGCCTGGCCACACAGGACACGCTTAGCCCCCCGGGCCTTCTCTGGAGGCTATGGGCATTGCATGCGTGCGGAGTCGTTTCAGTCGTGCCTGACTCTTGGCCATCCCATGGACTGTAGCCCGCCAGGCTCCTCTGTCCACAGAATTCTCCAGACGAGAATGCTGGACTGGCTTGTCATGGCCTCCTCCAGGGGATCTTCCCAACCCAGGGGTCCGCTGTCATCTCCTGCAACTCCTGCACTGCAGGGTGATTCTTTACCACTGAGCCATCGGGGAAACCAGATTGGAGCTGCATAAAATAGCAAACTTTAGAGCAGAGGCTGGGAAAAGTGGGAAGGCCGGAGGGAAACAGAGGTGGGGAGGAACTTTGGAGTATTCTCTCCTGGAAGTGAACAAAATTTTCCTGAGATCTCTCCAAAAGAGGCTTCTTGCTTATTTTGTCCCCAGAGCCTGGGGTTTTTCTTGAGATGAAAAACCACACACTTCTGACTCAGACGAATGATTTGCTTCTTCTAATAGAATGTATCCTAGGAAGGAAAGAGTGGCTTGAAGATTCTGGTCCTGTGATCTCTAACCTGTGATCTGCTGTTTCATCCTAAATGACGCATTCTTTTAAATGAAGAGCTTGAACTTTCTATGAAACAACAATCTATTTTTAAAAAATTGTTAAGAAATGGGGAAATGTGTGAATTTAGTTGTTTTTTTTTTTTTTTTTTCCTTTTCTTGCTTATGATGGGGGTGGGGGAAGTAACATGATTAAACTCTTAGTTATATTCCACTAGACAATTTTATATACACTATCTCAAGTAATCCTCAAAAAATTTCTGGAAGGCATGATACCTATTTAAAAAAAAATTTTTTTTTTTTCCTATGTTACAAATGAGGGGATCATGGCTCAGAGAAAGTGAGAAACTTACTAAATATATAGTCCAGTTTGGAGGATTGTGTTTGTCATTGCAGCTGTATCCTTAGGCCTTTGCGTGGTGCCTGGCCGGGAATAAGTGCTCAGTAGAGTTGCCAATAATGTCATTTCCCCTGTGGAAACCAGTGAGCAATGAGACCTTCACGAAAGATGAAAAAAGACCTTGTAGGATGAAGAAAAGAAAGAGGTTTGCATAATTAATACTGAAATAAGAAATGACTTTGATTTATACCACAGCTTCTTTCTTCCAAGGATTTTGAGGTATTTGACAGTTATCTCACTTGTCTCTTCACCAGTCCTGGCAATATTCCTGCCAAGTGAGAGGCCACGAAGCACGGAATGATTTAGAGAGGACCACACACAGCGCCCCAGGGCCAGACACAGCCACTTCCTGCTCTGTGAGCATCCGGCGCCCCCTGGAATCTCCAGGGCACCCCCGCTTCAGTACCTCTGCGGAGAGGGACTTCTGCCGCCTATTCCACTCCATCGCCTAGGAGATGAACTCAGCAAAGAGGAGCAACTCAAGTTCACCTTGGACTCTCAGCAGGTACAGAGAAAACAGCTTAGGAGAATTGATGTAGAGAAGTGTTTACCAGCAGTCTTCACACTTTTTGGCACCAGGGATTAGTCTTGTGGAAGACAATTTTTCCACGGACTGGGTAGGGGTGGGGGGTTGATTTGGGAGTGATTTAAGCACACTGCATTTATCGTGCACTTTGCTTCTATCATTATTACATCAGGCTCCACTCAGATTATCAGGCCTTACATCGGGAACAACACAGCTGAGAAATGACCTCCCAGACCTGTCTTCTTCCCAAAATCTGATCTTTAATACTTTCTGTAAGACCTAAAACATTGCAGGAAATTGAGCTGAATTGAAGCAAAACCTCATGTAAACATATTGCTGAACATTTCTGTGTTGCTTTTATTATTAGAAAAAAAAAGAACATTCCAATAATTTTAGCTATAGCTATAAGCTTTGCTTTTTTAAGTCTGATATGGTATATTTTTATCAAAATGACAAAGTGAAGGTAATAGAGGAAGGGGCTTTACAGTCTCAATACTATTAGGAGATTTCTGTACCCAAACAGGAAATCTAAAGACCTGTAAACTGGAAGCCGAAGCGAGTTCATTTGAGACTCAAGTACACACACTTGCCACTACCTGTCTCAAAAGCTTGTCTGAGACACAGAAGTCTTAATTAAATGCAGATGAAAAGGTGTCCTGAGTTGATTTTCTCGTTTAACATTAGACTTTCTTGAATTAAGCAGCTCAGTAAGAAACGAGACATAATTGAGTCTTGCTTTTAATTAAACATATAGAGATATATTTATTTATTTACTTGTTCCACTAAGATATTGCTAAATTTTCATTAACGCTGCTGATTTTTTTTCTTTCCATAGAAAAATACTCTTGTTAATCTTGCTTGAATGCAATTAATTGTGCTGTGTTTATCTTCCTGGCTTCACCATTAATTCCAGTGTAGAACCAATTATTTTCCAGTGTAGAACCAATTATTTATATTTTTCACTGCTCCTAACATCCTCCCTACTGAACATTCATCAATAATGCCATGACTCACAGTACACTTTTATTTTGGGTGGAAGGAAGTGAGGAATCAGTTTGGAGGAAGAAATGAGAGAGAGGTGTCTATAAAAGACGTTTCATTGGGTAGCATGGATTGGAAATGTCCCTGATGAAGGACACAAGTGCCTACTTTTGGATATAATTACGGTGCTGTGATTGGCTTTCTGCCTTACTCTTTCTTTCTCCAGATGCAGATGACAGGCTAAGAAAAGACTCCTATAGTTACTGCACCTCTAAACACCCAAAAAACAGGAAGAGTAAAACACCTTAAGAGACTGTGACATATTGATTCACTACACACCTCTGGCCAGGTCGGGAGTCAGGACCTGAAACAACATACGGGGACAGCTCAGATTCTGTCTCTGTGGGAAGTGCCTACCAGTCTGAGCATCCAAGGCTTAATAGAAAACCAAGCCTTCAAACGAACTGGGGGCTTTTAATCAAGCACTCTCTGAAGCACGTTTTGTACTCCACTCAAAGGACTGCAGCCAGACAGCCCCACTTGGCTTTTGATTCCCCCTTGAACTGGGCATCATCCGTGGCCATATGAGTAGGCGGAGAAGAAGTAAATAGAAGTCACTTCCAATTCACAGCATGTCTCCGGCTGCCTTTTTTGCTCTCTGCAGACACCCGGGAACACTGGTAGAGCAGAGACTCTCATCATTTTAGAGAAGAGAGTGAGCTGATTACATATCACCTAAGCCTTATTAAAACCCCTGACTGAAATACTTCCACTGGTGAAATAATATTTACCAGGCCTCTATATTTTCAACATGCACCTTCACGTCCATGTATCAATACTTGGCTTTAGTCTCTGGTAGTTACTAGCCTAAAGGTAGCTCTGAGTTCTCCCATGAATCTAGTGATTAAGGGTCTTGCTCTTAACACACTTTCAGAGTCATGAGCATCAGCCTCTGATATTAATGAATAAATGGGTGAGTTGAGTATTGCTGGCAGGCAAAGTGGGTTCTAAAGACCCTCCACGTGTTTATGAGGACAAGCTCCTGTCTCCACTCCAGGAAAGGGCAAATCAGATCTTCCAAAGCCTTTCTCTTTCCCACTTGCCATCCTCTGGTTTCACTGAAGGATCTGGCATGCATGCATGCGTGCTAAGTCACTTCAGTTGTACTCGACTCTTCGCAACCCCGTGGACTGTGGCCCTCCAGGCTCCTCTGTCCATGGGATTCTCCAGGCAAGTGTACCGGAATGGTTGCCACGCTCCTCCTCCAGGGGATCTTCCCAACCCAGGAATCGAAACTGTGGTTCTTACCTCTCCTGCACTGGCGGGCGAGTTCTTCACCACTAGCGCCACCTGGGAAGGCCCGAGGGAACCAGAGGGCATACCTAACAAGAACATTGTGTTTGGATGGGTCAGGTCTGCAGGGTAGCAGTGCTTGTCCTATCACTTTGTACGCCGAGTCGGTTTACGTTTGATTGGCTTCTTTGGCAGTAACCCAACATAGGGAAGTATAAATTCCATGATATGTTATGCTCATCTCTAGACTATCATGCTAAGTTGTTTTCCTCCCCAGCCAAAGTTTAATAAGAAGGGGAAAGAGAGAAATAGTTGACAGTTCCTGAGCACCTACCATGGGCCAGGTACTGTGCTAAATACTTCACATGCATTATCTTATTTCATCTTCATGTGTAAAAGGGAGACCCAGAGGGCCCAAAGAAGTTAGGTTACTTGCTCAGGACCACACAGCTGATGACGCGCAGGGTGTGGGGCCCTCTGACTGCATACTGCCTCTCCTTTAAGCACCTGCCTGGGGAGCTGGCCCTAAGGTTTACCTGGTGATAGGAAGAGATGAAATCTAGAAGCGTCGGCAGCATCTCTACTCCAAAGAAAAAGGAACTATTGTCAGAAAACACTGCAACCGCTGTGGCCTTCTTTCCAGGATAAGAATAAATTTGCTGAATTCTCCTTTAAGGCACTAATGACTGGGCTGCTGAACTCCACGAGCTATTATTGTTTTCCAGCTGACACTAGGCTGGCTCTCTCTTCTTTACTTTCAGGCTAATAATTAGATCTAAATCCCTGACAGGACTTTAACCACCACCCCAGGGGGTTCTAGATTTCTTTACTATTGCTTGTAAAGATTTCATTAAAAAAAAAAAAAGCCCTTTGAAGCTATAAGTTACACTCAGGCACAGCTTAAAAAAAAAATCTATTATCTATTTGAGTCTTTTGAAGAACACACACTACCATCTCTCTCCTCACCTTGAGAGATCAAATCTTATTTTTATCTCCAATTTGAAGACCAAAGATCCCCAGGAGGACCAGAGAAGGGAGCTTCATCAAATGTCATTTCCATCAGTACCTGTGTCTTTGAGAGGCTCACTGGGGTAGCATCCAGGCTATTGGAATGTCTTAACTATACATTTTCTACATATATGTGAAAATTATGGCGGCGGCTTTGCTCCTCAGGGGGAGAAATATGAAACCGCTTTTTATATGAACAAATGAATCTTGGCCTCGCGCGAGGTCGCTCTGAGCCAGGCCTCGGGGCCTTGCTGTTTACCCAACGCTGCCCTGCTCTCCTCCCCTCCCACGCTGATCTGCAACCGCGCTTGAGTGGCTGTGATCATAGAAAGCAGCCATCTGACCCAAATGGGGCACTCCAAATCCTTGGAGGAGCAAGAAAAGCCACACAAATGTGAAGCTGGCTCAGGTGGGGGATCGTGGGCCTCATTAATGTGTGTTAAAGCCACTGAGTGGCTTCTCGGGGGACCCAGTCACTCAGGAAAAACCTGTTCTGAGACCGTCTCATCATTTTATATGATGACTCCTTTGGAGAATCCCTGGTGCCTTTGAGGAGGGAGGCAAAGCGCCGGCTGGTCTCTCTTGACTAAGTCTGGTCTGTTCACACAGTAAATGATTCCAGCCAGAAGGCCCAAGGAAGAGATTTGGTAAATATTCCAGCCACACATTTCAACCAAGTGTTTTCTGGGAGATTGCATCGAAGACTTTTTCAGAGGCATAAAATCATATGAGTGTTTAATTTTACCAAACTTGTTACTTTTGAAAAAGTTGAAAAAAATGTTTTGTGTAATTTCAAGCACAATGGTTTTAAGGCCATTAATAAATAAACCACTGTCTGTCAATCAGCTTAAAGAATAAAGATTCAATAATTTTTTTTAACAACTTCCCTTGAATGGGAGTGAGAACAACTGATATTTGTTGATGCTTTCAAATATATCCCTGCACAGGACCCAGAGTAGTATTTTCTGTTCCACTCAGTGATAGTTGTTGAGCAGCAACCCCAGGTGATAGTTAGGCATATAGTTAAAGATATGAGGAGGCATGAGTTCTGTTGAATCAAGGATAATAAAACTTAAAAAAACCCAATATATATGCCTACCCATTCAACTGCAAGAATTAAATGACTGTTAACATTGCAATAAAGAAACGTTTCTTGGGATAACCATATTTGCATCCTCTAACTTGCAGAGAGATTTATGAACATTACATGCTAAAAATGTCTGGTGGAGCTGGGGGTGGAGACTCCCTGGAGAGGGAGCAGCATTCCTAGAACGACTTACCTGGGAGGTGGGTAAGTCATTCTAGCAGAGGGCTTCCACGGAGGCGGTGGGCCAGCTACTGCTACACAACTGTTGGAGAAAGAGATGTAGCAGTGGGGACGGCAAAGTGTTCAGTGCCTCCTGGTTGCCCTCAGTAATGAGTGCATGAGCGAAAAATTACCCCACAGAATTTACACAGTGATTGCTATGCACACAAAAACTTCACCCAGAATGCAACCTAACCACAGCACCCCCAAAACAAACACTTTTTAAATAAAAATGACTCAGAAGGCCTTTATGGACTGGCTTAAAAAGCTTAATTATCATTTATTTAAGAGATTAATAAGCAGAGAGTATATCCATGGAAGATATAATCCACGTTTTAAGCAAATACTCTTTAACTCTGAAAATACATTTGTTTAGAATGGAAGTCCACCAGGTTTTATGTTGTCAGTTTGACCTTGAAGAATTTAGCAGGCAATTCAAAGAAAATTAGGAAGCAAACGATAGTGGGTCTTTTTTTGGAAGACAAGTCTATGATTAAATAAGGTCATTTTAAGAGGGGGATCTGGGCGCCCGGTACCGTGCATGCTGTTGCAACATCTGTAAGGGAAAAGCAGTGGCAGATCCGTGAATCCGCCAGATTTGCCTGCTGTCTGGCCTCCAGACTGACATCGGATGGGTTTTCCGACATATAAATCATTTCTCTCCAAACCGGACTCTTTACCAAACATTTCTCATCCTCCAAATTGGGAAGACATGCCTGGTCTTCCACAAGTGACTATGAACAGAGTTGAGTTGAAAAGCTGCTGTCTTATCGCCAAATGACTAAATAAATAAGTGCTGAATAAGTGGAGTTCTAATCATTTAATCCACGATCACTTCTATGCAGTCTCCAGTGCTGTCTTTGGCATTAAATAATCAATCCAATTATCCATAACTTAAATACTTCATTTCCCTCTGATTTGATGAATGGGTCCTTGAGCATGAAGCTTAAATACTCAAAATAAACACCAGGGGTGGAGCCCCAGTATAGTCTCACTTCTAACACCCAACTCTGTCAATTGTGTGGAAATCTCTGAGCTACTGGTGAAATCATGTCCTCCATGGATGGTGTTACCATAATACATTGTTTTCTAAAGCTGTCAGACTTGAGGCCTTGAGCTGGAAGGGTTGCCACACAAAAACGAAATCCAGTTGCATCTGGCAGCCTACACCTCCGTGGGAGTTTGAAACAAGTTGAGTGTTGCTCTGGCTACACAGAACCGCTTTCTGTACTGGAGGCAGGCTATTAGACGCTTTCTGAACTCCATTAGTTACTCCCGCTGAGTGAAAAAAGTCCTCATAAATGCAAGAAAATTAAATTGCCTATGAGGTAAGGAATGAGATGGTACTTCACTGCCAAATATTATTTCCTGTTCAAATGGTTTACAATCACACATAGAATGCAGAATCACAGCACATATCTGCAAGGAACAGGCCTAAAATCTAATGCCATCTCAGTTTGGTTACAATCCCGGTTTTGTTTCATTTAACTCCCTCTCTGACCCCCATCCCTACCCCGGATGGAGTCCACAGCTCCATTCCCTCCAGGCCAGACAGACATGAGGTTCAGACTGGCCCAACCTGGGTGTCAGAGATGCTGGGCCCCAGGGATTGAGAGGCCCATGGCCCAGGCAGAGCTCCGAGCTGCAACCTTGGGTGGATAGGACTATTCAGAAAGGGAGAGACACTGTTTTTTTCTCCCCTCTCCCCTCCCTGAACTCAGGAGAAGGTGGGTACTGGATTGCAGTCAGCCATTCTGCCATCACACACACGCTCTGAAGAAGGCAACAGGAAGGAGACTGAAGCTGAGAGCTGCAGACTCTGATCCTGAGGACACTGCTGGGAGGCCCTCTCTAGCTGGACATGTGAATTGTCAGTTATATGAGCCAATAAATCCCACTTTTCTTAGGTTTAGTTTTACTTTCACTTGCAATCAAACTAGACCTAGCTGATAACCAATTAACATGGAGAACCATTTCAATTTGCATTTCAGTCTTAAAGAGGCTGATCTGATTCTACAGATAAGGTGGGACACAGAGGCAGCTCAGTTGGCTTGCTGAGGTCCTCTGCTAGTCCGGAGTATGTATACCCAGGATTAGGAAAGTGAAGTATTCACTCTACCATGGGGAAGACTAATGCATTAGACTTGCTTGGAACTTTCAGTTAAAACTCTGCTCTGATCAAACATTTACTTATTGGATACTGTTATACTTTAAAAAAAAGAACTTATAAATTAATATTTTAAGTCATCACTTGCATTGGTATGTAGGATATGGACCTGAAAATACATTGATAAACTAAAATTTCTCAGTAATGCACTTGTGGCCTGCTGAGGCAGCAATAGAAATAAGCCCAACAAAAATAGCTTAAAATGTTTTATTAAGTATATATAATATTACAGGGTAATATTTACAAAGTTATGTTTTTTAAATAAAAAAGTATCTTGGCAAAGATTGCAGATATTCAAAGCTTCAAACAGTGATAAATTGATTTAATACATATAAAAAGAAAACCTTTAACGGTAACACAGCTGTAAAACAACTTTGGTTTTTAAATCACTGCAAAAAATGGCTACTGACAAACAGCACACCTTTAATTGCTATGGAAAAAAGCCCCCAGGAGAGGATCTCACACATAGCAACACCAGAGTTTCCTTTATTTAGAATGGTTAATGGATATTTATATGGTGTGGAATCTAATTGTCAACAATGGCTCTTTGTAAATAATGCTCTGTTTAATAAAAACAAAAATGCTTCCGTCTCCCACCAACCCTGATAACAACATTTAAGATTCCACTGATACTGCCTTACAGAGAAGTTCATTACAGATGCTCTCTTCTTTTCAAAAGACTAAATTTATGGGAAAGCTGTTCTTAAATATTAAGGAAGGGCTGTCAAAAGCCAAAGGCAGGAAAGCTTCCTGTTCACTGCTCATCTCTGAAAAGTTACCTGGATTATCCCTATCAGCCATGGAAGATAACAAAGGACCCCGGTGGGTGATGGCAGTTAGTGGCTGAAAACATGACACGTGAAAAACAGCTTCTAAACAGAATCTTCATCAAATTAAACACAACATAATGATAAAGGGTTGCCCAACAATCACTTCTCTAGTTTCCAATAACAGGTGAAAAAGGGGTGTGCCATTCCATACATATACCACAGATGTCTGTTTTTGAATACCCATGTTAGGACAAGAGAAATCTAGGTGATACAGAGCTTGATCCTTATTAACGAGAAGGAAGCATAAACTCACAACTTTTTCAGCTTTATTTTAACTCAGATCACAATTTGGTTGGTCACTTACTAAAATAACTACAACATCTTGAAAAGAACAATGGGATAACCCCATTATTTTCATTCTGACATTCTCCGAAAATTAACAGGTTGGACCTAGGGTTTCCAGGTGAAAAAACGATCACCTTTGAAGGTTTTCAGAGCATGTGAAATTTGTCTAAAAAGAAAAATCTCTGGCTCACTCTATTAACAATATGGGGAAACTGAAATACAGCCTACTCAATCATCAAATTTACAGAGTGAGCATCTAATGTATGCCAACACTGCAAGAAGAGAAAGGAAGGGGGGAAAGGCTCTTGCTTTATGGTGGAATTTTTAAAACTGAATGAGAGGGGCAAGACAAACACCCAGCAGAGACACATGAAGGACCAGGAAAGGTGGGTAGGAGATGGGAGGCAGCAGATAGGCGCAGACCGCAGAGGAGAGCCAGAGGGGAGGACGGGTGGGAGGATAACGTTTTGAAGGAGAGAGAATTGGATTTGTTGCCAAAATGACAAATGTTGTCACTCTGAGAACATACAGTAAATAAAACTGAAGTCGACGGCAAAAATTGGGATCACTGATTAAAACAGCATATTATGGGGGTAACAGATAATATTGATACTCAAAACTGCTGACAACTTTAATTTGGTGTGACAGAAAACTCACTGTCCTTAGAAGTCTAATTTAAAGAGAATGAACTGGCCCAACGATGCCCAAGTAAGGGGGCGCCGGCTGCTGTGGTCCCTCTTCCAGAGAAGTTGACCAGCAATAGTGAGGGTAACAGTAACACACCTGGCCTTTCTCCTGGCACCTCTGTGTGCTGTCTAGGGCAGGGACTGCCTCCAAAGACAGGGAGTGTCAAAGAGAACGCAAAGGACGGTAAGTCCCAAGACTGAGCCCCAAAGAAATGAGAGCTGACTACATATTAAAAGGTACAACTCTGGTTCATAAAAAAGTTTATTATAAGATTTCATATAGAGAACAGGAGTTTGGATCTTTTTCAAGTCCATCTGCTTTTTTCCTCCTTTCATCAGAATTGATTTCTAAATTAACAAACTATATTAGTAAAATACAAATGTTTTCAGAAGGAAGAAGAGCAGTGGGAGCCATGAAATTTGTATAAAGGAATACAGCTCCCTCTACATGTTAATACTTTGGACAGGAACACAATTAGGGAAGAACATTTATTTTTCTTTTTTTTTCAAAAAGAACTGTTTTCATAGTATGTTCACTTTTCTGAGAGGCATCAGCAGGTCATAAATTTTGGTTTGCCATGGGCAAACCTCTTGGTCCCAACGTAAAATATGACAAGTAATTTGGCATAAACAAGGTACATGGGAACATTCAGTGGACTAAGAAATAACTACTAATAATGCAACTACAAATAGCAATGTCTTATTACACAAACAGGAAGAAAAACCAGTATTTTTAGAGGGCACTGGTGAGCAGTCAAAAAGCTTGGCAAATTACCTAGAACTTCTTAAACGTTTTAAGTGATTGAATATTCACATCAAATAGAAGTCCACCCAATAAAGATCTTTGTTTTTAAATGTTTTCACTAGAAGCATGAAATTAACATTTGCTCTCCCATAGGTACCTCACTGTTGTCCATACAGAAGAGGCACGTGCCTATCTTACACATGTGCACATACAAACACACACCCGCAAGGGAAGAAAATCTAATAATCTAAAAGTACTCCAGGCGATCACAACTGTCAGAATGTTAATCTTCTTCTAATGGCGGGTAGGAAACGCGGGGGGGTTTGTTTCACTTTTCAATCTTAGGGTAAAGTGAATACGAGGCAGGACTACAGGAGGAGATGATGAGTGTTTATCATGCAACACAGATACAACAGGAATAAAACCACCCATTCAGGGCTGGCCTGTTGGCCTGACGGAGACGCACGTTATGTTGCCATGCAGGAGACTCATAGTCCAAATCTCAGTCGTGGTTTTTCATGCCCCAGATCAGAAAAGAAGCGAAGAAACACTGTAGATTGTGCCTTCAAATCCGAGGAAGGGAATACATATGTTACCACCATCGCTATTTCTGCTGAAAAGTGTGAACATAGTTCTTTGAGAATAAGTCTGGCTCCTTTCTGAAGTGATGCTACTCTGTCACTGGACCATGTTCAAAGAGGAGAAAAAGCGCTACACCTCGTACGGCAGAAGCAAATAACAGGAGGACAAGACAGCATGTAAAGAGTCATGTGAAAAAAGGAAGAAAACATCCACCAACAAAATTACCCTCGGTCTGGAAAGGGTCTGGTACACTACATGTTGAGGGAATAACATGTGAGTGGCAACCCCCAAGAATGAAGACCATGATCCTCAGCAGCATCACACCCCACGGAGGCAGCCAACAAGATGTTCCTCAATGAATTTCTAGTCTGGACTTGATATTATGCCCCTGACCCAGAAGGGGCAGACACTACTGTGGTTAACACCATAACGGCCAAAGAGGCTGTGCCAAAGTTTGCTGAGGTTTGATGGAAGCCTCTGTTCTCATCGATAGCTCTGGGTAACCAGGGTAGTACCAGGAAATTCTCACCTTGAACCAATTTAAGTTTGTGACCTAGAGTTAAGAGGCCCCCGGATCTGGAAGGCATCATTCTTGGAAGTTGCCCACTCTACTTTTGCCCCTAATTGAATAAAAATAACAACAAAAAACTGGATATCAATTGGGCACACAACACAGATCATAATTCATTTATTAATTAAATTTAAAAATGCTTTGAATAAAAACTTAACAGTAACAATCATTTAAAGGTCAATTATTTACTTTCTCCAATAGATGGAAACCAGTTACTTTTCTTGTTTTCTTCTCCAGGACAATGAATCAAGGCCATGGTGCTTAAACACAAGTGTATTTCTTTCATGTCATACTACTCTCCAAATCAGAGTCCATCACTCCACTTCAGTTACTCTGGAAAATTGAAAAATGAATATATAATTGCTATGCATGTCTATTTTCTATGCCTTAACAAGTTGATGTATTTTAAAAATTGAAAATTGTTTCAGATATATGGTATCTAAAAATAAAGAAAAATTATTTAATTTTAGATTTGCAAAGGTCACAGACATAAACTAGACAATCCATTAGCCTTTTTAGCTGTAGTAAGCAAAAGGCCGATGCCAAATGGAAATGTAAATCAACAAAATCTGATAATCTCCGCTTGCTGGGTTAGCTGAGAAGAAGTCAAGAGATGTTGATTTTTCCAAAGCAAAAGACACTGATCCTAGAATAACAAGCTATCACTTTCATTTTAGATTGACACCATTCATTTAATGTAAGAAAATTAAATACGTGATCAGGTGTTCAGTGAAAGAGGAGATGGGACTGTGGTCCCAAGAGGGCACCTGGTACCTCACTCACCAAAAGGGCAGACACACCACGGGCATTGTGACCTGTCAGTAGGAAAAGCTCACCACACAGACATTTGGGAAAAAACCCAACAAACTCTGAATGCTAAAATGAGCAAAATTAAGGGAATTCAAAGCTTGCTATCGTTTTCATGTGCTGTGAAAATACAAAATCTGCTGTCTGTACAATGGTGCCCAAACAGTCATATATTAAGGGAAATTAATCAAGGAAGAGGCACTCAAGGCTCTTCTGGTTTTCTGAAAATGGGGAAGAGTTTAGTTTCTTCATACAACTACAGAAGAATGATACCACAGTAGGAAAAGGAGAAAAACAATGAAGTTTAAAAAAAAAACAAACACAAAAAACCAACAACAGAACATGAGAAGGCAAACACGGACAAACCATGCCATACTCTCAGGTATCAGTTCTTTTTTAAATGTCATTTAATGTTTTCCTTCTAATCCTGTTTTTTTAGGAGTGCAGTGGTTAGCAGAGCATGCATTCTTTGTAATAAAGGCTGTGACACAAATATACAGAAGTGGGATCATTCTGTGACTGCTTACTGAACACAGTCCCAGCACTGTTTTAAACTTAGTTCGCCAAAAACAACTGGCGTGTTTTTAATCTTATGCAAAAATTAATTGCACTCAGGGGGATATAGCCTCTTGAGTTAAATGCTGCATTTTGCTGTAGAGGTGAGCACGTAGGTCACAGACTTTAGAACAGTAAAACTGAAAGCAGACTATTTACATGATCAAGGAATGACTATAAATATCAAAGGTATGAAGAAAGTTTCGATAAAATGAAAACATAATTATTCAAATGTTAACAGAACTCAAATATCAGAATATGCTAAGGTAAAATTAAAACGAATGCTCACAGTACTCAATATCTCATACTTAATTAGCTTTAAGAACTAATAAATATAGGTCTTTGAAACAGTCATTGAAAATTAAAAATTATTAGCCCAGAGACCCCCTTCAAAAGGCTGGAGTAACTAAACATCTCGCTCTTTTTCAATCCTCTCCCAAAAGGTTAGAACCCAATTCTTGTTTGGAAAAGCAGAGATATTAAGTCTCCACGGGCTAAATGCAACAAAATCACCAAACAGGAGCACAAAAGAAACTCTGTCAAGATGATAAAGATTTGGGCCAATTATCTAAGTGCCTTACAAAGAGCATTTAAAGTTTCAGTCATCAGACACTGCATCTGAAAAATGTTTATTTTTTAAAGCAGTTATTTCTCTTTGTTATGAGCAATATGACTGGAAAGTCTGATTAGTGATACCCTATAGCTTTTATATTGTTAGTTTTGCAACTTGTAACAGAGTAAATAAGTTTTATAAACTGAGAAATGTAGGCCTTTATGATTTGACAGTGTCCCTTAAAAAAAAACAAACAAAAAACCACACTTTCAAGAAGCAATTTTACTTCTTTTCAATGTCCATATTTTTAACCAAGCTATAATTGCAGGTGCATTTTATACTTACCATCGTTCATCATCCCTTTTGATTCTTTAAATGCTAAGAATTAGTAACAAGCCAAGCAGTTAGTAAGATTCCACAATTAGAAATCATTTCTAAACAAACAAATATGCAGTAATAGCATGCCAAGTTAATTTTAAGATTACCATTTGATTACAAAAGCCTTCCTGGGGGTCACACCCACAGGCTCCACAAAGGACACAAAATCATTGGGAATAGAGACCTAGATCTGAGGAGAAGTGAGGTACTTCGGTCTCACTCCATGATGACAGCCTGCATCTGCCTGAAATTTATGATTAACAATGGAAACGAACTGAGATCCTTCTCTACTGGGGGTGTTACATTTCATCTTGGCCAATTAAAAAGGCAAGAGAGTCCCCCCACCCAAAATCACGTGGCTCGAGAGACACAGAACAGGGCATTTTTCTCTCAGAGGAGACAGCACTACAATAGCAATACTCTTAATTCTTGATGGATAATCAAGAAAAGAGCGGTTAGGCAATTAAAAAAAAGGCAAACACCTAGATTCTTCTCAAGGCACAGAGAGCACTCTAACTGCTTTGGGGGCTAATTCAATTTATGATGATCTGGTAATAGATCAAGAAGAACATATAAATTCGTAATAACCACATACCATTAAGAGGTTCCTCTACAGCTTTCTGGAAAATATTTAAAATATATTTACATAAAATAGAATTTATTTCATGTTCTTTCATACTATAATTTATATATGCTAACATTTAAACTGTATATAAACAGTGAATCCTATAGCCAAAAGACAAAGTAAGGCAATAAAGGTTAGGAAGACAAAGCTTGCCAAGTTTAGCTAATAGTCTGATAATAACACAATCATTCTCTTAATACTTTCCGTGCAGAACTTCCCAGCCCACCCTACCTCTCTCTGTTCAAGAAATCCTAACTAAAAAAAAAAAAAAGAAAGAAATCCTAACTATAGCAACACCAACACAGATAGCAACATAATAAACAATACAGTTAAGCCAGACAGGAGAGCAATCATTTTCAAGTCATGCAAATAGAACTGGGTCACAGGAAAGACAAGTGTTAGGACTGAAGGGTCTAATGGCCAAATTATCTTTAACAGAGGCACTCTGAAAAGTTCTAGCTGTTTGGGACCTGTGTGGCTGTGGTACCAATCTTTTCAGAGTGAACACGTGGGTGAGGCGCACCCCCCTTCCCTCGCCTCTCCGGAATGTCTGTGGAGGCTTATCAGCTTTACGGGCATGTTTAGTCACCCCTTCCCGCCACAGACAGGACAGTCTCGCTTTTGGCATCTCAGACAGAGCTATTACTAATCCTTAATCCTTTTTAGGAAGATGGATACAATATAGTCCTTTCCAGATCTTATTTCCATAAAGTAGTACCTGTCCCTGTCACCATGATGAAAAAATGGCTTTTTCCACCCCCCACCATTTATCCCTTTCAGTTTACCTCCTAAATTGCTCCTTTTCTTGGAACTTTCTCAGGTAGCTTATGATACAGAAAAACTACAGTGCAATTTGGAGGAAGAATAATGCTTATAAAACGGGGGGAAAAGGGAAATGAATCAATTCAGAACAGCTATTTTGGGGCCACATTTCCATTTATTTTATAGATTATTGTTTTTAATGAAATCAATTTAATACGAACTTCTCTCCCTCATTTTTAAGCCTGAAATATCATTCTGTATGTGCACTTCAAATGTGTACAACAGGTGAGGCAATATATTGGAACTGGCTTCTTTCAGCAGATAATGACCACTATTCATACGTACAAACTTTCCAGTTCTGGGCATGAGAAAACAGCATAATCTTAAGGAATCATTTATTCTAACCCATTGCTAGTAAACGACCAAGTTTTAAACTAGATTGGATCTATCCATGCAAAGGTCACAAAGTGACTTTGTACGTGTGTGCTAAGTCGCTTCAGTCATGTTCGACTATTTGCGACCCTGTGGACTGCAGCCCGCCAGGCTCCTCCGTCCATGGGATTCTCCAGGCAAGAATGCTGGAGTGGCTTGCCATGCCCTCTTCCAGGGGATCTTCCTGACCCAGGGATCAAACCCGCGTCTCTTATGTCTCCTTCATTGGCAGGTGGGTTCTTTACCACCAGTGCCACCGGGGAAACCCTGAAATAACTCCAGTGTTCTCTTAATTTGATGTCGTGGTGAATGGTGAGCCATGGGGTTCAATATTTCAATTACCATTCCTCAGACTAAACCATCAAGCATCACACCCAATTCATTTAAGAAATTTTAACTTACCTTAGGAGGTTGTATAGTCCTATGATTGGAAGCTGATGACATTAAAAAATAAGAAGATTAATTTAGTAAATGAAATAAATTAAGGCAATATTATGTTTAATTTTAAGATAAAACATTCAGGGCTAAAACTAAACGTGTCAGAAACTCCACTGAAAGAGTTTGGCTTTGATAGACTAAGGGCAGAACACTCTTAATCATATGTACTGACAGAAAAAAACGATGCAAATAACCCCAATCACATAATAAACACATACACACTCTCATTTGTACATGCCACATGTCCCTCGAAATCAGTCACTTGTTACACTTCGTGGTAGAGTCATCTACTCACCCCCGCTGTAGGCTTTGCACCCCTCCCTACTCAACCCCGCTGGAACGGGGAACTGCCCACCCTCAGCTCACTGCTGTTGATCCTGGAGCCCGTCCCCTTTTTTTCTTCTTCCATCTTTCCAGTTTTCAAAGCTCCAGCTAGCTCACAAACTAAAGAAAATATCAGAGCCCTCTGAGTTTAGAGACTTATTTGAGGCCAGCTAGTTTTAGCTACAATCAAGCCCTTCTCTGTCTGTATTCCTTCTTAGCTTTTCAGGTCACCCTTCACTGCCTCTCAGTGGCTTGGTTAATGAAGATGAAGAAATAAGGGCATGAAGAAAGTGACAAGAGAATGGCTCTCACTGCAAGGGGAAGAAGAGAAACATTCCTTAAAAATACCAAGTGAGAAGGCCCAGGAGCAGCTAAAACTGGTCTTAAATACAGAATCAGAGTCCTACAGACACAAAAGCATCAAGGGGCAACACCGTGTGGGTCATTCTGGAGGAAGAGGATGCTACTGGATGGTCCATTCCACTGATCTCTGACTGGATGATGGCCCTGGATTTACTTATGAGCACACTGAGGCAGGCCCCTAGAACGACTCTGGTCTTCTGCGCTTCTCTATGCCTCCTCTACCAAGCTTCCAAAGCTGATGGGAAATGGGGGTGAGGCCTGAGCCAAGGGAAGCCCATCTACAGACAAGTCAGGAGCTTGGTAAGACCTGCTCCAAAAAGGGAAAAGGGCAACTGACTGGCCTGCAGAGTTTCTTTCCCACTGGAACCTGGAGAGGAGAAGAAAGAAGATGAGAAAGCTGGTGAAGGGCAAGAAAGGCAAAAAGGAGACAGAACGTAAGCAAGGAGAAGCTCAAAGCTTAGAGCCAAAGGTAAGAAAACAGACCAGTGAGAAGACATGAATAGGCTCAAAAAAACAAAAACAAAACGTTAAGGAGAGGATGAGCTATCTGGCTAGCAGGTAAAGACCGGAAGAGAGAGAATGTAAGTACACTGGCAGGAGGGCATCCGCTAACTCTTGCTACTGAGAGGGCCAGCCATGACTCATAGACTTTAGAGATGTGTTGGATTCTTCCAATTCCTAAACCGCGTAGTTGTTCCACTCTCTGTGAGGATCAGTTATGTATCTGCTGTCACGAGATTCCAATCTCTGTTAGTGCCATGTGTGGTTTTAAAGTAAATCTCCTTTACTGGAGGCATTTGAAAGTGGTTTGGTCCTTGAGACCAAACTAGAAGAAATCTCTTTTTAAAGTATTATGGAATAAAATGTGTTGGGAATATGGGTAATCACAATGAGCAACCTCTGAAATAAACCAAGCAGAATTACAGAACTTTATTTGGGACAATCATGGTAGTTAAATGTATATACAACTTACTTCAACTAAACCATGCCCCGTGTCTATGTTCTATCAAGGAAAAGAGAACTTAACAGCCACGTAATGTAAAGGGTCAGAAGTAAGATTTTAAAGGTATATTTTTGAGCTCATAAATTGTTAGAATTAGTATTAAGAACTGCCAAGCCACTCTCTTAATAGTCTTAAAAAAGTGTGAAGAAGTTTCTGAGTTCTAATTCTCAGGCCCAAGGAGCATCACATTTGGCTAGCCCATTCTGAAACAAAGAGCTCTATAAAGAACATTGATTCAAAGGGCAGCAGTCAGCTGTGATCCCTCTAATATAAGACCAAACAACGCAGAAGTGACTTTCGCTTGAGTTAATCCTCTCTAATAGGCATATGACCTATGTGACGAAGGAATGATTGTGATTTGTCTGCCGTTGCTGTGGGCCTAAGGCATGACGGCCATGTATGTATGTATATATGTGAGTGTGTGTGTGTGTATAAATCACAAGCCTTAAGCATTTCATGTAAGCTCACTTGCAATGCTTCTTCTCTATCAAAAACACTTGACACAAGAAGCAAATATATTTCCAGGTTTTGGGTTTTCAGGAACAACTTTATCTTTTGATACCAGATTCACCTCTCCCCAACGATGGGCAAGAAAATATCACTGAATTTTACAGATCTATTCTGGGTCTTTCTAAAATATGTGAGATGTGGTCAATATGGTTCCTGACTGCTAGGAGGTTGATTTGTATCAAAATATGACTATATTCCCTTATACAGAACTAAATAGTAATGGCTTAAGAAAATGAACAAGTAATGACCCTTATTAAGAATGAACATAAGCACCCTACATAGGTAATACACCCAACTTCACTCAGTTTAGTTAGTTCTTTTTAATCTTCTATATTTTCTCATATTGTTATTGTTCTCAACCCTTGATTTCATTTTACGAAACAAATGTTTCAGTAAACAAACTCCAACACAGTTAAAAAATAACATAGAAAATGAAATTTAAAACCCTAATATTTAAGGCTACAAATTTAAATTGGGAAATAATAAAATAATGAAAATAATGAAAGTTAAATCTCTCACAGGGACATAAACAGCTTGGATTTAAAAGTCAAGACACATTCTTTAGACTTTCCCAAAATAGAGCATCAACAACAAGTAAAAGTTACATTGAAAGCATTTACAATTTTTACTTCCTGATACAAATGCTCAAATTTGCAACCTTAAATGTTATATATACTCATATTTACACATCCAGTTATATATGAAAAACACATCAACTTTTCTAGTCTACCACATTATCTAAAGAGCTACTTTCCTGTACCTTTTCTCTTCTTGCCCTTCAACTGACCAAAGGCATTTCTCTGAACTGTGGTATCAGACAAGTTGATTTGAAAAGTTAATTTAGAAAAGTCTCAAAATGTAAATAAAACCTAACTTAATTCTTCACTTACATATACTTACAAAACTACCATAAAGAAAAAAACAGTTTGAGGAACTTCCTAGGAATTCAGTTTCACTTTGAATTTAATGTGAGAATAATACGCTTGTAATGATAATGGTCCTCAGGCTTCTCAGGGGTGAGAGCAATGTCAAGTGGGCAGCAGCTAGCAGATGCCTATTTCCACTGAGTCAGCATCTCCAGGCCTGCTGGTCCTCAGACAGGGAAGGCAAGAGGGAGCATGGGAATAAAAGGGAGAGGAATCCAGATAATGAGGGGAAAAAAAGAACAAAGAGCTGACCACCAGTCAAAGGCACCTAACGCTACATCGGCTGCAGGGGTGCTGCAGGTCACATGCTGTTCTCAAGTATTGACAGGGAGCAACATCATTAGCAGAGTCATCTTCAAGAACCAGACAAATGGTGACTAAAAGACCCAACAAAAATAGAATCTGTATCAACATTCATAATGTGATGCCCATGACGGCTACCAAATGGATGCCACTCTGCTGTAGAAGTCTTGTGTTTTATGGTTTGAACTAAGAAAATGTCATTAAGGAAACAACTCTGACTTATGAATACATAAAGATAGGGAAATTTTAGTTAAGTATTTTAACTGTTTAATAAGCATTAATTAAAGGGGGGGCAAAACATATATAACAGAAATGAATTCAGTGACTAGTCAGTGAAAGTTGAAGTTCATAAATAAAGGCAAAATTTCTTTGAAAGTACTATTCAAGTCATGTGGGAAATTATTTGACAATTCAAATTTATGTTAATTTTTAGAAACATACAGAGTTCACCTAAAGCAAAGCAAAAAAAGTGATGTTTTTCCTCCATTAATTTCTAACTTTTGATTTCCTGACAAATGTTTAAGAGTTTGCCTTAAAAAACAGAAATCTTTTATTTAAAGCAAAAAGTGAAAGTGAAGTCGCTCAGTCATGTCTGACTCTTTGCGACCCCATGGACTGTAGCCTGCACCAGGCTTCTCCATCCATGGGATTTTCCAGGCAAGAGTACTGGAGTGGGTTGCCATTTCCTTCTCTAGGGGATCTTCCTGACTCAGGGATTGAACCAGGTCTCAGGGATCAAACCCAGGTCTTCCACCTTGCAGGCAGACGCTTTACTCTCTGAGCCACCAGGGAAGCTTAAAGGGAGACTGATATAAACCAGGGACTTCCCTAGTGGCCCAGTGGGAAAGTACCCGCCTGCCATTGCAGGAGACACAGGTTCGATCCCTGGGTCAGGAAGAGCCCCTGGAAAAGGAAATGACAACCCACTCCAATATTCTTGCCTGGAGAATGCCCATGGACAGAGGAACCTGGAGGGCTGCGGTCCACAAGGTCACAAAGAGTTGGACACAACCGAATGACTAGGCACAAGACATAGCACAAATGATTTCAAATTAATTATTTAAAAAATACAGCGGCATTTGCTGTGTTTTCTCATTTTTGGAACTACTCATGCATTTCTTTGGTTCTAGACAGTAAGAATCAACCAGAAGCATTATCCAGACTAGACACTGGAAATTCCCGGCATAGGCTAACAAAAGTAAGGCTGACTTACCAACACATTTCATATAAACTAATCCAAGTAATTCTGCTAGAGCTATAATACCCAAACCTGAAATCAGAAGAGGACCATGCACTGGGACACATTCTGTAAAAACAAATGAAGTTCTATATTAGAAGTTCATATGAAATAACTGATTTTTTAAAAGAACTAGCAATGACAGTAATAATATTGAGTTTTAAGAAGTTAATCTTTTATTAAGAAACAAAAATTATCTACATTTGTTCATCACTATTAAGTCAGTCAATGAAATGACTTCAAATTATTAAAAGAAAAAATCCTTTGTCTGTATAATATGTACCTTATCACATCAAGACTAATGGGAAATAGTGTGTAAAGCCTAAGGCCCCAACCCACTGGATGGAGCCTAGTTATTTGAAAAGCTCTCTCACAGATAGAGGCAGAGCAGTCTGGCTGCTGAAAGAATCGACCCCCAAGCCATACACAGCCAGTATACTCATGGTGATGTGGAAAGTCGTATGCAAGGATGTGGAGCAACAGGAACTTTCATCCATTGCTGGTGGTAATGCAAAATGGTATAGCCAGCTTCGAAGACAGTGTGGCAGTTTGCTGAAAAACTAAATATGTTCTTAACATACAACCCAACAACGGCACTCCACTGGAGTTGATACTTATGTCCACACAAAGACCTGTGCATGGATGTGTAGAGCAACTTTATTCTTAATTGCCCCAAACTGGATGCAACCAAGATGTCCTTCAATAAGTGAATGGATAAACAAACCGTAGTATGCAATATAATGGAATGTTATTCAGTGCTGGAAAGAAATGAGCTATCAAACCACAAAAAGACAGAGAAATCTTAAATGAATATTACTAAGTAAAAGAAGCTAATTTGAAAAGGCAACATACTATGGACACATTAAAAACACTGGTGGCTGCTAGGGTAATTTTTAGGGCAGTGAAACTTAGCTGAATGATATAATATCTATGACTATGATCCATATCATTATACATATATCAAAATCATAGCATATACAACACTAAGAATGAACCCTCATGTAAACTATGCATTTGGGGTTATAACATGTCAGTGTTGGTTCAATGACTATAACGCATTTACCACTCTGAATGCGGGATGTTGATCGTGGAAGAGGTTGCTAGGGGGGTATGTGGGAACTCAGTACTTTCTACTCAAGTTTTCTGTGAACCTGAAGCTACTCTAAAAAAAATGAAGTCTACAGAATAAAAGAAATAAGGAAAAGAAAGAGGACTCCGTCCAAGAGAAAGCCCTACTAAGACAAAGGGAGACCAGACGGCCGGGACTCTTACCTGAGACACAGAGGCTGAATCCGACCACAGATAGCACATAGCCCAGAATCTGAAGGATCAGTATGCTGATGGTGATGGAGGACATCCCCATAGCTGGGGGAGCAGAAGTGGGTTCAGAGTATTTAAAAAGCAATCACTCCTACTTGTATTTTGTGCAATCAAGAATAATAGCCTGTGACCAAAGACTACCTCTGGATTTCTTGTCAGATGGTAAATTCTTTCCCAGTGACCTATCTCCTATGTCTAGATCTGTAAATTTATAACAAATCAATACTTTTCCAATGTATAGCAGGCCAGAGATAGGCTCTAAGGCTGAGAGTCACATGGGTAACTAGAAAAAAATAGATTCTAACATTAACAAAAATGTTAGTGATTTACTCCTAAAATGCAGTTAAAATGATACCAATTACAGGTTGGATATCTACACGTTAAGATTTGCCATAACTAAAAAAAAAGCTACTCTTTCTTATTTATAATTCTATTTTCTAGAACTAGTTAAAACCTGAAATAAAAATATGATGATAATCATTAGGAAATTATATAGCATAACTTTAAAAATACACTGATATCAAATATACATAAAAATAATTTTTTACAAGATAACTGAATGCCTTGAAAACCCAAGCCAACTTTAAAATAATTCCATATGGGTAAAATATCACTAAGAATAGCCTGGGAAATCTTTTAACAAAGCAACTTCTATTGAGTTGTTAAAAAAATCATACAACAATATTTTAACCAAAAATGCTGTTCTTTAAATGAAAATGGTGGACAAAATCATTCCATAACAACAAATACTCACCTATCATAAACACACAGTAATGAAGTAATATTAATATTACTGTAGGAAGTACAATTAAACCAAGTCCCGAAGCATTCTTCGTTGAATATTCACCTGTTAATAATTAAACATAATAGTTAATATTTTCCTGCAAACCTCCTACTCTTACAAAACATTACTTAATGTATTAAATGTATTAATCTCTATACCACTCTTACAAACTACAAAAGGTTTAAAAATATTTCCTCCAAAACTTCACACAAAATAAATGACTTTTTTATTATTCTAGACCAAATTTAAGACATGTAAATATCGATTCATAAGTCTGATGATGCCAAATCTTGAGTTGGTTCTGCCTCCTTCTTAACTACTTCTCATTATTCCAATGAGAAACTCTGGGATCTCTTACCATTCCCTTCACTTGCTATAGTCAACCTGTCCCAAAGTCAAAGCAATTGTTCTTTAAGTTGTCTTCTGAATTACTCTCCTTCCTCCCCCTGTCAAAGTAGCGCTCAAAATTCTACAAGTCAGGCTTTAACAGTACATGAACCATGAACTTTCAGATGTTTAAGCTGGATTTAGAAAAGGCAGAGGAACCAGAGATCAAATTGCCAACATCTGTTGGATCATCGAAAAAGCAAGAGAGTTCCAGAAAAACATCTACTTCTGCTTTAGTGATTATACCAAAGCCTTTGACTGTGTGGATCACAATAAACTGTGGAAAATTCTTCAAGAAATGGGAATACCAGACCATCTGACCTGCCTCCGGAGAAATCTGTACGTAGATCAAGGAGCAACAGTTAAAACTGGACATGGAACAACAGCCTGGTTCCAAATTAGGAAAAGATTACATCAAGGCTAAATATTGTCACCCTGATTATTCAACTTATAGGCAGAGTTCAGTTCAGTTGCTCAGTTATGTCAGACTCTTTGCGACCTCATGGACCGTATAGCACACGAGCCCTCCCTGTCCATCACCAACTCCCGGAGTCTACCCAAACCCATGTCCATTGAGTCGGTGATGCCATCCAACCATCTCATCCTCTGTCGTCCCCTTCTCCTCCTGCCCTCAATCTTTCGCAGCATCAGGGTCTTTTCAAATGAGTCAGCTCTCCGCATCAGGTGGCGAAAGTACTGGAGTTTCAGCTTCAACATCAGTCCTTCCAATGAACACCCAGGACTGATCTCCTTCAGGATGGACTGGTTGGATCTCGTTGCAGTCCAAGGGACTCTCAAGAGACTTCTCCAACACCACAGTTCAAAAGTGTCGATTCTTCGGTGCTCAGCTTTCTTTATAGTCCAACTCTCACATCCATATATGATTACTGGAAAAACCACAGCCTTGACTAGACGGACCTTTGTTGGCAAAGTAATGTCTCTGCTTTTTAATATGCTGTCTAGGTTGGTCATAACTTTCCTTCCAAGGAGTAAGCATCTTTTAATTTCATGGCTGCAGTCACCATCTGCAGTGATTTTGGAGCCCAGAAAAATAAAGTCAGCCACTGTTTCCACTGTTTCCCCATCTATTTCCCATGAAGCAATGGGACTGGATGCCATGATCTTAGTTTTCTGAATGTTCAGCTTTAAGCCAACTTTTTCACTCTCCTCTTTCACTTTCATCAAGAAGCTTTTTAGTTCCTCTTCACTTTCTGCCATAAGGGTGCTGTCATCTGCATATCTGAGGTTATTGATATTTCTCCCGGCAGTCTTGATTCCAGCTTGTGCTTCTTCCAGCCCAGCATTTCTCATGATGTACTCTGCATATAAGTTAAATAAGCAAGGTGACAATATACAGCCTTGATGTACTCCTTTTCCTATTTGGAAACAGTCTGTTGTTCCACGTCCAGTTCTAACTGTTGCTTCTTGACCTGCATACAGGTTTCTCAAGAGGCAGGTCAGGTGGTCTGGTATTCCCATCTCTTTCAGAATTTTCCACAGTTTATTGTGATCCACAGTCAAAGGCTTTGGCATTGTCAATTAAGCAGAAATAGATGTTTTTCTGGAACGCTCTTGCTTTTTCGATGATCCAGCACATGTTGGCAATTTGGTTTCTGGTTCCTCTGCCTTTTCTAAAACCAGCTTGAACATCTGGAAGTTCACGGTTCACATGTTGCTGAAGCCTGGCTTGGAGAATTTTGAGCATTACTTTACTAGTGTGTGAGATGAGTGCAATTGTGTGGTAGTTTGAACATTCTTTGGCATTGCCTTTCTTTGGGACTAGAATGAAAACTGACCTTTTCCAGTCCTGTGGCCACTGCTGAGTTTTCCAGTCTTTACTGAGTTTTCCAGTCTTTACTAACATGCCCTGTCTTTTCTAACTCCAACTGCAAACAGAGCTACCAAATTGATATTCCTAAACATTATACCTATACTGTATTTTGCTCAAAAAACAAGGCTTCCTCCAGTTTGCACTTGTGAGTCCCAGCATGTCTCTGCTGCTCATTCACGTGCTGCAGACCCTTCCCCCCAACTCACACTGCCGTCCTTCATGGGCAACTGCAAACTCAGACCCATCTGGGTTCCCACATTCATCCCTCCTTCCAAGTCGTGGCTAATGACGTGTGCCTCTGCAGCGGCCTGATGGCTGCTCTACAGGGATGTCCACCTCCCAGATATCCCAGCTCTGTAAATGTTAACTTATATAGTAAAATACATGATGAGGTTAAGGGTCTGAAAGAAGGGCTGTCTCCTGGATTTCGCAGTGGGCCCTGAATCCAGTGACAGGTAGCTTTGTAACAGAGAAGTGCAGGAAATTAAGTGGAGACACAGAGGGGAGGAGACCGCGTGGCCATGCAAGACGTTGGGGGCTTCCACAAGCCAGAGAGACGCACAGATGGCCAGCAAACACCAGAGCATGGAGTAGACTCTCCCCTAGAGTGTCAGGAGGGTGTAAGGCCCTGATTACACCTTCATTTCAGATTTATGACCTCCAGAATGGTGAGAGAATTTCTATGGTCTGAAGATACCCAGTGTGTGGTAGTTTGTTAACAACAGCCCTAGGAAACTAACATGCACCTCTTCAGAAATGTCCTCGACCTTATCAATCCCTCCTTCCCTCTAATAACTGTATATCTTACCTGGGATTAAAAGAAAGGCTCCAACAATGACAAGGACAGTGAGCAGTAGTCCAGCAACTAATAGAAAAATGGCTTTCTCCTTCGTATAATTGGATTTATATTTAAGTGCTTAAAAAAAACACACAAAGAATTACACGAACTCAATCACAAGAAATAAAGCCATTTATGTAACTTACAAGGTGCAAAGATTAAACTGGTAACTTACGATAATTGAATAACCTTTGAATAACAAAACTCCACATCACGTCAAGCCACCTCAAATCTCTTTCATAATGAGTCATTGGTTAAATGGTATCATGGCAATATAAATATGGACGCTGACTTTATAGGTGATACTTTATTCCCCTAAAATGAAGTTATATATACCAGGCTTTCTCAATCATAGCATTATTAGTATTTTAGGTCAGTAAGTTGCCGCCATTAGGCACTGCTCCACACACAACAGAATGTTTAGTATCATCCCTGACCTCTGCACACCTCATACCAGCAATAACCCCCAAACTGTGTCAATTGAGAATATCTCCAGACATTGTTCCCTGAGGAACAGAACCGCTGTGTCCATTTATGACTAATAGACACACTGCTGAGGAGAAATAACTGGCTAATCAGTTTTATCGAGAAAAAGAGAAATTTGTAATACCTTATATAAAATTAGTAGCACGTCTGGAAATCCAGATATTTTGTTTTGAAAAAGTATACATTGGACAAATCACACCCTCTTGAAATCCTGAGGTGGGGGGTAAGTGCTTACATTGTTCAATTAAAATAATTTCATACAAATAAACTACCAATACTCCACAGGTTTTAATATATATGTTACACTTCTGATACTAACTCTGTTGTCAAGAATCCAGCTTCCGTAAAAGAATGATGTAATGCATAAACCTAAAAATGTTATTTTTTTTTATCATGTATTTACCCTTCCAGTTTTGTTTTGGTTGAAATTAATGTTTTACCAAGAAAGTTGCTAAAAGATACACTGACTATCAGAAAGAAAGAGTGTGTGATTGAAATTCAGCTATTTCATCCATGCACGATTTTCTCCATGTTATTTACCAACAGGCAGTTGTCTTGAGAATTTTTTCAATAATTTTATATTTAGCTTTTAATTTTCATCTAGTAAAATGACAGATAAATTACAGTAAGAACAACTAATAAACTCAAAAATGAACATGATAAAATCTATGTTTAAGGTATTATAACCTAGAATTAGACTATAACCTATAGCTAAGCATTTAAAAGGTATTTAAAATCTCTACTCATACTTTAGACTGTAACCTCAACTTTGTCCTCTTTAGGGGGATGGAGGGCTAACTGTAATTAATCCTGAAGCTGAAAAGTGAAATTCACATTAATCAGAAAAAAGTAAGAAACGATAAGCTTGCCAAGCCTTCATTCGATCTATCCAGCCTTGGAACTTATGTGACTATGACTCAGTCATGTCCCTGCCTTCTTATAGGGCACAGATTTTTCCCTATAAGCCTACTTTCTAGTCTCAAACCCTGGCTATGATGATAAAAATTCAGTGCATATGTTACAAAAGGCACAGATAAAGACAGAAAAAGAAACCTTCTCTTTTTGAATTTTTTTTCAAAATTTACTTTTAATTGGAGGATAAATGCTTTACAATATTGGACACACGGCAGGGTTTTCATTTTAATCCCATGTATGTGTGCTCAGTCACTCAGTTGCGTCTAATTCTCTGCGACCCCACGGTCTATAGCCTGCCAGGCTCCTCTGTCCACAGGGTTTCCCAGGCAAGAATATTGGAGTGGGTTTCCATACCCTCCTCCAGATGATCTTCCCAACCCAGGGATCAAACCCACGTCTCCTGTATCGGCAGGCAGATTCTTTACCACTGTGCCACCTGAGAAGTCCCAATCCCATGTATACTATTAACTAAAAAGAGCTTGAAATTTCTGCAAAAGGCTTCTAAAATAGAAGCTGTTTCAGATTACCTCACCATCAAACAAATATTCACAAGATACACTCCTAGGTTTAACTCAGCACATAAAAGAGCTACAAAGATCAAGCAGCCAGACTTCACCCTAGAGTCCAGTATGTGAAAGTTGCTCAGTTGTGTCTGACTCTTTGAGACCCCATGGACTATACAGTCCATGGAACTCTCCAGGCCAGAATACTGGAGTGGGTAGCCTTTCCCTTCTCTAGAGGATCTCCCCAACCCAGGGATCGAACCCAGGTCTCTGGCATTGCAGGTGGATTCTTTACCAGCTGAGCCACAAGGGAAGCCCAGAGTCCAGTATAAGTACATGAAAAATGGCTGATTTATACCATTCTTAAGAAAAATAAGAGTTTGAACCTCATATAAAATTCAATTTCTTCAGGCTTAGCAGAGCTACAGGAGAAAAATAACGTCAACAATAAAAACAAAAATAAAATGCCACAAAATGCTATTACTGACAGTGTTTTGCCATAGAAAGGTCTTTTTAAAACCTTTTGGATGTAGCTTTCATTCCTGCTGATTGGTTCAACTACTAATTTTCAAGGCCACCTAAACTATCCTCAAATTTAAGCAGCAATGTTCAACAAATATAATTAGTGGAGTCTACTTAAGTAATCACAGGCAATGAAAGATTATGTCCATGTTTTCTTTAGTAAACCTTAAAAAGGGTTTCTTTTGACTCATTTTCTTTGCTTATGATGGCCACGTTTTAGCAGGTCCCATAGCAAGTCTGTAGAGCATCTTTTTGTTAGGCTCTTTTGTTTTATAGTTGGAATCACATGGCATGCAGCCTTCTCAGATTGACTTCTTTCACTTAGGAATATGTATTTAAGGTTCTTTCATATCTTTTAATGATTGACAGCTGATTTGTTTTCAGTGCTGAATAATATTCCATGGTCTGGATGTACCACAGTTTATCCATTCTCCTATTGAAGAATATCTAGGTTGCTTCCAAATTTTGGCAATGATGAACAAAGCTGCTATAAACATCCATGTGTAGATTTCTGGACTTCAGTTTTCAACTCCATCTGGGTAAATACCAAGGAGTTGGGCTTCCCTGGTGGCTCAGTGGTAAAGAATTCATCTGCAATGAAGGAAATGAGGCTTTGGTCCCTGGGGTGGGAAGATCCCCTTGAGAAGGAAATGGCAACCCACTTCCAGCATTCCTGCTTGGGAAATCTCAGGAGCCTGGTGGGCTAAAGTCCATGGGGTTGCAAAAGAGTCGGACACAACTTAGCAACTAAACAACTATTACTGGATCATATGATAAGAGTACATTTAGCTTTATATGAAACCACCAAACTGTATTCCAAAGGAGCTGTACCATTTTGCATTCCCACTAGCAATGAATGAAGAGTTCTTCTTGCTCCACGCTCTGACCAACATTTGGTGTGGTCAAACTTATGTTTTTAAGAAAAACCTACAAACGTAGTGCTGACTGACACAGGAATACCAAATACACACGGAGACAATGTCAAGTTTTTTTCAACACATTAGGAATTCCAAGTTCCCCTTTTATACCTTCTATAAAGTAATGAAATCTAGCCAGCTACTTCTCAGAGATGAGATGGGTAGTTCATTCATTTGTTCTATCTTTACTGTGTGCCTACCATGTACTGGGCCTGTTTATTAGCCCAAGTCATATCAACCAAATCGAGGCACAAGTAGAAGTTACTTTACTCAATAATAATAATTGATCACGCACCTACTATGTGACAATCACTATTCTAAGTTCTGGCAGTGAACCAATAATTCTGCCTCAATGCTCCTTATATTCTAATGTATGAATGAATGTGTGTGTGTTGGTGGTGGGGAATGAGTGACGGGAAGTATTGCTCCCAGATATTCTCCTCCAGTTAAGTAAAAGATGTGGGTCTAGCCTAAGCAAGCCCTATGGCGTATTTAAGCTTTCAAATTCAGGTGAACAGAGAAATGACATGTCCCTCTAGCCACCTGAAGAAACGTGGCTAGTACTGTTGATAGATACTCCATTAAGGCTTTTTTTGTGTCTTTATCACTGATGTAAGGACATATACAACAATGCAGGGTGTGGTTGAAGAAGTCTAGTGAAATTACCAGGTTCAACCTGGAGATCAAATAAAACCACCATCTTAGTTTTCATGACATCCCAAAAAGGGGATTCAACAAGCCCAGATAGATCCACCACAGGCTGAAGTCCAGCTAACAAAACCCCAAAATTCATGAATTCAATGCCTGTTCTAGCTGCATGACAATTAAATGATCCACTTACTAATTAAGTGATTAGTAAGTTTAGTGGTGAGATAGGAAGGTTAACCAATGAGGTAAACAACACATCAAATAAAGAATAAATCATGAAGGGAAGACATACACTTGATTATATTATTACAGTGCTATCTTATGATAACTCTCAGAAAGTAATTTTAGGATGTTTTTGGTATCAATTGAACTGCACAATGGTACTCTCTCTGATGAAGGATAAAGCACATCTGGTAAGTTTTTAAAAAAGATTACAACTTCAAAATGTTTATTTAATTATATTAAAATTACTATTTTAAAAGTATTTAACACACGTTAAAAAAAGAAGGCTTTGTGAAACTGGTACTAGATGAAAATGAATAATAATGCCAATAACAAACTGATTACTTGCCAAAAGGCGAGTAAAATAATTTTATAATGAATGCCATGCACTATCCAACTTTCTTTGATGAAACAATTTTGTCAAAATGAAGACTGATGAGAAATCACATTCCTACAGGACAGAGAAATAAAAGAGCCCAAGTTTCATGAAGTCTGGGCTTTGAAGTACTTTGAATATAAAAGATAAAAGAAGGCAACGCCTAACATACTAACTTCTTTTCCTTGGTTCCAAACATTCCTGGTCTTATGGACCGTGCCACACCTTCAGAATAGATGCAGGAAGGTGGGACGTTTGAATTTGGAAAGAGTCAAAGTAATAGCAACTGTATTTCTACAAAAGAGCATATTGCTAAGCTGTAGGTTTGTTCAGTTCCTTCCACAATAAAATCACTATAAAAAACCACATTTTAATAAGCAGAATTTGACAATTATGCAGACAGGACCAGGGAAAAGCAATGGGAGTTCAGGATTCTTTAACAGACCCTTAGTGATAATATTTATGATGATGCTGTTTTGCCTTCCTGGATAGAAGTTTCTAGGACAGTTAGTATGTCTTTGTGTGTGTGCATGCGTGCTTAGTCGCTCAGTCATGTCCACTCTTTGCAGTCCCACAGACTATAACCGGCCAGGTTCCTCTGTCCACAGAATTTCCCAGCAAGAACACTGGAGCAGGCTGCCATTTCCTTCTCCAGGGGATCTTCCCAACCAGAGGACTGAACCCAAGTCTCCTGTGTCTCCTGCACTGGCAGCTGGATTCTTTACCTGTAGTGCCACCTGGGAAGCCCATGTATGTCTCTATTTCCTCAGAATGACTTTTCTAATCTACAAAGAAATTCTGTTCCATGACTTCTTTTCAATGTGGTTTCATGGCCTAATCACTTTCAAAATTAAGCTAGTACTCAAGTTTGGACTCAAAAACGTAGCAGGATCTCAAGGGTGTTGTGATGGAGAAATTTTTTCTTTGAATTCAATAGAGCCTCCAGTCAAAAACCTCTGAGTAGTAACCAAAATCATTGTGGAATCATCTTGAGCAAGGACTAGAAAGTTAGAAAACAAAGTGAAAGATGCCTAGAATGAACAAATTTGAAATTACAGCTGTTTCTCTCCTTCTCTGGTTCTGATATGCATCAATTTCAGTTACCATCATTTAGTTAAATAACACAAGTCCTCCCAAAACACAGTTCACATTTCCACTACCCAAATATAGTAACTGAGTAATTGCATAAAGTGTAAACCTCACTGTTATCTCTTCAATCCACAAATCACTACATAAATAAGAGATGTGCACCACCATCAGTGACCAATCACGTCACCCTTCTCAAAGACTGCTGGTGACTGCTCACTGCACATCTGTTATTCGATTCCCACACAGACAGCAAAACATATGTTGTGGTACCTCCTGTCTCCCAGTCATAAACCACTGTGACATTTTACAATGGATAATCAAAAGAGGAAACTGGGCAATAAAGATGAAGGAGCAAAGAAACGAGATGTGATAATGCTGGAAGCAAAACTCCAATAGACGGTAACAGGCATTATAGAATAGCTAACTATGGAATGTAATATTACTGCCATTCAAGAGACTCTCGATATACAGCCAGAAGAACTTAGTAGAAGTGAACGTATTGGCATACACGAGGACAATGAGGTAGCTGTGACAAAAATGAAGATGTCCCGGAAGAAGTGACTGGCAAAAAAACTTCACATGAAAGCAACTCTTGGAGACAGTTCATGACAATAGAAGCGTAAAGGACAGTTCAAGACATGAAAGTGCTGGGAGCTGATTAGATCTTAGAAAGGAGAGTGACAATTCACCAAGGCACAGACAAGATGTATGCTCTGTATTCAAAGTTATATAACAAGAAAAGGCAAGCATTTTTCAAACTGCTCTTGACAAAATTCACCAATTCTCAATGTTTTTAAGGTTTTACTTTATCATGTACTAAATATTAATTTCACTCTTTTTTCATTTCCTAATACATTTATTACTGACAATAAGAGAGGTTTTAATGTTTTGACAAAAATTTAAAGGTCAGGGAACAACAGTAGTTTTGGCATTTATTATTAGGTTGCTTTGCAGAGTTTTGGCTCACATGATCATGTTTATAGTCCTGCAGTTCTGTGTAAAGCAGGGATTCAATGAATATAACAAAAGTTCTAAAGAAGAAAAAATAAGAACAGGCAATTGTATCACAAAGAATTTCAACATGTTATCCAGTTCTCAACATGGAGTTAAACATTAATCCTATAAAAACCGGATGTCTTGGTGAGAAGCACTTGAAATCATTCATTACACATCTAAATGATGGAAAATACGTCATATTGACAATGAGTAAGGAAGAACAATTCTGAAAATCAGCCAGGAACATAATTGTCAGCGCAGTGGGAAGCTGAGTTGGTATAGTTTTCAGAACAAAAACAAAATGCCTGAAACAAAATCCTATTAGAGATTCATTACTTCAGCCAGCAAATCTCTAATTTGTTAGCCAAAGTAACTCAGTTAGCAGAAGGCTTGGTGTTTGATTCTAGGAGTCTCTGAGCAGTTGGTTTACCATAAGATTCTGTTTAGACATTTGTAAGTTAAAGCTAAAGGCAAAGGTACTTCCCTGTGAGAGACCTTTGTGGTTGAAACATGGGCTAGGGCTCACCATATTTGGGATTCCTTGGCTTGGCTTCCAGGGTTTAGAGGTCTCAAAGTTTCTTTCTCAGGAGGATCAATGGCATCCTAAGACACAGTCCAAAATACAGTTCTGGTATAAAGAAACTTTCTCCTCAAAGTGAAAGCATAATCTGATGTCTTTACTGGATGTTTAGCTGATGGAAGGTCTAGGTTTTATCTTGGGTGACCAAAAAGAATGACACAGAGAGCTAGATAAACCAGAGAGAAGTCCCCTGTGTGGTTAAGTACAGACTATACATGATAATCAGGAAAAGTTAAAAGGAACTGAAAATCTAGAAAGGGAAAGACATGGGTCTGAGTTACTATTAACACTGGAGAGGCTGTAAGATTCTGCACTCTAAAAAAAAAAATGCATAACCAAGCCGTGAGTGCAAAACAGCGGGGTTTTCCTTGGGTGGAATCCCTAGGCCAGAAGCAGGATGTCTCCCACAAACAGTACCGAGAGAAAAGGGGATTTTAGATGCATGTCTATCATGAAGATGTGACAGATGGCGCAGAGCATGTACACTTACATATCACAACGGAGATGTGAACGCTATAGAGCCAGGGGCAATGTACACTTCATTTCCACATCTTGAGCACACAGCCCAGTGCCTAAGAATCAGTATGTACCCTGTCAAAAGACATTTATTAAATAAAGTGGGCCCACATTCTATTCTGTCAATAACGGTTTCACTTACTCAGTGTGTGTACCCAGATACAGGTTCACCCTTGGTGGGGAAAAAACAAAAAACACACTCTTGAAATAATTTCAAGACAAGGAAGCAGTATAATATAGTGGAAAATACCACTGTATCAAATGTCAGTACTACCAAGAAATGGTTGGGTGACTGTGGGAAAACTGCCTAATCTATCCGTCCCTCTATTTCTCATCTACAAAATGGGAATGAGAACCCCAGTATCTATCCCTACAGAGTTCCCAAAAGAAGCAGATGTGATTTCAGGTGTAGAGTACTTGGCATAGTGCTCTCATACAAAGCTTAGGTACTATTATCACAAGCACTTTTAAATGTGAGTGCAGGCTGGGTGAATCAAGTGTATTGGTTCCTCCTACACACACACACACACACACACACACACACACACACACACACACGTGTGCACAAATGGGCTTCCCTGGTGGGAAGACAGTAAAGCATTCTCCTGCAATACAGGAGACCTGGGTTTGATCCCTGCGTCAGGAAGATCCCCTGAAGGAGGAAATGGCAACCTACTCCAGTATTCTTACCTGGGAAATCCCATGAACAGAGGAGCCCGGCAGGCTATAGTCCATGGGGTCACAAACAGCTGGACATGACTGGGCAACGAACACTACACACACACACATTTACCTGCTCTAAGATGAGCCTAAATAAAGATTGCCACAATTTTTCTTTTTTTAGGTTTATGATCACATTTGTTAAAATATGACCAATGAAAGGGAATTCCCTGGTAGTCCAGTGGTTAGGACTCTGTGCTTTGACTGCTGGGGGCAGGGGATCGGTCCCTGGTTAGGGAGCTAAGATCCCACAAGGCATGGCCCCAAAAAAAATATGACCAACAAAATAAATATAAAAAAGAATTACCCTCACTAACACAAAAATGAAAATTAAGACGATTGTTTTTCAACCATTGGATTACCAAAGATTTTAGAATTATAATGATGTCAAGTTTGTGAGGTGAAAGATGGGTGTTCTCACCTGCAGTAGTAATTGATAAAATGGTGCTGGAAAACATGTTGGCAATATGTATTAACATCATGAGCCTTAAAATACCTTCTCTGCCATTTCAAGTGTTACATATCTTTAGCACACTTACTTTCATAACATCAAGAAAATTTGGAAACATCCTTAATATCCATCAAGATGAGAGTTAAGTAAATTACAGTACATCCATAGAAGTAGAGCATATGCAACTATAAAAAGATCTCTGAAAACACAGGAGGAAAATCAGCATTCGCAAGTATATAAGCTATATGAATCCCTTTATGGGTTTTCCTTTTTTAAGAAAAAAAGACAGAGAAGTGGGAGATTCACCAGAATACCTCAATAGTTTATTTCTAGGCTCTGAGACTCTAGATGATATTTGTCTTTTCTTTACACTTCCTATGTTGCATAAGGTATCCTAAAGTGGTATGTATTACTTTTTTAATTCAGAAAAACAATGGTAAAGCTTATTTTTGTAAAAATATGGCTGATAGTGAACACACTGCTGGTTCAGTCAACTAATGATAATGCCATGATCAGCACAGTTCAATCAATCCAAATGCAACAAGTCACACTTCTGTTGAGTGATTTCATGATCTTAGAAAAGGGCTGTTTCCCACCTAAATCATAAGACATAGGCCTTAACACCTGAGTCGGCCAATAGGGTTAAAGGTTTTCCCTAATGTCAGTGGACAAGGTCTTGATGCTATACCAGTCATTTTCTTAATATAAAAAGCTTACTGAAACTCTCAGAAATTGCCACAAGAATTTCAGACATTGTTTTGAAAGAGTTGTGAAATGTCTTGACAGTTGTCTTTCTTAGCCCTTTCTTTGTTTTTTTTGCCTTTTAAGCAAAAGCTGAGAACAGCTTTGAAATCACAAAACATTTCCAGGGTGCTATACATTGAAAAGAGTCTTTAGAATATATAATCAAGTCATCTTACTTCTACTTTTATGTATCACTTTAGATACACATGACTGGAAAAAAAGGAAAGTGAAGTTGCTCAGTCGTGTCCAACTCTTTGTGACCCCATGGGCTGCAGCATGCCAGGCTTTCCTGTCCTTCACCATCTCTCAGAGTTTGCTCAAACTCATGTCCATCGAGTCAGTGATGCCATCCAACCTTCTCGTCTTCTATTGCTCCCTTCTCCTCCTGCCCTCAATCTTTCCCAGCGTCAGTGATGCCATCCAACCTTCTCGTCTTCTATTGCTCCCTTCTCCTCCTGCCCTCAATCTTTCCCAGCATCAGGGTCTTTTCCAATGAGCCGGTTCTTCACATCAGGTGGCCAAAGTATTGGAGCTTCAGCTTCAGCATTAGTCCTTCCAGTGAAAATTCAGTGTTCTGTGTTGCTTTCAATTTCTTTTACCAATGTCTTTGTCTTTAGGGTTTTCTAAATTCAGTATCATGTTATCTGTAAATATGACAATTTTACTATTTCCTCTTCAATTTGGATGCCTTTTATCTCCTTTTCCTGTTTGACTGCTGTGGCAGTCATTCCAATACAATGTTGAATAAAAGTTGTAAGAGTGGGCATCCTATCTTATTTCTGATCTTAAAGGAAAAGCCTTCAGTTCTTCACTGAGTATGATGTTATTAATAGGTGTGGGTTTGTTATACATAGCCTTTATTATGTTGGATATACCCACTCTGTTGAGTGTTTATCATAACTGGATGTTGGATTTTGTCAACTGCTCTTTCTGCATCAATTGAGATGATCAAATGATTTGTATCTTTCCTCCTACTAATGTGGTGTATCATATTAAATTAATTTGTGGATACTAAACCATCCTTTCATTTCTGGGGTAAATTCCACTTGATCATGGTACATGATCCTTTTAATGTATTGTTGAATGTATTTTGCTACTATTTTGTTAAGGACTTTTGCATCTATGTTCATCAGGGATATTGGCTTCTAATTTTCTTTTCTTCTAGTGTGTTTGTCTCATTTTAGTATCAGGATAAATCTAGTTTCATAGAACAAATTTGAGGGTGTTCCCTCTTCAATTTTTTGGAATTTTTTGAGAAGGATAGCTAATAACTCTCCTTTAAATGTTAGCAGAGTCACCTGTGAAGCTATCTGCTCCTAGACTTCTTTCTGTTCAGAGTTTTTTTCCCCTGGTGGCTCAGATGGTAAAAAAAATCTGCCTGCAATGCGGGAGACCCAGGTTCAATGGGTCAGGAAGATCCCCTGGAAAAGGGCATGGCAACCCACTTCAGTATTCTTGCCTAGAGATCCCATGGACAGAGGAGCCTGGTGAGCTATGGTCCATGGGGTCGCAAAGAGTTGGACATGACTGAAACGACTTAGCATACAATTCAATTACATTTCTAGTAATTGGACTGTTCAGATTTTCTATTTTTTTTTTTCTTAATCCAGCCTCAGAAGATTGTATGTTTTTAAGAATTTACGTATCTCTTCCAAGTTGTCTAATTTGCTGGTGTATAATTGTTCTTAGTAACCTCTTACGGTCCTTTGTATTCTTATGGTATCAGTTATAACCTCTCCTCTTTGATGTCTTATTCTATTTGGGTCCTTTCTCTTTTTCTTGATGAGTCTGGCTTAAAGGTTCATAAATTTTATCTTTTAAAAAAAAAACTAGCTCTTAATTTCACTTATCTTTTTAATTGTTTTTTTTTAACTCTTTTTCATTTATTTTTGTTCTGATCTTTACTATTTTCTTCTTTCTACTAATTTTGAGCTTTGCTGAGTCCTCTTTTCCAGTTCCTTTAGATATAAGGTTATATTGTTTGAGATTTTTCTTACTTCTTGACATACGCCTATATCGCCCAAAATTCCCTCTCAGAACTGCTTTTTCTGCAATGCAAAGGTTTTAGATCATTGTGCTTCCGTTTTCATTTGTCCCCAGGTATTTTTAAATTTCCTCTTTGATTTCTTCAAGTGACCCAGTATTTGTTCAGTAGCGTGTTGCTTAGCCTCCACTTGTTTGTGTTTCTTCCATTTTTCTTCTTGTAACTGATTTCTAGTTTGATACTGTTGTAATAGGAAAAGATGCTCGTTGTGATTTAGATCTTTTATTTTAATTAATTAATTTATTTTAATTGGGGGCTAATTACTTTACAATATTGTGGTGGTTTTCGCCATATATCAACATGAATCAGCCATGGGTGTACCTGCGTCCCCACATCCGCTGCCACCACCCTCCCCACACTAGGCCTCTGAGTCATCCCAGAGCATCAGCTCTGAATGCCCTGCTTCATGCATCAAACTTACACTGGTCATCTGTTTCACATATGGTAATATACATGTCTCAGTGCTGTTCTCTCAAATCATCCCACCCTCACCTTCTCCCACAGAGTCCAGAAGTCTGTTCTTTACATCTGTGTCTCTTGCTATTTTGCATATAGGGTCATTGTTACCGTCTCTCTAAATTCCATACATATGTTTTAATATACTGTACCGCTGTTTCTCTTTCTGACTTACTTAACTCTTTATAACAGGCTCCAGTTTCATCCACCTCATTAGAACTGACTCAAATGTGTTCTTTTTTAATAGTTGAATAGTATTCCATGATGTATATGTACCACAGCTTCCTTATCCATTCATCTGCTGATGGACATCTAGGTTGCTTCCATGTCCTAGCTATTATAAACAGTGCTGCAGTGAACACTGAGATACATGTGTCTCTTTCCATTTCTATTTCCTCAGTGTGTATGCCCAGCACTGGGATTACTGGATCGTATGACAGTTCTATACCGTTTTTTTAAGGAATCTCCACACTGTTCTCCATAGAGGCTGTACTAGTTTGCATTCCCAACAACAGTGTAAGAGGGTTCCCTTTTCTCCACACCCTCTCCAGCATTTATTGCTTGTAGACTTTTTGATGGCAGCCATTCTGACTGGCGTGAGATGGGTACCTCGTTGTGGTTTTGATTTGTGTTTTCTCATAATAAGTGATGCTGAGCATCTTTTCATGTGTTTGTTAGCCATCTGTATGTCTTCTTTGGAGAAATGTCTGTTTAGTTCTCTGGCCAATTTTTTGATTGGATTGTTCATTTTTTCTGGCACTGAGCTTCATGAGCTGCTTGTATATTTGGGGGATTAATACCTTGTTAGTTGTTTCATTTGCTATTATTTTCTCCCAATCTGAAGGCTGCATTTTCACCTTGCTTATAGTTTCCTTCACTGTGCAAAAGCTTTTAAGTTTAATTAGGCCCCATTTGTTCATTTTTGTTTTTATTTCCATTATTCTGGGAGGTGGGTCATAAAGGATCTTGCTGTGATTTATGTCAGAGAGTGTTCTACCTATGTTTTCCTCTAAGAGGTTCACAGTTTCTAGTCTTACATTTAGACCTTTAATCCATTTTGTTTATTTTTGTGTATGGTGTTAGAAACTGTTCTAGTTTTATTCTTTTACAGGTAGTTGACCAGTTTTCCCAGCATCACTTGTTAAAGAGATGGTCTTTTCTCCATTGTATATCTTTGCCTCCTTTGTCAAAGATAAGGAGTCCATAGGTGTGTGGATTTATCTCTGGGCTTTCTATTTTGTTCCAGTGATCAGTATTTCTGTCTTTTTGCCAGTACCATACTATCTTGATGACTGTATCTTTATAGTGTAGTCTGAAGTCAGACAAATTGATTTCTCCAGTCCCATTATTCTTTCTCAAGATTGCTTTGGCTATTCGAAATCTTTTGTGTTTCCATAAAAATTGTGAAATTATTTGTTCTAGTTCCATGAAAAATACCATGGGAAGCTTGATAGGGATTGTGTTGAATCTACATATTGCTTTGACTGTTGTACTCATTTTCACTATATTGATTCTTCCAATCCACAAACATGGTATATTTTCCATCTTTTTGTGTCATCTTTGATTTCTATCATCAGTGTTTTATAGTTTTCCATATATAGGTCTTTGTTTCTGTAGGCAAATTTATTCCTAGGTATTTTATTCTTTTTGTTGCAATGGTGAATGGGATTGTTTCCTTAATTTCTGTTTTTTCATTGTTAGTGTATAGGGATGCAAGGGATTTCAGTGTGCTGAGGTATGTTCCCTCTATGCCTGCTTTCTGGAGAGGTGGGATTTTTTTTTTTTTAATCATAAATGGGTGTTGACAAAAATGAATTTTGTCAAAAGTTTTCTCCGCATCTATTGAGATAATTATATGGTTTTTATCTTTCAACTTGTTAATATGGTGTATCACATTGACTGACTTGTGAACACTGAAGAATCCTTGCATCCCTGGTATAAAACCCACTTGGTCATGATGTATGATCTTTTTAATATACTGTTGGATTCAGTTTGCTAGAATTTTGTTGAGGATTTTTGCATCTATGTTCATCAGTGATATTGGCCTGTAGTTTTCTTTTTTTGTGGCATCTTTGTCTGGTTTTGGTATTAGGGTGATGCTGGTCTCATAGAATGAGTTTGGGAGTTTACCTTTCTCTGCAATTTTCTGGAAGAGTTTGAGTAGGAGAGGTGTTAGCTCTTCTCTAACTTTTGGTAGAATTCACCTGTGAAGCCATCTGGTCCTGGGCTTTTTGGTTTGTTGGAAGATTTTTGATTATAGTTTCAATTTTCATGATTGTGATGGGTCTGTTCAGATTTTCTCTTTCTTCCTGGTTAAGTTTTGGAGGGCTATACTTTTCAAAGAATTTGTCCATTTCTTCCAAGTTGTCCATTTTATTGGCATATAGTTGCTGACAGTAGTCTCTTATGACCTTTTGTATTTCTGTGTTGTCTGTTGTGATTTCTCCATTTTCATTTCTGATTTTGCTGATTTGATTCTTCTCCCTTTTTCCCTTAATGAGTCCAGCTAATGGTTTGTGTATTTTATTTATCTTCTCAAAGAACCAGCTTTTAGTTTCATTGATTTTTGCTACAGTCTCCTTCATTTCTTTTCCATTTATTTCTGCTCTGATTTTTTATTTCTTTCCTTCTACTAATTTTGGGATTCTACTGCTCTTTTTCTAGTTGCTTTAGGTATAAAGTTAGGTTGTTTATTTGATGTTTCTCTTGTTTCTAAGATAGGCTTGTATTGCTATGAATCTCCCTCTAAGCACTGCTTTTACTGAATACAGGAGGTTTTGGGTTGTCATGTTTTAATTTTCACTTTCTATGCATATTTTGATTTCTTTTTGATTTCTTCCATGGTGATCTGTTGGTTATTCAGAAGCGTGTTGTTTAGCCTCCATATGTTTGTGTTTTTAGTAGTATTTTTTTTGCTGTTGCTGACATGTAATCTTACTGCATTGTGATCAGAAAAGATGCCTGAGATTATTTCAATTTTATAAAATTTACCAAGGCTAGATATATAACCCAGGACGTGATCTATCTATTCCATATGCACTTGAGAAAATGTTGAAATCCACAGTTTTTGGGTGAAATGCAGATGTCAATTAGGTCTAACTGGTCCACTGTATCATTTAAAGCTTGTGTTTCCTTGCTAATTTTCTGTTTGGTTGATCTATCCACAGGTGTGAGTGGGGTACTAAAGGCCCCCACTATTACTGTGTTACTGTTAATTTCCCCTCTCATACTTGTTAGCATTTGCCTTATGTATTGAGTTGCTCCTATGCTGGGCACATGTATAATTGTTATATCTTCTTCTTGGATTGAGCCATTGATCACTATGTATTGTCCTTCTTTGTCTCTTATTATGGTCTTTATTTCAAAGTCTATTTTCTGATATGAGTATTGCTACTCCTGCTTTCTTTTGGTCTCCATTTGCCTGAAATATCTTTTTCCAGTCCCTCACTTTCGGCCTGTATGTGTCCCTAGGTTTGAGGTAGGTCTCTTGTAGGCAGCATATACACAGGTCTTGTTTTTATATCCATTCAGCCAGTCTTTGTCTCTTGGTTGGGGCATTTAGCCCATTTACATTTAAAGTATTTATAAATATGATCCCGTTGCCATTTACTTTGTTGTTTTGTGTTCGTTTTTATAAACTTTTTCTGTGTCTCCTGTCTAAAGAAGATCCTTTAGCATTTGTTGAAGAGCTGGTTTGGTGGTGCTGAATTGTCTCAGCTTTTGCTTGTCTGTAAATCTTATAAAATTTATTGAGACTGTTTTGTGGCCCAGCACATTATCTATCTTGGAGCATATTCCACGTGCACTTGAAAAGAGTGTGTATTCTGTCGGTTTTGAATGGAATATCCTATATATGTGTGTATGCTCATATATGTGTGTGTGTGTGTGTGTATCTGTGTGTGTATCTGTATGTATATATAAATTACATCAAGCCTGACAAGTAATTTTCTGTGCAGATGATCTATTCACTGATGTAAGTGGAGTATCAAAGTAACCAACTACTGCATTACTGTCAATTTTCCTATTATTTGTTAATACTTGCTTTATATATGTTAGGTGCTCCTTTGTTGGATACATAAATACTTTCAAATGTTATATCCTCTTCTTGGGTTGAGCCCTTTATCCTTATGTAACACCTTTTCTATTTTTGTCTTCTATTAAAGTCTTTGCTTTAAAGTCTATTTTGGCTGATATGAGTACAGCTATTCAGCTTTCTTTTTGTTTCCATTTGCATCAAACATATTTTCCCAGCCTTTCACTTCCAGACCATGTATGTCTTTGGGTTTGAAGTGAGTCTTTTGCAGGCAGCACATAGATCGGTCTTGTTTTCATGTCCAATCAGCCATCCTGTGTCTCTTGGTTGGAGCATTTAATCCATTTACATTTAAAGTGATTACTGATAGGTACGCACTTTTATTGCCATTTTGTTAATTATTTTCCAGTTGGTTTCGTAGTTCTTTTCTGTTTCTTTGTTCTTTTAGTTTCTTCCTTCATGGTTTGATGATTTTTAGCTTTGTGTTTGGGCTTCTTCCCCTTTACTTTTTGTGTATATATTATAGGCTTTTGGTTTGTGGTTATCATGAAGTTTACATATATGGATCTATCAGCAGACTATTTTAAGCTGATAGTCACTGAAGTTCAAACACATTCTGAAACTATGTTTTTACTCCTCCCTACTCTCAAACCATATTTTGTTTTTGATGTCACATTTATATCTTTCTATTCTGTACATACAAATAACACTCACTGTATACAGTTACATTTGATTTTACAATCATTTTACAAAAATTATTTTTTGTCATTTAACTTTCACTTTTTAAGTGACAATCCTTTGCCACTTAGAAGATGACCGAGGACAAGATAGATGAATGGCATCACTGACTTAATGGGCATGAGTCTGAGCAAGCTCCAGGTGATGGTGATGGACAGGGAAACCTGGTATGCTGCAGTCCATGGGATCACAAAGAGACGGACATGACTGAAAGACTGAACTGACTGTACTTTTCACTTCAGTTACTGTATTCTTCAGTTCTGATGGATTCTTTTCTTCTATTCTCCAATTCCTTGTTGAAGTTTTCACTGTTTTCATCCATTCTTCTCCAGACTAGTAAGCATCTTTATGATTATTATCTTAAACACTTTATCAGTCAAATTGCTTATCTGAGCTTTCATTTAGCTCTTTTTCTGAGAGTTTCTCCTGTTTTTTCATCTGAAACATATTCCTCTGTCTCCTCATATTGCCTAATTCTCTGTGTTTATTTCTAGATATTAGGTAGGTCCATGACATCTCCTAATCTTAGATAGGTGGCCTTATGTGGGAGATGTCTTATGGGGCCCAGCATCAAGGTTCTCTGTGACCACCAGAGCCAGATGCACCAGAAGTATCTCTCGTATGTGTGGCCTTCTATTGTGGTGAGGCTGATTTCCTGCAGGCACTCAGGCAGGACAGGCTTCCCAACACTGCTGGCTGTGAAACCTGGCAAGCTAAGACTATTACAAGTCTCATGACCGCTGGTGGGCTGTGCCAGCCCCAAGTGCTAATATGTGAGAGAGGCAATTCCAACATGGTGCCCCCCAGCTCAGGCATCCAAAAATGGCTGCCACCAGCATCTCAGTTCTGGGGGGAATCCCAGCTGCCTACCATCTCCTAGCAAGGCTCTCCATGAAAAGTCACTGGGTCTGACCCAGACAGCTGTCAAGCACTGCCTCTGTGCTGGGACTTGAAGCAAGGATGCTTTTGGACACACCCTTTAAGAGCAAAGTCTTGGTATACCACAGTCTTCTGGTTCTCCCAAACATAAGCCCCACCGGTACTCAAGGTCAGATACTTTGGGCACTTGAACTCAACTATTCTTGCCTGGAAAATTTTATGGACAGAGAAGCCTGGTGGGCTACAGTCCATGGGGTCACAGAGAGTCGGACATGACCAAATGATGCATGTGCGTGCGTGCGCACACACACACACACACACACATACACATACTTGGTTTAGGACCTCCAGGATGGGGAGCCAGATGTGGGGCTTGACCCCTCAGGGAGGATCTCCACTGCTGTGACTTTCCTCCCACTTAAGGACCCCAAGTGTGGGTTCCGACCAGACCACATCTCTGCCCCTCCTACTCATCTTGTTGTGGTTTCCTCTTTACAGTTGTAGAATATGTTCTCTATCAGTCTTTGGGTCATTCTCAGAGACAGCTGCTCTGAAAACAGTTGTAATGTAACTTTGATGTGCCAGGGGAGGTTGTAAGCTCAGGGTGTTCATACGCTGCCATCTTCATTCCTTCTTCTACAATATCCTATCTTATCACCAATGTAGACTGTAACCATATCTTTACCAAAGAAAATAGTATATGTATAAATGTTCTGTAAACATTAAAACCAGCTGAGTCAAAGGTACTGTTAATATCAGGATTCACAATGTTAATTCTTAAGAAGTTAAAAAATGAAAACCTTCTGTGGAATTAAAAGTGAACCAAAGTAAACTATGAAGGACAATATAGACTTCAATGAGAATATTAATATTGATTGTACATTCTTATCACAATATCATACTTGCTAATACAATTCAGCTAAATTAAACATTTTGCCAACATTGCCTCCCAGAAATGACAATTTAACCACTAAAACATAAACGAAAAACAGAAATAAATACTTACTCACAATACCAAACTGTCCCCAGAACAGAAGTATAGCCAAAACTGGGAAAATAACAATGAGGATATTTTCATTTGGAGAAAACCATGAAACTGGGAAGAAAGAAAACAAAAATCACAATTAACACTCACTATAATCACTTTAACTCCTAACTGTGACTAGTCAACAATATATATTATTGTGGAGATGGAAAATAAAAATAATTGAATTAAAACTTCAGCTTTAAAATAAGTAACAAACTACACATATCATTTACTTATACAACAAATTTTACTTATGAAACAAAAAATTATTTACGTAAGAGCTTTTCACCCATTTCCTAACCTATGACTTCTAGAAGGAGGCAGTATGGCACAGGAATTAAGAACAAGGCTCTAGCTCTAGAACAAGCCTCAGTGTCTGGCTTTGAAAAGCAACCGTAACTTACAATCTCTGTGACCTTGAACAGTCTTAACCCTTCTTGTTCTTCAGTGTCTTCATTGTTACACTGGACTGTTACACTGTTGCATTGTTATACTAGACTATTGTGGCTGTTACACTGTTGGGCTGTTGGGCTGTTACTGGTGGATGTTACACTGGACTGTTGTAACTGCTAACAAAGTTAATACATAAAAAACCTTGGCACTTACCAAGTGCTCAGTAAACATTAACTGCAATTATAATTACGCACTCCTACAGATAGCATATTAAAAAGCAGAGACATTACTTTGCCAACAAAGGTCCGTCTGGTCAAGGCTATGGTTTTTCCAGTGGTCATGTATGGATGTGAGAGTTGGACTGTGAAGAAGGCTGAGTGCCGAAAAATTGATGCTTTTGAACTGTGGTGTTGGAGAAGACTCTTGAGAGTCCCTTGGACTGCAAGGAGATCCAACCAGTCCATCCTGAAGGAGATAAGTCCTGGGTATTCATTGGAGGGACTGATGCTGAAGCTGAAACTCCAATACTTTGGCCACCTCATGCGAAGGGTTGACTCACTGGAGAAGGCCCTGATGCTGGGAGGGATTGGGGGCAGGAGAAGAAGGGGATGACAGGGGATGAGATGGCTGGATGGCATCACTGACTCGATGGGCATGAGTTTGAGTAAACTCCGGGAGTTTGTGATGGACAGGGAGGCCTGGCGTGCTGCAATTCATGGGGTCGCAAAGAGTCGGACACAACTGAGCAACTGGACTGAACTGAACAGTGAATACCTGTTATGTGTAAATGCCAAGAATTTATCTTAAGCCAACAGTGGCGCCTTTTTATAAAGCCTGACTCAGGGTATCAAAATGAGGAAGTTGTACTACTGGGTACCTTCACCTTACTCTGACTAAAAACAAGAGAGATGTGAGCCCTAGCTTTTCTCAAACTTACTCTAGATTAGAAGATGCATTTATGGATAATTAGGCCTCAAATGATTGTTTACGTGTAAAGTAACATGAGGGGCTTTAGGTATTAAGTGAAGTGAAGTGAAAGTCACTCAGTTGGGTCTGACTCTTTGCGATCCCGTGGACTTTACAGTCCATGGAATTCTCCAGGCCAGAATACTGGCATGGGTAGGCTTTCCCTTCTCCAAGGGATTTTCCCAACCCATGGATCAAACCCAGGTCTCTCGCATTGCAGGCAGATTCTTTACCAGTTGAGCCATGAGGGAAGCCCAAGAATACTGGAGTGGGTAGCCTATCCCTTCTCCAGTGGATCTTCCCGACCCAGGAATTGAACATGGGTCTCCTGCATTATAGGCAGATTCTTTACCAACTGAGCTATTAAGGAAGCTTCTATTAAGTGTGCCAAGAGCCGACTCATTTAAAAAGACCCTGATGCTGGGAAAGATTAAGGCAAAAGAAGAGGACGGCAGAGGATGAGATGGTTAGACAGCATTACCGACTCAATGGACATGAACTTGAGCAAACTCTGGGAGATAGTGGAAGACAGGGAAGCCTTGCATGCTGCAGTCCATGGGGTCACAAAGAGTTGGATATGACTTAGTGACTGAACAACAGCAATTAAGTGTGTTACAAGTTACCTAGAGAATGATAATATAAAATGATACATTCCACATAAAGGAAATTGTGATGTTAAGTCTTCAAAGAAGGTTTGTTGAGAACTTTAAAAAAATTAAGTTTAGCTGCATCTTATTAACTCTTAAGACCATAATTTTACCTGTGAAATTTCTTCTCTAACAATAAAGCAAAGCAAATGCACTGAAAGCATTTCAGAGTTTGTCTGTATCGAGGGAAACGCTAATTTTGTCCAAAGCAAGCACTCATGTTCGTCTAAAATTAACTCTTTCAAATCTTCCACTGTTCTGCCTCTTTATCAGTATGTAAGGAAACTACTGGACTTCCATACAGTAATGCTAGCTATGCATTTCCCAAGTTAGCTTATAATGTTAAGCTCTGGTAGATGCTAACAATAATCCACAGAATATAATAATGTTATAAATTCTATACCACAGATATTAGCTTTCCAAAGTCTAACATTTTGCCCTATACATGCAGAGACTCGATTGGTTTCTTGCTGAAGGTCCCAACAGTCAAAAAACAGTGAGTGAATGAAAGACAGCTTTTTTGGGTGAAGGGTGGATGCTTTCATGGTTGCAGACCTCTACCAAAAGACAGATGTCCTCTGATTTAATACCTTAATTTCCAACAATTACTGACCATCTTCCTTAACCAAGGAAAATCCATTTCAATTCAATCTAAAATCCTACCAAGAGAAACCTTTATGAATTATCCCTAGGTTTTCACATCTAAATGCCCAAAGGATTTGGTAAAAGCTCTATGATTTAAGGATTATTCTTAATTGACTTATTTTTCTCTACTTGCTTTACTATTTTGAGTTGTGTATATCATTAACTCCCCAAATCCTCACAATTATTACAGGAGGATTAATTAACCTCTTCTTATCATATGGGAAACTGAGGCCTAGATAATTAAGCCACTGACTTCTGACACAAGTTCCCCCTACTCCTTCACCAAACCTACCCTCTCAGTTTCCCCATTTCTCCAGCTGCTCAAGCTAAAAGCCTTGGAATCATCCTTGACTCCATGGTTTCTCTCACACCCTACTTCTGGTCTGATAGTAAATCTTGTGGTTGCTGCTTTCAAGGTACAGCCAGTATCTGATCTCATATTCAAGATGGGCTGAGAAGGTAACGTTATTTCATGGGCCTCCCTGCCTACACAACAGAACTACATTCAACAGTCTTGGCATTTATTAACAGAAATCTACCAGTGAAAATAGGAAGTATGTTTGACCTGGTCTGACCACTCATTTTTCATTTATTACACAGACATTTATTAAAAGCCCACCAGGGTGGGTTTCCCCAGTGGCTCACTGGTAAAGAATCTGCCTCTAATGCAGGAGACAAAGGAGATCAGCTCCTTGATTGGGAAGATCTCTTGGAGAAGGGAATGGCAGCCCACTCCAGTATTCTTGCCAGGAAAATCCCATGGAGAGAGGAGTCTGGCAGGCTACAGTCCATAGCGTCACAAAGAGTTGGACACAACGGAGCAACTGAGCATGCATGTGTGGATAGGATTTCTTCTAGGCATCTGAGACTCAGCAGTGAACAAGCTAGGTGGAGCCATAGACTTGAGGAGGGGGAGGGGCTGAGGGGCAAGATTCTTGTGGGTAGTAAGGAAGGGCCTCTGGGGAGAGGAACTGGCCCCAAACCTTGGCCTGGAAATAGCCTGCCATTTCCAGACAGGGGAGAAGATACACCAAAGGAACAGCAAGTTTGAGCAACTCCATGATGGCCAGTGTGACTAAAATTTAATGATACACGATGAGATGGAAAGAGTGCTGGGATTAACATCATGCTGGGTCTCATCAGCTTGTTAAGAAAGTCTGGATTTTATTCTACAAGCAATGAAAAGTTATTGGAAAGCCTCAAACAGGGCAGAAAAATGATTCACTTAAAATCTTCCTTGGTAGCCATGAGGAGAATGGATGATAGAGAAGCAGGACCTATCAGAAAGTTAATGCAGCAATCAGCTAGGAGCACAAAGGTAGGAGGTGTTTGCCAAATGCAGTCCAGTCCTGTGTTCAGATTACTCATCAAATTTAAGGACATAATAGGGAACGGTTACAAAGGAAAGTGACTAGAATGCGGATGCTGAAACTATGAGCAATGGCTGAAAGAACTGGGGATTTTTACCCTAGAGAAGAATAAACTAGGATGAGAAATACCACAGCCCTCCTAGTGAGTGAGAAATTGTAGGGTTGCAAGCTCTAGTTTGACGTCAGGAAGAATTAGAACTGCCTAATAATTGGCTAAAATCCTTTGGGAAGTAACAGCCTCCTCATGTCAAACATTTATGTAAAAAGTCTGCAACGACCAACTACTTAGGGTATGGTAGAAAGAAATCATGAATTAGATGGAGAGACAGAGTAGATGACTAACAGCTGACTCTACGCCTCTATGCATAAATAATAAGTATAAGAGCTATTTCAAAGATGGGGGGTAGGATTATGAACAAATAACATTACTGACTAAGTGATTCTTAACTGAAACTTATCAAAACTACCTGGGGTTTATCCAAACATCATGTACTCTCTAGGGCTTCCCTCATAGCTCAGTTGGTAAAGAATCTGCCTCCAATGCAGGAGACCCCGGTTCAATTCCTGGGTTGGGAAGATCTCTGGAGAAGGGATATGCTACTCACTCTAGTATTCTTGGGCTTCCCTTATGGCTCAGCTGGTAAAGAATCCACCTGCAATGCTGGAGACCTAGGTTCAATCCCTGGGTTGGGAAGATCTCCTGGAGAAGGGAAAGTCTACCCACTCCAGTATTCTGGCCTGGAGAATTCCATGGACTGTATAGTCCATGGGGCCACAAAGAGTTGGACACGACTGAGTGACTTTCATTTCACTTCACTTCACATGCACTCCCCTCTCAGCTTTTACTCCAACAATAGTGTGTGTGTAGCTATGCGGGTAGGGGGGCCCACAACTTACTCAGTTTAAAATCACTACTGTAATTCACCTTCTCTCATTGACATAAACATGGTACCTCTAACTGGTAAGATGGGAAAAGTATGATGATCACTGAATTGGATATCCAAATATAAAATGAGATTCTGGGGTAAAAACAATGTTTTATATAAAATTATGTATAAGATCTAAAAGATGATGCTGTGAAAGTGCTGCACTCAATATGCCAGCAAATTTGGAAAACTCAGCAGTGGCCACAGGACTGGAAAAGGTCAGTTTTCATTCCAATCCCAAAGAAAGGCAATGCCAAAGAGTGTTCAAACTACCGCACAATTGCACTCATCTCACACGCTAGTAAAGTAATGCTCAAAATTCTCCAAGCCAGGCTTCAGCAACATGTGAACCGTGAACTTCCAGATGTTCAAGCTGGTTTTAGAAAAGGCAGAGGAACCAGAGATCAAATTGCCAACATCCACTGGATCATCAAAATAGCAAGAGAGTTCCAGAAAAACATCTATTTCTGCTTTATTGACTATGCCAAAGCCTTTGACTGTGTGGATCACAACAAACTGTGGAAAATTCTGAAAGAGATGGGAATACCAGACCACCTAACCTGCCTCTAGAGAAACCTGTATGCAGGTCAGGAAGCAACAGTTAGAACTGGACATAGAACAACAGACTGGTTCCAAATAGGAAAAAGAGTACGTCAAGGCTGTATATTGTCACCCTGCTTATTTAACTTATATGCAGAGTACATCATGAGAAATGCTGGGCTGGAAGAAGCACAAGCTGGAATCAAGATTGCCGGGAGAAATATCAATAACCTCAGATATGCAGATGACACCATCCTTATGGCAGAAAGTGAAGAAGAACTAAAAAGACTTGATGAAAGAGGAGAGGGAAAAAGTTGGCTTAAAGCTCAACATTCAGAAAACTAAGATCACGGCATCTGGTCCCATCACTTCATGGGAAATAGATGGGGAAACAGTGGAAACAGTGGCTGACTTTATTTTTCTGTGCTCCAAAATCACTGCAAATGGTGATTGCAGCCATGAAATTAAAAGACGCTTACTCCTTGGAAGGAAAGTTATGACCAACCTAGACAGCATATTAAAAAGCAGAGACATTACTTTGCCAACAAAGGTCCGTCTAATCAAGGCTGTGGTTCTTCCAGTAGTCATGTATGGATGTGAGAGTTGGACTATAAAGAAAGCTGAGCACTGAAGAATTGATGCTTTTGAGCTGTGGTGTTGGAGAAGACTCTTGAGAGTCCCTCGGACTGCAAGGAGATCCAACCAGTCCATCCTAAAGGAGATCAGTCCTGGGTGTTCATTGGAAGGACTGATGTTGAAGCTGAAGCTCCAATACTTTGGCCACCTGATGTGAAGAGCTGACTCATTGGAAAAGACCCTGATGCTGGGAAAGATTGAGGGCAGGAGGAGAAGGAGACGACAGAGAACGAGATGGTTGGATGGCATCACCGACTCAATGGACATGGGTTTGAGTAAACTCCGGGAGTTGGTGATGGACAGGGAGGCCTGGCATGCTGCGGTTCATGGGGTCGCAAAGAGTCGGACACGACTGAGCAACTGAATTGAACTGAACTCATGTATGTGACCACTTTCCCGGTTGCTCAGTGGCAAAGAATCCACCTGTCAATGCAGGAGATGTGAGTTCCATCCATGGATCTGAAAGAAACCCTGGAGAAGGAAATGGCAACCCACTCCAGTATTCTTGCCAGGAAAATCCCATGGAGAGAGGAGTCTGGCAGGCTACAGTCCATGGGGTAGCAAAAGAGTTGGACAAAACTTAGTGACTAAACAACAACAACTCCTTCAAATATATACAAGGTACACCTCCATGCACAAAGAACACATTTCCACAAAAGAAGAACACAATAAAATTTCTGACAAAATTCAAGCCACATTTTTACTGATGCTTTAGGATTGTGAAGGGTTTTTTTTGTTTCGTTTTGTTTTTGATGTATTTACTTGGCTAAGATATACTCCCTAGTTACTTAATCAAAGCCATAATTCTAAGATGGTTCCCAAAACCTGCCCCCTGCAAGCCTTTTTTAAAAACTCCTTCCCCTTTAGGGAAGGATGGGCCTGTGAACATGATGGATTTCATTCCCATGATTATGTTGTGTCATATGGCAAAAGGGATTCAATCAGCTGACTTTGAAAAAGAGTGATTAGTCTTAAGGGAGAGAAAGCAGACCTAATAAGACCTTAAAAGGATCTGGGATTGTTCTAGCCTCTCCTCTCCCCCACCAAAAAAAAAAAAAATCAACATGTGCAAAGGAATCAGCAAGAAGAAGATTAATCTTAGCCGACTTTAAATGTGGAAGAGCTCCTGGAGCAAGCATAGAGCAACCTCTAGGAGCTAAGAGAAGCCCTCATCAGATGTCCAGCAAAGAAACAGGGACCTCAGTTCTAAGGAAATTAATTCTCCCACAACCACGTGTGCTTGGAGCAAGACCCTGAGCTTCTGATGAGAACACAGCCTGCAAACATCCTGATTTTAGCCTCATAAGACCGAATGGAGAATCTAGTTATACCGTGACCACAGCTGTGATCTACAAAGTGGTGAGCTAATAAATGGGTGCAGTCTAAAGCTGCTGCATTTGTGGTTGTTTGCACATGCACTAGAAAACCAACACAAGGATCTCAAAATGCCTTCACGTCAATGTTAGGAACATAACATATTTCATGTTGATGATAACGGAAATGGCAACTTTTCTAAACTTGAACAGACCTTTTAAAACAAAACCCTAAGAGCTTACTCAGAAAAAAGTAAAAATTTAAGCTTCTAAGTTTTTGTATCACTATACTATAAATACAAATATGAGTAACACATTGCACAACCATTATTATTTACATTTAGTAATTTGGTTGTTTACAAGATGTTTTCATAGCAACCAAATACAGTGGTAGTAAACATACTGGTTTTAAAGAAAGACAAAACTAGGTTAAAATCCTGGCTATGACACTGATTTTAAACAAGTACTCTAAATCTCCCTTACTTCATGTGTTAAATGGTAAGACTGATAACTAACTCCCAGAGTTCTCAAATTCAAGACACAATAAACATAAACTACTTGGTATGTGCCCTTATAAATGTAAGATTATTTTCCTGTGGCACTGTACGATCACTTCCCCGAAATCAGGGATTACGCCTTAGTCATCACTGAGTCCACTGTGCCCAGCACATGGCCCAGCACATAGTAGGTGCTCAATAAATCTCTGGTTAAGTGAGCAAGACTTTGATGAAATGGTCCCCACGAGCAGGTAAAAACAGAGGGCCTGACAGGTTGACTTTCTTATCCAAATTTTCTTAAACTAGAAAATAAAAATGTATTTAAAGAGCTTTCTAAATTCAAGTCCTATGCTCTGTCCATGGTACCATACTATACATAGGCACCAGAGGCATATAATATACACACACATATATACAAAGGATTTTATATATATTTGACAGGTAGTATTTCTAAAATACTGTACTTAAAAGAATGGCACAAAGAATAGCCACCTTTAATTCACATTCTACTAAGTAGAATTCTCTATGACACAATTTCAGTTCCTCATCTATGTCTAAAAAATTGGTTTCTATTGCCTAAATCTCCGATGTCCATATGATGGGCAAGTTCCATTATGACAATACATTTGTATTCCACTGCAACAGTCCTGCTCCAACTAACTTTTTGTTGGAAGAAGGGTCCTTTTTTTCCCCCCAGTAAAAAATGGATGCAAAACAATGACATGACAACAGCAGATGCCAGCAAGGATGTGAAGAAACGAGATCACTCATATGCTGCTGATGGGAATATCAAATGGACCAACCGCTCTGAAAAACAGTTCAACAGTTCCCTTAAAAACTAAGCATACACATGCAAACAACCAAATAATCTCTACTTATTCAGAGAGATGAACACTGTGTCCACCTACGAAACCTGCACATGATTAATTCACTGCAACCCCAGTTGTAATAGCCAAAAAACTGGAAACACTCAAGATGTCCTAAAACAGGTGCACTGTTAAACAAACTGTGATATACCCATACCATGGAATATTACTCAGCCAAAAAAACAGAGAAAGAGAAGAAACTACTGATACAGGCAACAACTTGGTTAGATCTCAAGGGTACTGTGCTGACTGAAAAAAGCCAGTCTCAAAAGATCACATACTGTATGATTCCATTCACATAACAGTGCTAAAATGACAAAACTACAGACAAGGGGGACAAGTTAGTATTTGCCAGGTTAGCGTGAGGGAGAGCTTTGTGCTAATGAAATAGTTCTACGTCCTGACTGCAGTGGCAGTTACCCAAATACACATATCACAAAATGAAAAAGAAATATACATACACTGTCCCACTGTCAACTTCCCAGTTCTGTTTTGTTTTTTTATAGTTACACAAGATGTAAGCATTAGGAGTAACTGAGCAAAGAGTACACAGCACCCAGCACTGTTAGGTTTTATTTTTGTGAATCTTTTATTTCTGTGAACTTCCTGTGAATCTATAGTTATTTCAAAAAAATAAAAAATGAGTGCAAAGCCAAATGTCTGAGACCTCTGGTAGAATTTTCTACATTCTCTACAATGAAACAATACTTCCTCATTTGAATGGTCCCAAAGTAAACATAGTTCATATTTTTATAGGGTACTTTGAAAATAAAGAAAAATGAAACAATCACAGACACACAAAATTATAAATTTTCACTTCATCTCCAGATGCTGGTATTCCTTTCCCATTCATCTTCATTCCATCTTCTGGTCCTTCAAGTCTCATATCTTGAGAATACCTCTCAGTGGCCTAGACAACTACCAAACGATTGATCCCTATGTTTTTTTTTTTTTCATTCCAATGAAACTGTACATTTCTTCAGAAAAAACTTCAACTAGATATTAGATTATGCAATTCCAGATTCGACCCCCTGTCGAAAGGTATGCTTTAAAATAAACAAAACAATAAAAAAAAAAAGCTCTTCAGCCTAAATTAGTACCAATTAATACAAGTTACAATGTAAGCGAGATTTCTGAGCAGAAAAGCCTTCCAGATTCTGCTAGCCTACTCTAAGCCATCTCTCAGCCTCTCCTCGTGGCACAAGAATCCCTCTCACAACCGCAGGCCAGCTTCACAACTTGACACCATCCCTCATAAAACGAACATCCCAAGAAGACGATTCACACCTGTAAGCACTTCAGTTCACACAGTGCTTGTGCACAGGGACCCCATTTGGTGCTCCTCAGACTGTTAGGATAAGACAGAAAGGCGGGAATCTATCTTCATCCCCACGTGAGAGATGAGGTAACTGGACTTGGCAAAGTAACTTCTCAATAGCATAAAGATGAACAGTTAAATTGCAGAACAGGGGATAAAACCCAGATCTGCTGATTTTCTAATACAAAGCAATGTCAAAGTAGTCTATCAACCCAAGCACCTCATTCCCAGTGTGGTAACAGACATTTATTCATGGTAAATGCAAGAAGAACAGAGGCAAATAGTGGATCCAATGGAACCGATCTGAGTCCACAAAAAGAGCAGGTTCTCAAAGTATGGTCTAATCCTGAGATCAGTAATATAGCTAGCAATTCTAAATAGAGATTTCAAAACAGTAAGCTGAAATGTACCTCTGTGTGGCTGAAGAACTTAGCTGGCACTGCAAGGAATAGGAAAGAAATGAAAACTTTTTACTCAGCTAACTTTACTGCTTTATGCAACTCAGCAACTCAGAAAGGGCAGGATCATGCGACTATAATCAAAGCTGAATTTAAAGATATCAAATTGAATCCCTAGCTCTCCCACATCTTGGCCAAGGTTGGGGGGGTGGGTGGACAACACCAAAACAAGGTTAAACACAGGAAATCTCAAGGAATCAGCTATCATAACATGATTTTTAATATTCTTATTCTCCTCCTAATCTGTTTTTTCCAGAGGAAGCATGTTTGGGACTTGGCAACCCTTGATCAAAGTGTAAGGTTAAAAAAAAAGGTGAAGTAATTGGGGGAAAGGATTGAAAATTAATCATGTGAAAGAAAGTACTTCTGATGGCAGCAAACAGAAATGCAGAGGAGATGACCCCTGGACTGCTCCCTGCAAATGTAACAGTCCTCAGACCTAAAGGTTGAGGACCACACAATGCACAAATTATCAACCAACAGAGGAGATTTATTGAGAAAACCAAAAGAGCAAATAAGATAAAACTCATGATCTTAATGCTGCTAAACACTCCAACAACATTTAGTATTAATAGTATGCTTTTTGATTCAAAGAAGTTCCTAGCCCCATTTTACCCTCCTTTAACAAGATCATGTTGCTGCAGAAGAAATAACAGGGAAAGTTTACAGAAGTCTTACCAACACGATATTTTAGTTCTATGATGGTTTCCCCTTCTCTGCTCAATTCTGTTACTTCGCAAGTGTAGTTTCCTGAGACGGCATCACTCTTATCCATCTTCAAAGAGGCAATGCCACGCAGTAATTCCGATGGTGTGATTTTTGCACTAGAAAAGTTACTGCTGGACTTGGACATCCGCTGACTTCCATCAAAGATGAAAATGTTTTCTCCTTTGAATTTCCATCTGACATACAATTCAGTAACGTTCTTCGTCTCCACATTATTAACAAAACATGGGATGACAACGGTTTGATTGCATACGGTATATTCTACAGATTTGATTACATTAAATATTAGTTGAGCTGAACCTGGAAAAGAGAAATAAAATTGTTACATTTCATTACAGAATACTATGAGATCTTAGGTATGTTACAAATTCTTAAGATAAACAGAAGTGCTTCTATTGTTCACTTAAGCAAGCAAGCAACTATAGAGAAAATGGGTGAAGCGAAAAGAACAAATTATTTTAATATTAATGTGCACAGCTGACAGACGACACTGTACCTCTTCTTTATTCATTCCCACTAACACAAAATATACATTCTCATGCATCCTGGGGATAAACTCAGCAACTGAGTTAGAACATGCAGATGTAGTATCTGGCTTTGGAAACTCTGAAGCTTGTGTCTTCTGATATTTAAAGAAAAATACGGTCTTTACTATGAGAAAATTTTTAAATTGAAAGTAAAACCAAATAATATATTCAGTCTCAACTTCTATACACTTTCTCCAAATAGAACTTGCTAAACTGATAGGAAGTTTATTTCTATCCCTAGGTTGCATTTCCAAAAAAGGTAGCAAGCTCTACTGTACTTAAATATAAAAAATAAATCACATGAATCACATCACATCTTTCCACTAGGATGGTAAGCCTTAGAATGCTAAGGATTAAAAAAAAAAAAAAATTCTCTACAGCTATTTTCCCATTGCAAAATACAGACAGCAACAGACATTCGGTATGCAAGTACCATAAAAGGATTATACACAATTGAATGGCACTTTCCCACTCCCACATTTCACTGAAACTAAGGAACAACTTCCAAATATATATTACAGGCATCCCCTCCTTCTAGAAACCATAAACCACCGAAAACAATGCTAAGGTGCAAGCTGAAACCAAGAGCAGATACTACTACTAAGTTGCATGTATCCAATCAACTCTTTTCCATAGTATAAGCTACTGGTTGTTGCCTTATAAAAGAGGTTGAGAAACGGGTCCTCTTTCATGTGGAATGTGCAAAAATGTGGACAAACTGTAGTTGTCCTCCATATTCTTCAGCCATTTATCACTTCTTTCATGTAAGCAGTGAGCTGGTGTTTCCTTTAAAAAAAGGATTGACAGATATAAACAAAACCTTAGGTCTAATCACTCATCTTTAAGATGACCCTTTATCAGGGTCACAGGGTGTTATCACTCTAGGGACATAATTACTCTTCAGTAAATGCCCACTGAATTGAATGCTGGGTTGCAGCATGGAATATGAACTGAACAAAGTTCAGAAGCCTGAGAACAAATCCCGCCTCTGTCTGTCACTTTTCACGGTGCAAGCTTAAGCAATTCGCTTAACTTTCTACACCTTGGTTTACTCTCTATAAGTAAGAGGATCAAAAAATGAACAGAATTGTGCATGCTAAGTCGCTTCAGTCATGTCCGACTCTCTGAGACCCTATGGACTGTAGCTTGCCAGGCTCCTATGTCCATGGGATTCTCCAGGCAAGAATCCTGGAGTGGGTTGCCACGCCCTTCTCCAGGGGATCTTCCTGACTCAGGGATCGAACCTGCATTTCGTGCGTCTCCTGCAATGGCACGCAGGTTCTTTACTACTAGCGCCACCTGGGAAGCCCCTCACAGAATTGTGGTTGGCATCAATGGAGAGAGCATACTGCTAAGTGCTCTATACTATGCTATAAATATGTAAGGTCATACCATAAAAACTAGGCACTCCAGCATCTTAATGGAATGCTCTGAACCTTCTCTGACTGGCAGGTCTAAACTGTTACATTTCTGGGAACTGCAGTCTAAACCAACCCTGTGGTCATCCACAGCTCACCTTCCCCCAGTTCTCTCCATTTCTAGCCACCTAAATATCAGGAAGCTCCAGGCAAAACCTGGACTTCCAACTGCATTCTTCAAAACGCTGGAGTTATGAATTACTTCCCCTGAGAAATATAGTCTCCACTGGGTGGTGGTTATGATGCTGGAGTTAGAAAGGAAGGAAAGTGTCAGAAACTATGGTCAACAATTTTGAAATGGACTAAAAGATTACCGGGAGTCCTTTCAACGGGGTGCTGGGCCTTATCGGACAGATCCGTTTGGAATAACTCTATAGCAGCCTGGGCCTCTTGCCAAGACTAGGCTGTTTTTATAGTTTTGTAAGATGTAGAAAACTGATGGTAATGCAACCGATTCATAGCCATAGAGATACAAACAAACTTTGTTCTGCAGTTGATTTGGACCTGTTGGAAAAGAGGAATTTTTTAAATAATTACATTTTAGGGACTTCCCTGGCAGTCCAGCGGTTAAGACAGCGCTTCCACTGCAGTCGGTATGGGTTTGATCCCTGGTTGGAGAACTGAGACCCTACATGCCTCACAGCATGGCCAAAAAACAGAAAAAGATTTTATTGCCCTGAGGACACTGACCAACTTTGCATCTATCCACAGATTCATTTCACCATTCCTGACTGCCTATATGTACATGTGTCTATTCTTCCAATTTTCTCTTTTTTTAAATTAACATTTATTTGGCTGCATTGGGTCCTTAGCCACAGCATGCAGGATCTCTAATTGTGGCATGCAAATTCCCAGTTGTGGCATATGGGATCTAGTTTCCCGACCAGAGATCAAACCTGGGCCCCCTGCACGGGGAGCGCAGAGTCTTAGCCATTGGACCACCAGGGGAGTCCCCTCCAGTTCTCTTTTAAAACCAAGATGGTTGTACCATCTTGTTGGTTTGCTTGTTAATTAATGTGTGAAATAAAAACCTTGACACGTGAGCATTTCGTATTTGTTTGAGTCAAACTCCTAAAAATTATCCTTTAATTAAAGAGATACAAGTGAAGAGCTAAGTTACCTCAGCAGACTTTTTTAGAAGCCTCCAAGTGAGTACAAAGTGGTCAGCAAGCACTCAGTGACTTTATAACTTGTGTTTAGAAAATGAATTTTCTAAAGAATACAGAAAAAGCATTGATTCCACGGCAGTATTTGTTGTAATGTTAACACAGCCATTTTTATAGCGGAAGCAATTTGAGTTAAATAAATGCTGTCAACAAAATTCAAAGTGAAATTGACCTGGATCACCTGTAACTTGACTAACCCTTGCACTAACAATGAATAAATACAGTCCAAAAATGTTGCTTCATCAGCTGTTAACTACAACTTCACCCTCTATCAACATTTGTTAGACAGCTATTAAGCAGTAAAATTATTTGATTTGGTTTTTCTCTATTTTGCCTACTGCCTTCTGATGAAACAGCAAAGTGAAGAAAGGATCTAAAATATACAGAGCAAATAAAGGATCACATAGATAATTATCATGAATAAGTAAATTCTGAATTATCAAGAAATGCCTACAGCAGTCTAATCAGATAGGAATTGATAAGTATAACCATCCATGATGCCGGAGTCCCAGATAAATTAACAAACGAAATGGAAAAATTAACTTATATCAAATGCCAAAAATATTGGACCTTACAACTTTTGTGAATACAGACTACCAGCTCAAACCGTCTCACCTGATCTGAAACACTTAGCAGGAGGTGTGGATACAATAATGAAAAAAATGTAGGAATCCTCTTTAAAAATCTTAAAAATTCTCACCTGGGGGACTGATGAAAGTGAAAGTGACAGTCGCTCAGTCATGTCCGACCCTTTGAGACCCCATGGACTATACAGACCATGGAATTCTCCAGGCCAGAATACTGGAGTGGGTAGCCGTTCCCTTTTCCAGGGGATCTTCCCAACACAAGGATGGAACCCAGGTCTCCCGCATTGCAGGCGGATTCTTTAACAGCTTAGCCACAAGGGAAGCCCTGGGAGACTGACACACACTTTTTATAACCCAAGGTCGCAAGTGCTTTCTTTCCTATATGAACAACGTGCTGTGGATGGGCAAGAGAGTGATCAGTCTTCAGACATCTAGGAAAATGTTTGTTGCTACTACAGGAAAAACAGAAGACTATCACAGACTCTGCCCATTTATTTAGGCCTTCACTCTTACCTTTTCACATGTTCCATGAAAAATTTCTCTCCTTTAGAACAACTCTGAAAATACTCTCCTTTTGTAAGAGCTTACCCAATACTCTCCAAAGGAGCCCTCCCTTCCTATTACTTCAAACTGAGTCCTCCAGATAAGAAACCAGAAGCTTCCAACACTTCCCCCTAGACATTCTCCTGCTGCCCCACCTATCCACACCTCTCTTCCCCTCACTGCTTCCTCTTCAGAAATGAACTCCTTCACTTGAGAGCTAGTTTCTGTGTCCATCTCCACACTTATCAATATCAAGGGCTTCCCATAGTTGCTTGCCATCCTCTGACATCCCCCAAGTTCATTTACAATAGGTTTAAAAAAATTTTTTTTTAATATTTGAATATTATCCAACTGGGGGGAAAAAAATCCCTTGTACTTGTCTCTCTCTTTCCTAGCATCTAGAAAGATAATCTGAATGCATTTCTTCACCTCTTACCTCCTACATCCCTGCTACCTGGCCTCTACCTTGCCCTCTTCACTGCAACGGCTCTTGCCAAAGTTGCCAAGCATCCCGTGAACATGGAATGCATGTGGCTCACTCTCCATCTTGACTTCTCTACAGTTCTTGAGTCTGTGGGGAGCCCTTTTCTTGTCTCCTGGCTTCTGTATCTCTGAATTTCCTGCTAGTGCTTTCTCCAACTCATCGCAGATTGCTTGCTTTACTGAAACCTATTCCTTGACTCGCAATACACATTAGGTTGCTAAGGACTTCCTACCCTGACCCCCACCCCTCCCTACTCCAGTATTCTCCCTTACCCCAGGTATTAACTACCCACACATCTTATTTAACTAGGTTCCACCTTTCTCCTTAGCTGCAGAGCTTGGGAAGCCAACGATGTGCTATGCGTTTCCCCTTGGATGTACTACAGCTACTTCAGAATCAACATGAACAAAAATCTGTCTACCTTCTGCCTACGTTCATCCCAGATTCTCACCTCCCTAAAGTGCTTTTCATTATCTACCAGTCGACCAGACCTAGACCTAACAATCATGCTAGATTCCGCCCTCTCCTCAGCCAGGCGAGTTCTGGGTGGGCTCGACCTATGTAACTGTTCCTAAATCCAAGGTCTGCTATATGAATTAACTAGACATGCATCATTTCTGCCTTGAACTATTGCTGCAACCCCTCACTAGCTCCCTGTCTCCAGCCTCAAAGTTTCCCCATCCCAGTCATGCATTTTGCACAGTTCCCAAAATAACTGTTCCAAACACAAATGTGCACTCCTATGCCTAATATACTTTAACAGCACTCCTTCCCCCACTTTCAGGCTAAATTCAAGAGCTTCAGCATGGAATACAAACCAGGTCCTTCCGGATCCTGTCGGTCCTCACCTCCTACACTCTTATTTCCCAAGTAAGCTTCAATCGTAATGACCTTCTAGCAATTCCCTGGATATGCAGAAGTACTCTCACTTCCAGGCAGTCCCCCACTCACACAAGCTGTGACCCAGCCTCAGGAGGCCCATACCTTCCACTGGAGGTACAGGTAGCGCACACACTTGGCTCAAGACTTACACTTCCTAGGTGCATAACCTTAGGCAAGTTACTTAACTTCTGTATCTCAGCTTCCTCACCTATAAGATGTGGCCAGTGATCATGTGCACCTCATAGGGATTTTGTTGAGATTTAACGAGATAATGAGCATGGAGTTCCTACTGCAGCGCCTTTCACTTACACAGCGAACGTTCAATAAAGGGCAGCCACAATTCACTGACTTTGGCTCTTCCTGAAGGCACGGCTGAGTTGTTCAATCCTGTCCCCCGTCGTTGCTCCTCAACCCTACTCATTACCCAACTCTGTTCATCCCTCCTTACTGCTCCTATTTCTGCCCCCGCCCCCACCGTTCAAGCGCTGTTGCTCAGTACCAAATCTTGTAACTACTGTTTCACTCTACTGATTTCTCCATTAGGATAAAAAGGTAGAAACACAAGGACAATGTATTCATTTGATATCTTATGGATCTAATTCAGGGTCCAGCCAGCAGGGCTCAATACATTCCTTCTGAATGTAAAAATTTAAAGTGTGAATCCCATGAAAGGAAAACCTAAATATCCTATCAGGGAAGATTCACTCTTCTTCCATATTTCAAGAGACTCCTCCACTGTTTCTTACTTCTATAGCCCTAATTATGGTATCATGAAGCTACATATTTTAATGAAAAATCTAAACCAAGTCAGATGCAGATTGGATGGAACAGTGCCTTTAAAATTACTTGACATCTCTAAGAATGCTCCTCCTACTGGGTGGTGTTTAAACTGGATGAGTTGTAATGTCCTAGAAAAGGAAGGGCTTTTTAGGTCATAACAAGTACAGAGGAATAAAGAAAGAATACCCAAAGGCCAATGATTATTTGACAGAGCTCCAGGAAAAGTGGCCGGAAAAGATGGTTAAGACTTATTGTAAAGGCTTCCTTGAATGTCACTGTGGGAAGTCTGGAGCTGATAACCTAAGTAATGGCAAACCACTCAGACTTAATTACATTTAAAAAATAATAATAATACAGCAGTATGAAGGGTGAATTGAGGACAGGAAGAGCTTTGGGAAAGGAGATTCATTAAGAGATGGCTGCAATAATCCAGGGAAATGACAAGTGAAGAGAAGGCCAAAAATAATAGAGAAAGAACAAAAAAAGCAAATGGATGTAAGTCAAATGTGAGAGGTAAAGTAGGAGAAGTGAGAAGAATTAGTTTTTAACTAAAATAGTATGCATAACTAGTTAGATTGTGGATTAACTATAGAGTAAAGATACTTAAGAGATTCAGCAGTAAATATTCTTTCAGTATTTAATAGGCTGAGTATTAAAAGTACCGGTGGTACACTGAAATGGAGGTGTCCAGTAGATCCTAGGATATGTCAATGTGGATTTAAAGAGAAAGGTCTGAGCTACAAAGACTTGGGAATTACCAAGAATATAGCTGGTAACTGAAATTGTGAGCATAAACAAGATCACTCAGACAGTTCCTGCAAACAGAGCAGGTACCAGAGAATAAAATGCTGGGGAATATCAATATTTATGGAGCAAATAGTTAAAGAGGAACAAACTAAGGATGCGAGAGAAAGAGGTGAAGAAAAAGAGGCAGCAAAGAACACCACTGCAGACACAATGGAAGGGTCTTAACTATGGACAAAATAGATGTTAAGCAGGATGAGTTTAAACAAAAAAGCCTCTAGATTTAAAATTTCATCCTTAGCTTCTTTATCTGCAGCAATGTCAGCAGACGAGGGACTGGAGTCAGACTGAATTTTGGAAGTGAAGGGGAGGGGAGAAAGAAGAGGCAGTGATTCTCTATGAATAAATTTGTCAGTATAAGAAAGCAGGCTTCCTTCGTGGCTCAGCTGGTAAAGAATCCGCCTGCAATGCGGGAGACCTGGGTTGGGAAGACCCCTGGAGAAGGGAAAGGCTACCCACTCCAATATTCTGGCCTGGAGGACTCCATGGACTAAATCATGGGGTCGCAAAGAGTCTGACATGACTGAACAACTTTCACTTTCACTTTTGTGTGCTTCCCTGCTGGCTCAGATGGTAAAGAATCTGCCTGCAATGCGGGAGATCCAGGTTCAATCCCTGGATCGAGAAGATCCCCTGGAGAAGGGAATGGCAACCCACTCCAGTATTCCTGCCTGGAGAATGCCATGGACAGAGGAGCCTGGTGGGCTATAGTCCGTGGGGTTGCAGAGTTGGACATGACTGAGTGACTAACACACACAAGAGAAAGAGGCAATGATGGAAAGCGCATGGAGCCGCTCTTCTCGCTTGTCTTTAATATGGAGTCAGACTTGAGCATGTCTGCAAACTGAGATGAAGGAACCCAGGAAGAGGGAAAGATCTAAGGTACAAGCCTGAAGGATTAAGGTGATTAGGCAGGTCTCTGAGATGGTGGAAGTGAAAGATCTATAGACGGGGGGTCTTTCCTTGGAAAGGTGACAAGGAGCACTTCTGACACTGGGTGAAGGAAGAGAATGAGACGAATGTTGCCTAAGATATTACAGACACGTTTAGTAATGGTGGGTGGGAAGTTGAAAGAGTCCACACCACACATCACTATTTTCTGCAGCAGAGTAGGAACTTAATTATTTGTTCAGGATGGATGATCAGGAATGGGGTAAGAAGCCCCAGCAGACACTAAGGTAAATGAAGCAAAGCTCATGCGTTGAGACACCTGCTTAGAAATGAATCCATCTAATTTCTGCCATCAGGCTTGGGCTCTGGTATGAAGAATTGGAGTCTCAAACTGACTCAGGTTAAAATTAGGGTCAAAGCGAGGATTTAGTCAGATCTCTCCTAAACAGAGACCAAATAAAGTCGGGTAAAAAGGCAGGTGTTCACAGGTGTCTACATCTGACTCAAACTGATCTCCCCCTGGGGTTTTAAATGGTCCCCATAAGAACAGAAGTAGTCCAGCTAGAGTTATAAGGCCCAGGGCAGCTTAAAGGCAGTAAGATCCACAATTACAGCCTTTTCAAGCATTTCAAATATATTAAGTACTATTGAGGTATAAAAACAAAAAATCCCTTCTCTTTATAAGCTACACTTTAAGTTATTAAGAGGCATACAGTCTGAAATTTGTCTGTATGCCCAAGAAGGCCTTACAAAATGCTTAAAGCCTGACACGGGTTCATACTTCCCTGAAACAGAATAAGCAATGTTGACAAATCCTGCACTTACCCAATCTCCTGGCTTGGTGTTTAACTTGTGTGTGTGTGCGTGTGTATGAGTCACTCAGTGTTTGCCTCTTTGCAACCCCATGGACTGCAGCCCACTAGGCTCCTCTGTCCATGTAATTCGCCAGGGAAGAATTACTGGAGTGGGTTGCCATTCCCTTCTCCAGGGGATCTTCCCAACCCAGGGACTGAACCCAGGTCTCCCACATTGCAGTCAGATTCTTTACCATTTGAGCCATTAAGTTGAATCCTAATTTAAATCCTAATTTAAATCTCAAACCCTGGGATTGACCAGATTCTGGTGGCTCAGTGTTAAGTAATCGGCCTGCAATGCAGAAGACACGAGATGAGGGTTCAATCCCTGGGTCGGGAAGATACTCTGGAGGAGGAAGTAGCAACCACTCCAGTATCCTTGCCTGAAAAATCCCATGGATGGAGGAGCCTGGTAGACCACAGTCCATGGGGTCGCAGAGAGCAGGACTCAAATGAGCAAGCGAGCACACACACACACCATGGAGATGGAATAAAATATTCAGAGCAGAGTGCAGCTTCTAATTCCTGTTTCATGTAACCACAGAGAATGTTCCATGTAACCACAGAGAATGAAAACCCAGATTCTACTGTCTTAGTCTAGGTATACCACAATCAAATTTCCTGAGTGCTCTATACATTTTTTCACTTTAGTACTACAATGTGTTTAGCAAAACTGATCCTACACCATCATTCTTGTTCTTTTATCGTAGAAGAAATATCAGCACTAGTACACAGAGTGAAATTTGCTTTATCACAACCCAGGAGTGCGTTATATTAGGCTGAGCCACAGGTACAAAAATACAGAAATTCTTATCTTGTATCAATACATATGACAGCAAAATAACCTAAAAGAGGGGTAAAATGGTTACATGAAAACTATGTCTCTAAAAGAAGATGAATGTATTTTTAAAAAATGACACCTATACTAGCTAGAGTTGATTTAATATTAAGGAATGCAAACTTAAGTTTTAATAATGCATTTTGCATTTAGAATGTTTATCAATTTGGGGGGAACCACCTATTTCTCATCTTTAGAACCTGGCCTTTCAAATCTTCATTAACAACTCAGTGGCAAACATAAAGCACATGCCAAAATACAACGATAGCACAAGCAGGTGTCCTAATAGTAGGCATCTAGTGCAATGCTGTAGCACCCTGCCTCTCAACTGCTGGGCGGACCCGGAAATAAGTGCATTTAAGGAAGCATTTACTTCCTTAAAAACGGCAAATTGTGGTTCAAAATAATATATCTGTTAGAAGAAAAGAAAACAGTTTTGTTTAAGCCAGTCAAATTACTACTAGACTTAGACAACAAAAATGTTTTAAAATCATGTGTACCCATGATTTTAAAAAATCACTTTAAACAAAGAAAAATCATTCAACCACTGAAAAGACGGTTCCTATCAGTATCATTATCTGAGTAACCTTTTATTTACCAGTTAGTGAATATCACTGAAACTGATGATGTGCTTTCAAACAACGTATAATTGGGCATGTGGGGGAGGGAGGAGGAAAGGAGAATAGTAATAATTCATTCTGCATCTTGTAAACCAAAACAGAAAACTGTATTTTGCCTGTAATTAAAAGGAATGGGCATTTTAGATAACTTCCCTTACTATAAAGATCAACTGAATCTGTAGTGGCTACCAGGAAATAGCCTTTGACTACCAATCATTTATAAGTGAAACCAACAGCAAAATCAAACCAGAGTACAAATAAACGTACAAATCCATGACTTTCTTACTCATTCGAGAATCTAAATTCAGCCTTCCAAATACTTGGGTTTATAATTGCTTGTGTTCTGAAATGTAACATTTCTTCCTACGTGCTCTTTTAAAACTACATATTAAACACAAAAATACAGTATAGCTTATGACAAACATTATCCCTTCCTGTTTTATATTCAACACTTAACAACTCAAATGTATAATACCTCTGTTTTGGTTTTTTTTTTTAGATCATTATTAGCTAAGTACAATAAAAGACCATAAATTCTGAATTCTAAGACTCGGGAGGGACTTGAGCACATTAATATTGCATGTAAATGAATGCTAATCATACGTTATCATACCTATTACTAAAGGAGGCCTAACCATTTCTATCCTCAAAAGTATTATTCTAGCAGTTTTTTCTAATCTACTTGAAAATAGGACCCTTGTTTTTAAAACAGTGCATGATTCACATTTTTTAATGCTTCAAACTAGCTTTGAGACCATCGGTCTGAATTAGCAATATTTTATTACAAATTCATAACCGGGTTCAGTATAAGGCTTTCTGATCATACAACAGGTTTCTGAAAGCAGTATTATCTGAGCTATAATGATGGTGACAGGCAACAAGGCGTTAAGGATGATAACAGAAGACACTACCTTACCTAATATCAACCCTTAGATAATAGAGATTGATTATTAAGAGCTCCAACATCCCAGGAGGTTTCACAGAGCAGGAAGGAGCAAAGTCGGGACATAAGGGCATTTTGTAAACAAAGCGTATTTTGTAAAAAAAAAAAAAACAAAACTTAAATCACAAGCCTTCACGAATGGTAGAGGTAGCCTAATAACCCATTTAAAATCTAATTAATTTAGCATTCCAGAATTAAATGTAACAACTGCCTGGTACTACTACTCTAACTCAATTCTGAATTTTATAAAAAGTTCACAACAGAATGTACAGATGTGAAGTGTGACGGGCACTATGCTGCTGCTGCTAAGGCGCTTCAGTGCGACCCCAGAGACGGCAGCCCACCAGGCTCCCCCGTCCCTGGGCTTCTCCAGGCAAGAACACTGGAGTGGGTTGCCATTTCCTTCTCCAATGCATGCAAGTGGAAAGTGAAAGTGAAAGTGAAGTCGTGTCCGACTCTCAGCGACCCCATGGACTGCAGCCCACCAGGCTCCTCCGTCCGTGGGATTTTCCAGGCAAGAGTACTGGAGTGGGGTGCCATCGCCTTCTCCAGACAGGCACTACAGAGCCACGAAAATTCCTATCCCTTCCTCAGTTTTTACAGGCGAAGAACACGTTTCAAAAAAAGCGAAATGGATTCCAAAAGCTTGAGGGGCCAAAACGCCTTTGGCGTTGAAAGACACCAAATCCCACTCTACCGCAAATGTGTTTTGACTAGAGGTTAGTATCTGCATACTTGAAGCGAAATCTGGATTACTTTTAAAACGGTTCCCCTAAATAAAGTAGCAAAACTTGAACGCGCAATTTAGACTGTATTGAAGTGGCTGATGGTGGTGGGGCGTGGGGGTAGAGTTCCATCCAGTAAGCTTTATTTCTAGGGTTTGAAAAAAAAAAAAGGCAGCCAGAGAATCTTCTGATTAAACGCTGAGTTGGAAATTAAACTTAATTGTGTCCTTTACGTCCCCTTAACTCCTCTGTTCGTGTGGGAGGGCAAGCGCAGGAAACCCCTTCTGGCAGACTTTGCCAAAATGCGTACTTGCATCACAAGAGGCTCGGGCCCTCCTACTCTCCTTGCTTCAACCCCCAAAACGTTTAAAGCAGGGGGAGACGCAGGGGTACGAAAGAGGGGTACCCTACCAGCTGCCCACCCCTCGCCTCCGATCGCGCCCCGTCTCTCCACAGCTAATTTTTGTGCGAGGTGCACGGCTGGAGTCTTCCTCGGCGGTGGCAAACAGGCGAAGATGTGCCCCGCTCTCATCACCCAGGGCGAAGAGGAAGAGGAGGGAAAGGAAGGGGGTGCCGATGACCCGCCGGCCCCCCCGCGTCCGCACCCGGGGCGTGCAGGGGCCCGCTCGTCCCGCGCCCCGGCCACCCTCTCCCGGGAGCCGCGGGGCCAGCCGGGGCGCAGCCCACACACAGCCGCCCGAGCGCCGCTGGGGCGCCGAGACCCACGCTGCAGAACCGAGAGCTGGTGACCACTCACCGCTGCGCAGCGAGCCCAGCAGCAGAAGCACGACCAGGGGCCACATCTCCGCGCCCGCCGCCGGGTCGCCGCCGCCGCCGCCGCCGCCGGCGTCTGGAGCAGGCGCCGCCGCAGACACAGGCAGGACCCGCCGCCACCTCCCGTCACACGCAGGACCCGCTGCCCGGGCTGCCCGGCCGCGCGCACGCGCGCTCCCGCCGCCCCACACCCGCGTGGGCCGCACACGCGCACTCGGCCTCGCCTCCGCCCCGCCTCGGTGGCTGCTGTCGCCGCGCCCTCCAGACAGACGCGCAGCTTCCAGCTCCCGCTCCCGCCTGCTCCCTGGCGGTGGCGCGCGCGGGGCTTCGCGGTCACGCCCCGCGGCCCCCGGCCGCCTCGGCTCGCGTCAGCGTCCACACACCGGCCCCCCGACCCCCGCTGGAGGCTGAGCGTGTGTTCTCCCGCTCGCCGGGGACCTCGCTGCACCCGTCCCCGTCTGCCGTCCCCTTTTTCCCTCCCTGGGCACCCCCTATCTCATCTCCGCGGCTCCTCCCCTGCGCTCGCACCCAGCCTCCCGCTTCAGGAACCCCCTCCCCAGGCGCCACCTCGGAGCCCCCTCCCCTCTGGAGCCCGCGATCGCTCGCCTCTCCCTCATCCCGCGTCCTCCCGCGCGGTGGGACCTCGGCGGCTGCACGCTTCTCACCTGGCTCCATTTCCCCCCAAAGCTCCGCCGCCTGCAGTGGGAGCGCACACCGCGCGGGGGCGTCTCGACACTTCCCCCGCCGCCGGCAGCGAGCCCGCGGGGACCACGCCTGGGGCAGGTCGCAGGCGGCCGCGTGTCCGCGGGGAACTTCTGCTCGCCGCTCGCGGGCTGCCGGGCCCTCCGGGCTTCACCGCGCGTCCAGTCTGCTTTGGATTTCCCCGGCCGCTCTCGGATCCTCCGTTCTTTTTCTCGCCTAGTTCTGGAATGTTTTTCAGCCTTTGAAGGGGATCACCCAAGTTTCCATCCGTGGTGGTGAACACTTTGCTGTTGTTCAGTCTCTGGGTCTTGATGCTGAAACCCTAGCAGCCATCAGGGGTGGTCGCAACGGTTAGCAGAAGTATCCTCGATGACCCTTCCTGCAAAGTCACTGGGCCTGGTTAGTGACCTCACAGTGGTCCCTTGTCTATGCTGTTTGAGTTTAACTTGCTTAAAAAATGGGTTCAAAGTGTGTCTCCAAGCCACACTGTGGACAAGGTCTTTGATTAGCTCTCTGAATCACACAGACCACATCGTTTATAGTGAAGCAAATTCCCTTTTAGAACTCTCTTTAACATTTACCCTAGATGATGAAAATGCTTGCTGAAAAGTCATGCTTGGTGACTACTGTATTGGCGTGCATCTTGTCAACTTAAAATGTACATGCAATCTGAATGTTGAGCATTAGGTTTTACTCAGCGGAAATTTTTAGAAGGTAACCCAGGGAGGGAACATCTCAAGTAATCTGGGGAGAACTGCGGCAGGCATGCGAGGGAGGAGGAGCCAGGTCACACAGAAGCTTGGCAACAAAGGGCAGGTAGTCTGAACATGGGAAGGTTATTGTTAATTAAAGAAAACCAGATATCCCAAGTTAAGGAATTTAGTACTTTTCTATGTATGGAAGGGGTTTCCCTGGTGGTTCAGAGGTAACAATCTTCCTGCCAGTGCAGGACACTGGGGTGTGATCTGTGGGTTTGATCAGTGGGTGGGGAAGATCCCCTGGAGAAGGAAATGGCAACCGTTTCCCAGTATTCTTGCCTGGGAAATTCCATGGACAGAAGAACCTGCTGGGCTGCAGTCCATGGGGTTGGGTAGCAAAGAGTCAGACACAACTTAGTGACTAAACCAGAACAACTGTGTATGGGAAGATGCAAGTCTGGGCTCACTGAAATCATTCCTTTTATAGGCGCCTCAGCTATCTGGGGAGGAGGCAATGGCACCCACTCCAGTACTCTTGCCTGGGAAATCCCATGGACAGAGGGCTGCAGTCCACTGGGTCGCAAAGAGTCGGACAGGACTGAGCGACTTCACTTTCACTTTTCACTTTGACGCATTGGAGAAGGAAATGGCAACCCACTCCAGTGTTCTTGCCTGGAGAATCCCAGGGACGGGGGAGCCTGGTGGGCTGCTGTCTATGGGGTCGCAGAGTCGGACACGACTGACGCGACTTAGCAGCAGCAGCAGCAGCTATCTGGGGCCAGCATCCTGTGTTTTCATTCCCGAGCTTCCTTTCCTCGGGGCTCGTAGTGGAGTGTGGCCATAGTCTGCTGGCTGCTAGATGGCAAGTATTCGTCTACCTCAGTTCCCGTAGGGCTCAGCTGCTCACACTGGATGGGTGCCATCGCTGATGACTGTGACATCGTTGTGCACCAGCATGGCAGCAAGTATTCCATTTCTCCATATCCACTGCTCCCGTGGTTGTTTTTCACTCACCTGGTGGAAAACAAAGGAACTTCCCACCACAATATTCCAGTCCTCCAAATCCTCTTCCCATGGTGTCTCCTTCACTGCATCCCCATAGTAATAAAATCCAGGAAATAAAATTACCACTCTCTGAGCTTCTGTAGCATTGTATTACACATACTGCGTAACTTTCCCTTTGATTGGTGTGTGTGTGTGTGTGTGTGTGTGTGTGTGTGTGTGTAAATCTCTTCCCCACAGCTTTATCCATTTTCTACAGTCAGAGAGGGTATATTAAGTGTTCCCTTCTCCAAGACTTCCTGTTGAACTAGGCAAACAGAAGGGGTTTTAATAAACGTGTTGATGTGACTTGAGGCAAGCGTTGCTCCAGTGAAATTTGATTGTTTTTTAATGATTAAAAAAAGAATGAAAGAAAGAAAAAACAATTGCCTGGCAGATATCTTACTAAAACAATGGTTAATAATTATGATGGTAATGATGTGAATGACAGCTTTGACACCCTGAGGCTACCAAAGGGACTGATGGATTCTCCTCCAACTGCTGCTTCTGTGGATACAAAAGAATCATCCATCAGACTTTGAGCATTCGGGACATTGTGTATCACAGAGCAGCTGGTTGGCTAAATAAGGCTGTCAGCTGTCCCTGAGGTCCACCAACCCCCCTAGAGCTGAAGAATGACCGGGGAGGACTGTCCCCAACCTTCAGGGGTGGAGATCAGTGACGCTCTGCCTGATTGTGGGAACCGCTGATGTCATGTGTTAAGGCAGTTTGTGAAGAAAATGGAATAGCTTAAGTCAGGTGAATGAGAGGCCACCTGGGTGAGCACCCTTGCTTTGGGAATCTGACCAGGATGTGTTTGATGGTGGGGCATGAGGAGGTCTGTTCCAGAAGAGACGATCCAAATCAACCTACCTAGGTTGGATGATTTTCTCTTTGAGATAACCTCGGGCTCCTTTCTCAAGTACCTAAGTGCCTCATAGCTGTGTTTCCCTTTTAACATTTGCAAGCATTTTTGGGGGGGGATTTTGAGCTCATCTTATCTTTACATAAGGAGTTTTCTTGGATAGAAAGCAAGAGAGTAATGCATAGAATGTTTTGAACAGAGGTAATACACACCAGGTATACTACCTAAATCTTCACAGCAACCTTGGAATGGATTTTATGATCTTCATTTCAGTGACGAAGAATCAAAGGGAAAGAGGGATGATGAGCACGTTGCCTACAGTCCTTTGTGTCTAACTCACTCTCCCTCTTTTTCCTACTTTTTCTTTTCACTCTGTAACATCAAATATGTTATAGTTTCCCCTTCGTAGATAAATAAACTCACAAGCCCAAACAATTGCTACCCTTTCCCATCATCACTACCCTTACAGATAAGGAAGGTGAACTTTGCTCAGGGAGGGGATGGTGGTTAGTCTGACTCCAAGGCCAGCGAAAATGTTCACAAGCTTCCCTTCTCAATTCATGGTCAGCTCCCCTTTCTTTCACTTTCTATCTTGACAGTACATCTACTTTTATCTTCCTCCCCAAACTATACCTACATCCTACCACATGGCCATATTGTTAGGATGTTATCTAAAAATTTGTATTGATACAGTTGTAACCTTACTACGGTTTTTCATTCAACTAGAACTGTTTTCTGTTCCCACGTTGGTGTGCCATGCATGATCCTTGATACTCTGGAGAGTTAGCTCAGAACTGTACCTGCCTAACCGTGCAAGGCCTATACTTTGTGGAGGGCTAGATACACCTTTTTATGTAAGTGAGCTACATCACATGATCCCACAGTAGACCAAAGCCCAGGATCCCCCTGCTGTGAGTTCAGGGCCCCTTCTGTGTATTTCCTGTTGTTTGGTGCGTATCAGTTACTTTGTTGTATTAAAAATACCTGTTTGTGCTGCTGCCTTTCTGTTCAGTAGTAACTCCTTCCTAAGCCCAATGAGGGGAGAGGCCCCATGAATCTTGCTCTCTGCTAGCCCCACTGCCTGGCACACAAGAGGTGATCAAAAATCGGCCGTTAAAATGATGAATGAAAGAATGATCAATAACCTCTCCAGGCCAGGAACTCTATTTTCCATGATTGTCTGGCAAGGTACCCATGGTAAGGGGATGCTCGGTGAACTGCACTAACGAGCTAACCCTGATGCTTGTCTGGCACATCAGAGGCTTTTATCACCACTAAGCTCCATTTGAGGGCTTATCAGTCATCAAGTTAGCTGCAGTATATGATGAATATTATCTCTCTTAGTGTTTCTGAATATAACTTGAGAGGGGGGGCTATTTGCAATGACGATTCTTGTATTTTTAACACTTCTGGCCAATGTGATCCTAGCTAATTTTCATGCCCCGGTCAAGCACTTTACACCCGGAACAGTGGACTTTTCCTTGCCGGGACTATTCTATTTTCAGGCTTCTGTGTCTCAGTCATGCTGTCCCCTCTTCCTCATGTGTCCTCCCCCACATTTTTTTCCTTCTCTCTTCAAGCCAAAGAATTCCAACTCATCCTTCAAGACTAAGATCGAACTTTACCTCCTCTGAGTAGCCTTTCTCAACCTTATTTTTCCCTTTTCTCTTAAGTCTCTCTACCACTTTTAAGGTCTAATGACCTTTTCTATTATATTTTGCACATGCCTCAATAAACATCGTGGCATGACATAGTTGCGTTCGTGACACAGTAAAATGTGTCCATATATATTTCTTTCTATATACCTGTCCTCTTCTATCATGTTATCAATGGGAAAAGGGAAATGTTTCTGGGTCTATTTGTATCTCCAGGGTCTGGCACAGTACCTGGTTGAGTCCTAAGGGCTCTGTGTATGTTAAAACAACCAGGAGAACTCAGGGTGCTATGTATGTACAGAAATGCCCCATAGCATGCTGAAACACATTAGCCTAAGTTTGTGTTATAGCCATGTACCACCAGCCAACCTTGGACAAGTTATATAATCTTTCTGAGTCCTATCTTTCTCTCCTCATTTTAAAAGTTAGATGATAAACTGACACAAATAATAGAAATTAACCCTTCAAGTTGCCTTGAGAATTTAATAAGTTAACACCTCTATAGTTACATGGAGCTGTGTACACTGTAATCACACAATCAGTATCAGCCCTTAGGATTACAGTCTTCTTATGGTGAGATGGGTCTCCTAGAAGGGCAGTGAAAAGTATTTCAAAAGGATCCCCAACCGCTGATCTGGAGCCTTGAAAAACCACTGTAGGTGGTGAACTATCTACAGTTTAGGCTTGAGGCACAGGTCTGTGCCCAGTGGGAAGTCCTTAGTCCTCTTGCTCTTCTGCACCCTGTGTTGACGATTGAACGCCGAGGATCCCTTGTCTCTCTCACCTAGCTCAGGGCCCAGTGTCCTAGGATGTTACTTTAATTTGACCCAGTTATTGAAGCACAGGTGGTGGTTTAGTTGCTAAGTCATGTCCGACTCATGTGACCCCTGGACTATAGCCCACCAGGCTCCTCTGTCCATGGGGTTCTCCAGGCAAGAATACTGGAGTGGGTTACCATGTCCTTCTCTAGGGGATCTTCTCAGCCCAGGGATCAAACCTGGATCTCCTGTTTTGCAGGCAGATTCTTTACCCGCTGGGCCACCAGGAGAACACAGGAGTCCTGGTCTTTGAATAAAGCTGGGTAGCAAGGAGGAGCTGTGTTCTCTGGGTTTGGGTTAGGCAGCTGAAAAGCATCCATGTGTGGCTGGGGAGATGGATTTGGTGAGGGAAACGGAAGGAAGGCTCCAGCGGCAGGACATGATCTTCTTCCTCACCTGTGGTTCGGTTAGAGGTGAATACTGGAAATAGAAGCTGCCTCCCTGGAGGAGGATGGTAGTAGGACTGAGGGTTTCCGGTAAGAGATATCCTACCAGAGAGATGGCAGCCTGCTCTGGTGTGAATTTCCCTGCAGGTGTCAGACGTGCACGGGCTTGTGTTGCTTGGGTCACAAGGAAGCGCAGCGCGTCCTGCTCTTCCTGCTGCTGCTGCTGGAGGTTGCCCCTGTAGGAGGCCCATCCTCATGACAGCTGGTAAGTGCTAGATACAGACAGCCTCCACATTAGGCTGCAAAATTGCCGCAGGCTCATTTCTTTAAGAGCTCATGACTTTTGGGGTCCTGGGAAGGCCCCTTGTATCTTGTCTACCTCCCCTCTTTGAGGGCAGGGAACATGCAGACGGGGGTCACCTTGGGTACCAGACGCCTCCATGCCAGTGTGTCATTTCCTGTCACTGAGGGCGATGCGTGCCTGCTCAGTTGTGTCTGACTCTTTGCGGAGACCCCACGGACGGTAACCCACCAGGCTTCTCTGTCCATGGGGTTATCCAGGCAAGAGCACTGGAGTGGGTTGCCCTTTCCTCCCCCAGGGGATCTCATCAACTCAGGGATCGAACCCACATCTGAGCCTCTTGCATTGCAGGCAGATTGTATTGCTGCCAGAACAAATTACCACAAATGTCGGGACTTAAAACAACACCCATTTATTATCTCACAGTTCTGTAGATCAGAAGTCCAGTGGCTCAGCTGATGTCTCGGCTTCTGGTCTCACAAGGCCAAGATCAAGGTATCGACTGGGCTCCTTTCACTCCTGGAGGCACTATAGGAGAATCCGTTTCCAGCATCACTCCCACGGTTGGCAGAATTCAGTAGCTATAGGACTGATGTCCATATTTCTTTGCCTGCTGCCTTCTAGGGGGGCTCCTTAGCACCTAGGCCTCTTTGGGGTCATTGAGAATAGTTGGTAGTCTCAGAACATGTCGGAACTAGCAACGGTACCCAAAATCCTTTTGTTTTCTTACTTCTGCCTTCTCACCTTCTGCCACATTTCTATGACTAACTCTTCTGCCTTCCTCTTCTTTTAAGTGCTCAAGTGATTAGATTGGGCCCCTCGGGTAATCCAGGATAAGCTCCCTATTTTAAGGTCTGTAACCTTAATCACATCCACAAAGTCTCTTTTGCCATGTAAAGTAACGTAGTCGCCGACTCCCAGCGATTAGGGGCTGAAATCTTTGGGAGGCATGATTCTGCCTATCACAGTCAAGCCATTTGCTATTTATGTCCCTCAATCCTCATCAGAGCCCAATAAGGAAAGCATGGTTATACCCATTGTGTATGTGTAGAAACTGAGGCTCAGAGAGGTTTATACCACAGGTAAGAGATGGTAGAATTGGAGCTTGGATCTTGCTTCAGAGCGCGCACCCCTTCCTCGGCTAGGGCAACGGAACAGTGGGAGCAAAGCAATCGTGTGATCTCTTCCTCTCACTGTGGTTCCCATGATTGTCTTGCTAGTGCTGTTTCTCAGCTTAGTGAGGTAGTCACCACTGTGTCCAGCACGTTTTCGGTTCTTCTCCTGGGTCCCAGGGAGGTGTATCCACTGGGCGTCAGCAGGAAACAGGTGGCACACGCAAATGAGTGACTTAGAAGAGACTGGTTAAAGGACTGTTTACAAGGATGTGGGGATGCGAGCAGAGAAGAGGGGCTCTCAGCCAGCAAGAGCGATTGCTCCCAGGTCCCTCGTCCTGGAGGGGCAATAGGAGGAAGTGATTACAAGAAAGAGAAAGGAGAAGCTGAGGGAGGGCTTCTGGGCGAGAGCTGGTGGCCTTTGATAGGGGAACACAGCCACTACCAGCCTGGCAGAGAAAAAGGTGTCAGAGTAAGTCAGTCTTCACCCCCATCCTCTGAATTCCTGCCATGGGCAGTTCTCAGCCAGCAACCACAGGGGGAGAGGTCTGCGTAGGCAGCTCTTGAAGTTATGTTTTCCAGGCTCTGCAGAGTATGAAAAGGTGGAGAGTTGGTCTGAGAGAGACTATTCAGCACAGCAGGACTACCCCTCTCCATTCCCCTGAAACTGGCTGAGACTGACTTTGCCCAGAGTCTTAGTTTTCCTAGGGCTGCCCTAAGAAATTACCATTAAGAGGGGGCTTAAAACAAGAGGAATATATTCTAGAAGTCTGAAGCCAAGCTTCAGCAGAGCCAGGCTCCCTCTGATGGCTCTAGAGAAGAGTCGTCTCTTGCCTCTTCCTAGCTTCTGGTGAAAGTGAAAGTCCTCAGTTGTGTCCGACTCTTTGTGACCCCATGGACTATACAGTCCATGGGACTCTCCAGGCCAGAACACTGGAGTATTGGAACTTCCTGACTCAGGAATCGAACCAGGGTCTCCTGCATTGCAGGCAGATTCTTTACCAGCTGAGATGCCAGGAAAGCTTCAGGTAGACCCCGACTGTCCTTGGGATTCCTTGGCATGGGCGGCAACACGTCACTCTCCGCCTCCATCCTCACGTGGTCTTCTGCTCTGCCTGTGTCCTCTCTTCTTACGAGGACACCAATTGTTAGATTCAGGGCCCAACCGAGATTTAGTATGCTGTCATCTCCAGATTCTTCACTGAGTACATGTGAAAAGGCCTGCCTTCCGAATAAGGGCACATTCTGAGGTACGCGGAGGGGACGTGAATTGGGAGGGGATACCATGGGATCCCAAAGAGTGGGACAGGACTGAACGATTGAGCATGCATGCAGGCGCAATTCAACTCACCAGAGCCAGTAAAGCGTGTCAGATCTGAGCATGGGATTTGCCGCGCTCTCTTCCCCTCCCCCGTGGCAGTCAGCAGCCCTCCAGACAGCGGTGCTCCTGCAGCCCGGGCCCCGGAGTGAAGAGGCAGCACAGCGGCGCCCCAGCTGATCTACAAAGGAAGCTCAGCGCGAATAGAAATAAATGTGTCATCTCTCCTGGAGGGATCACATCTGAAGGGTTTAATGACACCGTCAAGCCTTTCGCAGGTATTTCCAGCAGCTAATGCGGCTCCCCCATTCCCTGCCTTACCTAAAAAAGAACACCCTTGAATACCGGCATTACCCAATAGGACTTTGCAGGCTCACTGTTCCTGTTAGTCCCAAGTCCACTGGCAACATTTTACTGCTTATCCTTCCTCTTTTGGGGGCCAAGGGGTAAAAAGAGAAAGGTTTTATTTTATTTATTTTATATTTTATTTATCTTATATTTATTTATTTTTAATTTATTTATCTTATATTTTATTTATTTATTTTCTATCTTATTTATTTATGTATTTGGCTGCGTTGTGTCTCAGTTGCGGCACACAGGGTCTTCATTCTGGCTCATGGACTCTCTAGTTGCAGCACGCAGGCTCTGGAGCTCAGTAGTCGCAGACTTCATTGCTCTGCAGCACGTGGGTTCTTAGTTCCCCACCAGGGATCGAAACGACCTGCATTGCAAGGCGCATGCTTCACTGCTGGCCCACCAGGGAAGTCCCAAGAGAAAGATTTTACAGCCTTTGGTATCCTTAGAGGAGCAAGTTTTCTAGAAAGACAGAAATGAAGGCTAGAGCACATGGGTGTTCTTTGAAATTAGCTGCAGAGGGACTGTGCACATTTCAGGCTGACAGTCTCACCTCCAGTTTCAGCAGCGCTCCCCGCCTGCCGCAGCTGGGACTGTCTGCTGAGGAACCTTTGTTCTCCACCAAAACCAAGACCCCCCAGTGTGCCCCTCCCTGCCCCACGACGACCAGGACACAAAAGGACTCAAGATTCTTGTGCCTGGTGAAGTTTGCTCACTGATGCTACAGGAGTTCTACTTTTATGCCAGCCTGTTTTTCTCTAATACTGGCCTAATTGCTATGGGCATGGATCAGAGACCCAAGCTATCATCAGATGAGCTTTAAAAGTGACGTGGATGAACTAGGATCAGACTGCCAGACGAGACAGACGTGTGTATTTGGGATCATGAGAAAGGCTGACTCATTCCATGTGCTTTTACTCTCACTTATATGTGTGCCTTGAATGGCAGCCTGGACTTGAAGGCACCACATGCCCCCTGCTGCTGCAGCTGAAATTTCTATCGCTTTCCCCCAGTCACAGGCTCCATGAACCCCAACAGCAGGAGAAAAAGAAAAAGTTATCAAAACACTGTGCTTACAAGGACGGTTCTCCAAGCTTGGTATCTGGATCAGCAGCTGCCGCAGCACTTGAGAACTGGTTGAAATGCAAATTCTTGGACCTTACCCCAGAAACTCTGGTGTGAGGCCTAGGAATCTGTGTTTTAGGGTGTCCTCAAGGAGGCGCTGGTGCATGTGAGAATCTGAGAGCCACCAGCTAGGGCTGGATCTCAGAAGTCAGGTGGCCTGCCTAGGAGGTCATCCATCTTGGTGAAAACATCACCAGCTCCTCTGTTCCCCTTTGACTTGGTGGGAAGGCCCACATGTAGTACCGTGGAGAATCCCTCTGCACTAATGCAGGTTGCCTACAGCAAATTCAAAATGCCCCAGGTTATTTCCCGGCCTCCGGACATTAGGTCACAAGTGCAGCTGGGCTAAGGCGGTGCCCTGGAGACAGAATCACAGCAGCCACAAGAGAAGTGTCTCTCACCTTGGGAGGAGGCTTTCTCTGATATCTCATGGTGAAGGAGCTCATCCTCTGCCCCTTCCCGAGAGAGACAGATGTGTATTCCAAGTAGCTTGAGGACCTCTCTAGTGCTATATTGAGTGAATTTAGAAACTGGTTTTGTTGTAGTTTACCAATGGCCTTTCCTGGGTGTCCATCAGGGTACTTAGGACCTGAAATCTGTGCTAATCTCTTATGAGTCTCCACATACAAGATGCCGTTTCAATAAAAATGCAGAAAATTTCCATATGGTTAAAATTTCCGTTGTGCTTCTTTGTCTAGAAAACAAAGTGAATAAAACCGGGGGATTCCCTGGAGGAAGGACACATCAGTACCCGTTACACCAGATGACAAATTCAGAGGTACTCACAGGCCAGCGTGTAAAGTCGGAGAGAAAAAAATCATACTCTAATCGTAATTCAGAAGAGAATGAGGTCTTCCTGTTCAACAGCTACGCTGCTAGGCCACCTGGGTCAGGTTCTGGTAAACTAAGGTGCAGGGCGTGTCTTAACCTTCTCTATCACTAAGGGGTAAGTGACATCTCTGTCCAGGGGGCATGCCTCTGGAGGCAAGAGAAGGGCTCTGGACAAATGAATCGGTCAGGTTTGCTAATGGATATGTTCCTCTCCAGTTGTTTGGATAGCTCTCTTAATTTTGTTGGCAGTACTGGAATGCCAGAGACACCCCTCCACTGGTTTCCTTGCATAGCCTGAAATCTTGTGCACTAGGAATTTTATTTTTTGTGACTTTTTGGTGAAAAGATTGCATTTCTCATGCTCTTCCTCCTTCCACTCTCAGAACCCGCACTCTGTTTTGGAGCGTGGTAGATTCGCTCCAGAAGCCGTGGCCCCAGAAGGCCAACTGAACATGCCTGTGGTTTGTGCTCCAAAAGTCAGTTCGCCTTTCCCCATCTCCCCTCTTTGGGGAGTTAAGTCTATGCTCATCCAGCTTCTTTTCCCTCCCCAAGAAGTGGCTTTGTGCCAGTGGAACTGTAAGCTAGATGAAAAGCTATCAAAGCACGAAGGGAAGGAATCGATAGTAATATGTGTAAGTGCGGGTATATATCACAAGTGACAGGCTCGTTTCCATGCAAGTTAAGATATTCTCAGTGCATCTAATTGATGCCCTGCCTATCCGTGCATGCGCGCGCGCGCACACACACACACACACACACACACACTCTGGTGGGGATATACACAGCTGGATTCACCCAGAGGTAAGTGGACAGCTGCCCACGGGCTGGGATTTGATTTTGCTCTAGAGCCCTCTCCGTGACGACCCCAGATGGCCCAGGCCTTTTGCCTGCTGGGAATTCCCACATCACTGGCGTCTTTGGATTCAGGCACTGAAAGCTGTTTAAATGCAAATTATTTTCTAGGTGGTAGAGACATTATTATTCATTAATATTTGGTCTTTAATGAGTTTATCAGCTTAGAAAAGAACAGGCCAGAGTCTTTCAGTAATAGAACCCAGAGAGATACGTTTTAATAACAATAGGTGGAAAAGACTACAGTGAAAGTGAAAGCCTGTCAGTCAGGTCCAACTCTGCGACCCCATGGACTATATAGCCTGCCAGGCTCCTCTGTCCATGGGATTCTCCAGGTAAGAATACTGGAGTGGGTTGCCATTCACTTCTCTAGGGGCTCTTCCCAACCCAGGGATTGAACCCTGGTTTCCTGAATTGCAGGCAGATTCTTTACTATCTGAGCCACCAAGGAAGACGGAGTGAGAATGAAAATACTACAGAAACCATAGCCATAGGCTCAAGGAGTTGCATGAGGACATTAGTTACATGGTAAGAAACAAGATGAAAAAAGGGAGCGTGGGGAACAAGGTGGTCCCCGGAGCCCACGGGTCATTGCAGCCAGCTACTCCTAGAGATTCTTCCCCAGATAGGTGTGTTTGTAGAAACCCTTGCTGAGACACTGGTACATTTCACATTTTGCTGTAACATCACTATTTCCCAGGATTTATTTAGCTATTCACAAATATTTATTGAATATCTAGTACACGCCTAGACACTGTGAGTGTATGGGAACAGCGGATGGGACAGAACTGAGGCCTTAAAGAGCTTGCATCTTAGTGAGAAGGGGTCTGGGGTGTGGGGAGAGACAACAGACACACTGCCTAAGGGAAGCGTGGTAGGTTAAATGTTGATCGGAGCTCTGGAGAAGAAGAAGGCAGTGAGGGGCTGGGGAAGAACTGCCATGGTAAATAAGATGGTCAGAGACGGCTCACTGCAGGTGGCACTTGAGTAAAAAGTGGGCGAGGAGTAAGGAAGCCCCACACGTGTCCATGAGGAGGTCATTTCCAGCAGAGGGGAGAGTGAAAAAATGCAAAATCCTGCATCAGGAATCTGTCTGGCTTATTTGAGGAAGGGCAGGGGGTGGGCGGGTGGTCAGACAACAGTGAGCATAGGGGAGAATAGCAGGGATGAGGCCAGAAGATCATGGGCGGGGGTGGGGTGGGGTCCAGTTCACACAGGACCTTGAAAGACTCAAACTTTACTCTGAGTGAGAGAGTTTTGAGGGGCGGTGTCGTTATCCAACCTTCAGTTTAATAGGCTATGGCTGGGGTCGGCTCAAGACGGCGCGTGCTCTGCTCAATCGCTTCAGTTGGGTCTGACGCTGTGACCCCATGGACTGTAGCCCACCAGGGTCCTCTGCCCATAGGATTTTCCAGGCAAGAATACTGGAGTGGGTTGCCATGCCCTCCTCCAGGGAATCTTCCCGACCCAGGGATCGAACCCGTCTGCTGCCCTGTAGGCAGATTCTTTACCACTGAGCCCCCGGGAAAGCCTAGAGATGGCAGGTATCCTTAGCAGGTCACAAGTATCTGTAGTGACTCCTCGGTGATGCCGCCGCAGCAGAAGGGAAACCAGTGAGGGTGGCTGTGTTTCCATAAAACTCTATTTACAAGGACAGGTGGCAGGCCAGATTTGGCCCCTACTGATCCTCGTGTTGTTGCAGTGATGCGCAGGAGAGATGGAGGTGGATTGGGCCAGGCTGAAGCAGTGAAGTTAGATCAGATATCGGCTACCTTCTGAAGCTAGTGTCCTCAGGACTTGCTGTCACACGTGGGGTGTGACAGAAACCAAGGAAAGTGAGGAGAGAAACCAAGGATGACTCTAAGGCATTTGGCTTGAGCAACTGGTTGAACAGAGTCACCACTACTGAAATGAGGGAGAAAACCCCGCGGGGAGCTTTGGTGTAGGACTGAGAGGAGGGTATCGGGAGTCAGTCTGGGAAGTGATAATGCAAGATGCCTTTGGGATAAAGGGATCGGTTCCCTCTAACTCTCCGTCCAGTCCTCATATTCTTTGATTCCACAACTGTGAGAGAATAAAGCCCCAGTGGCTTCTATGCTAACTGTGTTCTTCAGAGAGACCTTCCGCTCTGTCTTACTCAACTTTCCCAAATGCAACTGGTGATTATGCTAGCTAGAGATCCGTGGCTGGAAGGCAGGCACATTGAAAGGGAGCAACTGCCAGCTGAAACTAGCAGGGGCGCTTGGAAGAGGAGCAGGGACGGTGTGCGTGCTGAGGAGGCTCTGAGAGCTGGAGGCAAATTCCTCTGTATCTTCGTCTCCTGGAGGTTACTCATAATGGAGGGTTGTCAGCCGACCAGGCTAAGAATGTTCAATTTGTTTTCAGAGAAAGAGCAAAACATCTTCTTCCCCTTCACCTCGGCGCCGCTCTTGGAATGGCCACACTTCAGACCCACTCGCCCTCTGCGTAGACAGCCGGGGCCCGGGCGCTGATCCCCATGGCCCCTGGGGACCCTCAGGACACAGACGTGGTCTTCGCCCCTAGCTTCTGCAGGCAAGCTCCCCCCTTTTTTCTCTCCTCCCTGGGAGTTATATCCTCTGTCTGCCCGAATTCTTTCCACCCAAGAAGTGGCTCGGCGCCAGCAGGGTTGTTTGCTGTGTGGGGAGCTGGCAAACCACTCTGAGAGTGAGCTGATAGTAATATATTTAAAATATGAGCATTTATCAGAGCAGCAGATGGAGGCAGCAGAGAGGGGCTCCCAGAACGGAGGGCAGGGAGTGTTTCACTCAAGTGTAAAGCGCGCACCATCTAGACTCAGCTGGCACCAGCTTCTGAAACCCACGAACAGGAGGAAAACAAAGAAGGCCACCTTTGTGCTGGGCTTCAGAGGTCACAGCGTTCCCTGACCGGCTGTCCTCCGCGCCTCAAAGGCTGCATTCACTACAGAATGGGAAGGAACACCCTTCTCGGTGGTTTTCCTTAATATGTTTCATTTCCTTAAAGCTTAGCAATTTTAATAGAAATTCCAAGCCTTGGAGCAAATGGAAACAGAGACCAAATTAATGCATTTATGTATGCGTGCATTAATGCATGCCACAAGCACTTATTACCTGCCTGGACGTGCCAGGAGCGGCGGCATATTCTGGGACAGTGAACCAGGCAGATGGATGCCTTGTTGTGATTCCTAAATATTACAGCTGTCAGAAGTATTTTCGTTTTAATTTTTTACCACCATCTCCACAACCCATTCTGAAAGTAAAAATATATTTAAGACCCATTCTACACACTATTTGAACTACATAAAGGAGTGCATTTTTTTAGTGGAAGCTTTCCTGAGGGTCCAAGTGTTATGCTCAATACATTAGTGTGAAAAAAATCCATGATATTAATTTCAAATTGCCTGTTTGAGAAGCATATTATTTTTATCGTGTCAGGGTAAGGTAGATATATTAGGTAACACTTCGTTTTTATGGATGACTACATCTCTAATCTTCAATCTACGTGCTCTTAAAGCTCTATTGTTCTTTCTATTTTGCTTTTTGTTTTTAAAGTCATTTATTCAGCAACGTTTCTGAACATTTATTCAATTTCAGATTGCGTGATTCCCTGGGCAAGTATGATGGTGATCAATTGGCATTCTTGCCGTATACACCTGCCATTCCACACTACAGGAAGTTGGGCCAGCACTACATTCAGGGGAGCTAAGGACCGTGGAAGGAAAGAGCCAGGAAGTACCAGGGTTGGAGAAGGAGACTGTGTTGAGAATGATCAAGGCTTGAAGGAAGCTCTAGAGTTGATCAAGTTGACTAAAATTTCTCAGCAGGACAGATGTTGCTCCCTCCAAGAGTTTGAGAATCTTAGAGGGTATTACCATTGGTCACTGATAGGAGGCATCGAGTGGACAAAGGCCAGAAATGCTAGATGTTCTGCTCTGTATGATTTGATCCTACTCACAAAGACCCATCCTGCATCCAACAGGACATTTGAGTGTCCCACCAGACATTTGTCTGGGTGAAAATTTGGTTACATTTGTCTGAGCCTAATATCCAACTCACGTCACATGTAAACACAAAGTATGTTTTATCTTGTTTTAATAAAAAGTGCATTTCCAGGAATACAGCTCCCTTATGAGTCAAAGAAAGATTGTTTTCTGTTCTTTTTGGAATTTTGCCAAGAGTCGTTCACCAGCCTGAAAAGTATCACTGACTGTCTCATTGCTCTTGGCATTTGTGTCTCTGAAACAATACACTTGAATCGGTTCATTTGTACCTATCAGTCCCCTGTGGTTCTAGGCAAACATTTGTTATGTCTTTGAGTGTAGGAGTGCCCAAGCGTATACATACAGAAACATCCATTTTATTCCATACTACTTGCGTTTTTTCCTATTACAGTTGAAGTATTATTTTGCATTTTTTAAAATTATGAGTGTAGATATCTTATCTGCAGCATTTGTTGCAAGATAGTAAAAAGCAGGATGCCTTTAAAAAATATATAAAATGGGGGGCATTCCATCTCTAGGGCATGTAGGCAACATGGGCAAAGTAGGTGGAAAAAGCATTCTAAAATTTTAATGTGAATAGAATCACCTGGAGATTTTGTTAAAACATGGATTCTGATTCAGTAATAAGCTCTTGGGTGATGTTGATGTTGCTGGTCCATGGTCCATACTTTGAGTGGCAAAGTATAGAAGATTGTAGGTGCAAACATATGAAGTCTTGGAAGAGTTTTTCTGGGAAACAGCCAGGAACTTGGTATAATCAGAGCACAAAATGTGGAAGGTTGTGAGGTGGGAAATAAAGAGGGAGGCAGGGTCAGAGCAGGTGGGACCATGGCCACCCTGTCTTGACCTCACTCTGTAGACGGTAGAGTGGCCTGAAAGGGCTTCAAGAGGAACTGTGTAAGGTCACATCTCTGCCACCATGGGCGATGGCTCTGTCGGACGTAGGAAGTCGTGAGAACGGCTTTCACAGTTAAGTCCCATGAGAACACAACAAAAATAAGGACCTGAACTGAGGAAGCCACAGCAGAAGTGGAAGGAGGAAGACAGGTTTGATGATGTGAAGTTAGATTTCCTGGGACTTGACGACTGATTGAACACAGGGAGTAAAAGACAGGAAGGATCAAGAATGACTTTCATGCTGCTGGCATGAGCTTTGGGTGTATAATGATGCTATTATTGACGAGCATTGGGAGCAGAGAAGGATGTACAAGTTTGAGGGCAGTGTTTAGGGAAACCGACTTTCAGATAAATGAATTCCAAGTGTCTTCCCAGTCAAAAACCAGAAAGATGTCCAGTTGAACTTTGATGTGAGGACTTTTATTGAGTATATCATGGAGAAAAAGATACCCTGTTGAAAGGAATGTAAATTTGCATAATCACTATGGAAATTAGTTTGAAAGTTCCTCAAAAAAAATAGAAAAAAAATACTATATGATCCAGCAATCAATCCCACTTCGGGATATATTCTCAAAGGAATTAAGATCAGGATCTCAAAGAGATATCTGCACTCCCATGCTCATTGCAGTGTTATTTACAATAGCCAAGGGATGGGTGCAATGTAAATACATTGTAAGTGTCCATCAACAGATAAATAGATAAAGAAAATGTGGTATATACATACAGTGGAACATTTTTCAGCCTTAAAAAAGAAGAGAATCCTGCCATTTGTGACAATATGGATGAATCAGGAAGACATTATGCTAAGTGAAATAAGCCAGACACAGTGGGACAGCACATGATACTATTTATATGAGGAATCTAAAATAGTCAAACTCACTGAAGCAGAGAGTAGAACGGTGGTTGCTGGGGCTAAGGAGAGGCAGAAATGGGGAAGTTATTTGTCTAAGGGTACAAAGAGAGTCCTTTGGACTGCAAGGAGATCCAACCGGTCAATCTAAAGGAAATCAACCCTGAATATTCATTGGAAGGACTGATGCTAAAGCTGAAGCTCCAATGCTTTGGCCACCTGATACGAAGAACTGACTTATTAGAAAAGACCCTGATGCTAGGAAAGATTGAAGGCAGGAGGAGAAGGGGACAACAGAGGATGAGATGGTTGGACGGCATCATCAACTCGATGGACATGAGTTTGAGCAAGCTCTGGGAGTTGGTGATGGACGGGGAAGCCTGGCATGCTACAGTCCATGGGATCGCAAAGAGGTGGACATGACTGAGTGACTGAGCTGAACTGAACTGACGAAGTTTCAGTTATACAAGATAAATAAGTCCTAGAGATCTACTACTACAAGCAACGTGCTTATAATTTTTGATACTATATTATATACTTAAAAGTTTTCTAAGATGGCAGCTGTTACATGCTATTACAAAAATTAGAAATAGTAAGAAGGCAGGAGAAAACTTTTAGAGATGATAAATTTATAGATATTTATGGCATAGGTTTTGGTGATGGTTTCATGGATGTATATATATCTCCAACTCATAAAGTGATATACACAAACTATGTAGAGCTCTTTGTACGTCAATCACACCTCAATCAAATGGTTTTTAAAGAAGCATATTGTATTTCACTCTAATAGGCACCACTTCCTCCTACGGAAGTCATACAGGGAGTGGGAGAGGAACATGTGCAGTTCCTACAAGCTCCATGGTTGGCGAGGCCAGGTGTTATAATGAGAAGAAAAGGGGCAGTACAACATATTTATTTTATTATGAAAAGTGGATGAAGTTTTGCAATCATCTGGGAGGTGTCAGAGACTCTTTGGATCCCATGGACTGTAGCCTTCCAGGCTCCTCTGTCCATAGAAGAATTCCCCAGGCAAGAGTACTGGAGTGGGTTGCCATCTCCTTCTCCAGGGGCTCTTTCTGACCCAGGGATTGAACCTGGTCTCCTGCATTGCAGGCAGATTCTTTACCGTTTGAACCACCAGGGAAACCTGTAGAAGACACAGGTGGAATGATAACTCCTGCTTCCCAGGATCCATCTCTGTCTCTATCTTCTTGTTTGTGTCTCTGTCAACACACACACACAGACGCACGCGCACACACACACACACAGACGCGTGCGCGCACACACACACACACACATGCAGACACACACGCACGCACACACACACACAGACGTGTGCGCACACACACATGCAGACACACACACACACGCGCGCACACACACACGTGCACACGCACACACACGCACACGCACAAACGCGCGCGCACGCACACGTGCACACACACACACACACCCCAGAGTCCTGTCTCTATGTTGTTGCCAGCTTACAGACATTGGCATGGCAGTGAGTTTGAGGTGGTCCCTGTGAGGTCATGGGCCTGGCGTTCCGCCTTTTGTGTTTACTTGTATCAATCTCCACAAACAGCAAGAACAACTAGTCTACCGTGAGAGCTTGGGACCAGTCCTTGCCATCATCTTAAATTGCTTTATCTTACGTGATTTTATACAAAAAAAAATTCATAAGTGAGAAAACTGGAGCTTGTAGAGGGAGATCAGTCATATGCCTGTGGTCACAAAGAGCACAGAAATGAGGCGTCTAGCCGGGATCCCGCTTCCTTTCTTAGGCACCCTGTAATTCCCTTCCTCTAACCCCTCCCAGCCACAGCTAACAATGGCTGCTCCGTAACAGCCCATGCTGCGTCACACAGCGGCACACTTCTGCTTGGACTCCGCCGTCTGACATTCAGCTGTCAAAGTCCCGCCTAGTGTTACGTCGGAACTCTACCCAGGGACCCCTGGATCTGTGGACGCTCTCCTGGGCCTCCTGTCTCGATGCCTGGACACATCCTCCTCTAGCACGCCCCAGGCTTCATTGTGATGATGTGTTTTCACACCCTTCCCGCTGTCCCGGCTGTGGGCTCCTGACTGAGCCAGTAGATATAACTATCCAGTAAGGGGATCTGAACCAAACTGCTGAGTACAGTCATTAGTGAGTTCTCACTAAATGTTGCTGGACATAGTAGTGCCTGGGAAGAACACACCAATTTCTAGAGAATGTAAACATTAGAAATGAGAAAAAAAAAAAAAAACCAAAACAAGGCTTGGAAAATCATAATCTTTGAACGTATTGTTTATGTATAAAACTTTTAATGAATGTCTTCTTCTCCTGTAATCCTTCACCATTAATAGTAGGCTTACTTATTAAGTTTAGCTTATTGGGAGTCAATATTTAATTTAAAAATTTAATTCTTATAAGGATTTTAATAAATAACATGTAATAACTGTTAATGATGTTTTAGCAAATAAAGCACATAATTTTAACATAATTAATTTTTAATAAAATGTAATAGAAAAAGTACTCTATGTGCGACTCTACACCTTGAACGAGTTTGAGGTCTAATCCTACCCTTGTCTCTTTGTATTGCTCATTCTACAGCTTTCTCTCTCTTTCTTCCCCCTATTATTTCTTCAGTAAGGTTCATGTGAAAGAAGATGGACTTTCTTCAGGTCTACAATAAAGTGGGGGAAAACAACAATGACTAAAGAAAAAAAACAAAATATAGTTATTTTAATATATAGGAAGATATAAAAATTTCTACAAATAAACATTTTATGTTTAAACATTAAATTCCATTTTTCTGTAGCCTCTGGTTAATTTTATTACAAATTAACATGTATTTAAAATATCTACAATGCTGTCTTCCTGGCTTTTGTGATTCAGAAGAGGTTCTGGTGCTTGGGGCATACATACACACACACTTTCATATTAATATCTCTAAAAGCATTTAATTAACAGAAACACACTACTGTATATAAAATATCAATAGATAACCAACAAGGACCTACTTTATATCACAGGGAACTAGATTCATTATCTTCTAATAACCTATAATAGAAAAGAATCTGAAAAAGAATATGCGTGTGTGTGTGCGCGTGTGTGTGAGTGTGTGTGTGTGTGTGTGTGTGTGTGGTTTCCCTGATGGCTCAGTGGGTAAAGATTCCGCCTGCAATGCAGGAGACACAGGAGATATGGGTTTGATCCCTGGGTCAGGAGGATCCCCTGAAGGAGAAAATGGCAACCTACTCGAGTATGCTTGCCTGGAAAATTCCATGGACACAAAAGCCTGGCAGTCTATAGTCCTCAGGGTTGCAAAGAGCCAGACATAAGTGAGCATCTGGCATAAATATATGTGTATACATAAATATATATAGTTATATATATGCTATATATATAACTGAATCATTTTGCTGTATGCCTGAACCACTGTAAATCAACTATTACTTCAATTAAATAAGTAAATAAAGCAAAAATCAAACCAAACCAAATCCAGTTGCAAACTAATGTCCTTAGCAACGAAGCTCAAATAGTAAATTGCAAACTTTCACTGTCAACTTAAAAAAAAAAAACCCTAAAAGCGTGTATTAGAATCTCCAGGGACCAGTCACTCAGATAACCTCAGGTAACGTTAGTGTATCATGCAAGCATGTTTCTCAAGCTGAGGTTGCCACACCTCCAAGGATTACAGGAGTTACTGGCCAGGAGTTATGGGAAGCAACTTAAAAATTATGTGACATATCTCCCTAAGATATTAATTTAAATTAATGGGTTGGACATCATATTTATGTAAAAATCAGTGCAGATCTATTGAGGAAGAGAATGCAAATTTCTCATGAAATTTTAAAGATTAAAAATAATGAGACCACAAAGAAACGTTGAACTTGTGATCAGCTGCACGGACTCCATCCCGGACTGCTAGTAGGACACAGGCTCTTCTTTTCTTTGGTTAAGCGGAAAGGTCAGAGAAGTATTGCCTAGGACTCACACACAAATAAGGACAAACTCAAGAGCTGCACAACAGTTATGTCAGAGATTGGAATAGTGTTCAAAAAACAGAGGGAGCTGAAAAAAAAGTCCAGGATGGCTCTAGCAAATGAATTATCTTGACGTCACCTCAGCAGCAGACTGTCTCATCCTCTGCCCATAACATAACTCTGAAGGACTACTTCAACAGTCCTTATCCCCCAGCCAGCCACCCTCTCCACTCTTCTGTGTATCTTTTGGTTTCTCTAAAAATTTCAGTATACCCAGCAGTCTTTCATATCGTTTATAGTCCATTTTCTTCCAGTCCATCTTTTCTTCTGTTCCATCTTCCAAATGCTCAAACCAATTTGCGTATGACATGAGAAACTCTTCAAAAAAGGGACCATAATTCCTCCAATTAATTACCATTACATTAACCCTATTTTGATACAGATTTTGTGCCACGTTGCCTCGCAGAGCACCAGCGAGCTTACACGTCGAGTTCGGCTCCCACTTCTGGGGAGGCTGTCTGTTGTTGTGTCAGGGGAGTAACAGCTTTTGGATTAAACACACGTCAGCTGACCAGGGTCATGTTTCTGCAGGAGACCGTGGAAGTACGTCGTGGGCATTCTGATGCTTGCCTTTTCCAAAACAGGTTCCATAAACAATATCAGAAATGGATGCCTTTGGAAGGATTAACAGCTGATAAAACAAGATAAAGGTCTGAACAGAAACATTGTTTGAAGAGACCACGCAGGTAATGCAGGTATTCTTTCTTATTTATTTAAAATATTTTTTTCTCTTTTTTTTGTATTTTAGTTATAGAGGGTTGAGTTAACCACACTCCTTAGTTCCCAGCCCACCAGCCATACTGGTCTGAGCAAGACCTCCCTTGGTTGATTTATTGGTTAATTGGAATCCTCTCCACAATGTCTCTGACAGATGTTTTAACCTACTTCGGGAACTCACTATCTCTAAAGGGAACAGCTAATATCCATATATAGAGCCCTCCAACTCTTAGATAATTCTTTCTTACATTATACCAAAAATAGGTTTTCTATAACTTTGCCCCAATGTTCCCAGGTTTTTTCTGTAGAATCATACAGGAAAAAAATCAATTGTTTCCTCAACTGATAGCTTTCCAACCCCACCACGACAGCTATCATGAAGAAGTAAATCTTCACTTTTCTATATGAGATACATTCTACTTCTTGAGTCTTCACTGACGTGGTCTTAAGACACTTTATGACCTAGTCAACTTCCCTTGGACAAACTCTAGTTTGACAATGACTTTTTAAAAAACAGGTGTTTAAATATCTTGAAATTGATGTGCTCTGCCAATGCAAAATATAATGAGTGTAACTCTCCCCCTCCCTTCCTTAATTTCAACTTCTATTAATGCATACTAAAATTTGTGTTAGTTTTTTTAAAAAATAATACCATATTTTTGACTCTCGCTGAACTTTATATCTTTTCAAGTGAACTGCTGTCAGCCCAGAGCTTTTCCACCTTATATTTAAGTAGTTGATTCTTTGACCTTAGATGCAGAACTTAACATTTAACCCTATTAAGTTGTATATCATTAATTTCATTCCACCTTTCTCCTTTGTCAAGGTCTTTTTCAAGTTTGATTCTTTAATATGGTTTATCAATTTTTGCTCCAACTTGGAATCCACCTAACTTACTGATTAATATATTTGAGATTTCAGAAAAGAGAGCAGAGAACGTTAGTGTGACTTTCAGATTTTAGTGTACAAAAGAATTATCTGGAACATTTTTCAAACATGCAGATTACCAAGTCTCATTTCTGGAAATTTTGACTCAGTCAGTGTGGGATGGGACTTCAGATATACATGTGTAACAAGCACTGCATGTGATCCTGACGCTTTGGCCCTGGAGCACACTTTAGAAACTTAGAAATTTCCTTTAAGCCTGAGTTGACGTAATGTGTTCATTTATTCTAATAGGGTGGTTGTCTCTGCAGTGCTGAACCCATGGTTAATGCTGAATGAATGAGTGAAGGGATGAAGGAATGAAGAATGGGAAGGAAAACTCAGCTAATCATCCGGTTTGTATTTTCCATTTTAATCACAATACCAATATGATTGACTTTTTCAGATACTCTGTTACAATGAAACTGTATCTTTGATTCCCCTCTGGGAAAGGTGTTTTGCATGACTATTCTTCATAACAAACATAGACAGCATATTAAAAAGCAAAGACATCATCTTGCCAACAAAGGTCGGTACAGTCAAAGCTATGGTTTTCTAGCAGTCATGTACAGATGTGAGAACTGGACCATAAAGAAGGCTGAGCACTGAAGAATTGACACCTTTGAATTATGGTGCTGGAGAAGACTCTTGAGAGTCTCTTGGACTGCAAGGAAATCAAACCAGTCAATCTTAAAGGAAAACACCTCTGAATTTTCATTGGAAGGACTGATGCTGAAGCTGAAGTTCTAACACTTTGGCCACCTGATGCAAAGAACAAACTCATTGGGAAAAAAACCCGGGTGTGGCAAAGATTGAATACAAAAGGAGAAGACAGCAGAGGATGAGATGGTTAGATAGCATCAGCGACTCAATGGACACGAATCTGAGCAAACTCCAGGAGATGGTGAAGGACAGGGAAGCCTGCCATGCTGCAGTCCATGGGGTCACAGAGAGTTGTACATGACTTAGCAGCTGAACAACAACAAAAATTCTTCATAACATATGTCATCTCCTAATGGTTGTTCTTTTCCTTTCTAAGTGCTCACACATCATGTATTTAATTCCTCTAAAATTTTACTGAGAATTAAGTGGTGTTTAAATGGCAACCCACTCCAGTACTCTTGCCTGGAAAATCCCATGGACAGAGGAGCCTGGTAGGCTGCAGTCCATGGGGTCGCAAAGAGTCAGACACGACTGAGTGACTTCACTTTATATTAAAACCCAGAGATCTCCCTCTACTAATTCCTGCTTGACTTATAAAAAATTAGGGTGTATTTTTAGTGTTTGACTTATTTGCTCCCATTCAGGCCATGCTGTTCATCTTTTCTGTTTTAACAGGTTTGCAGATAAATAAGAAACGAAGCGCCAGACACTTCAACAAGAAAAGGTTTCTTACTTTTCCCCTGAATTTATAGTTTTGAAAACGTCAACGTGCACAGAAAAACTCAAAGACTAATACATACAGTGTGCTTTACCTAGATAACCAATTACCAGAATTTTGTCACACTGTTTTTGGTTTTTTTTTTTTTGTATCCATAGATTTCTATACGCTCAACCAACTAGTCACCATATTTCTTTGGCCTCTTTTAGTCTTGAACAATTTCTATACCCTGTTCTCTGTCTTTTGGGGTGGACATCTGAATTATCTAAGTATGCATCTTGCTTTTGTTTATTTAATATTATAAGTGTTGCCTTTTGAATCACATTGTTTTACATATTCAAAAAATAAAATTAAAGAGGATTTTTTTTTAAAGTTAACTTTAAAATTTGTTCTTAAAAGGGGATTGGAGTTGCACATCACAGGATTCACCATAGATTCGAAGAAATCAGATCCTGAGTGCAGGAGAAGGGGACAAAAAGCTGGGTAAAAGCTTCTGAGACTCTGTGAAACCTCAGGAAGCCTCAGCAAAGCCATGGGGGATTTCTCCAGACAAAGTTAGTCATCAGATCTGTGCCCCTGCTGGCCCAAACACAAGGATGGATTTCAGACCCCAGCCTGGGACTGTGAGAGGGGACCTGGGGGGGGACACAGGCTGCCCTACCAGAGTCCTTCCTTCTCCCCAGGGTGGTCCTCACCTGACTGGTTGCTGGGGTCCTAAGACCACTGCCCTCCCGCCCCAACTCAGGACAGATCTGGAGGGTTCCCACTGAGGCTTTGCTAAGATTTCACCACAATGTCCCACTCTGCTCAATCCTTCTTCCTTCCTTTAGCTACACTGGTTGAGAATTTGAGGCACATTCCCTAATAAACTCGCACACACCCATCTCCAACCACTCTCCAAGCACGGCGTATTAGCTGTGAAGGTACGTGATGCACAGATGCTATGAAAGTGAAAGTGTGATTCACGCAGTCATGTCCAACTCTTTGCAACCCCATGGACTGTAGCCTGCCAGGTTCCTCTGCCCGTGGGGTTCTCCAGGCGAGAATACTGGAGTGGGTAGCCATTCCATTCTCCAGGGAATCTTCCCAACCCAGGGATCAAACCCGGGTCTCCTGCATTGCAGGCAGATTCTTCACTGCCGGAGCCACCAGGGAAGTCCCTGCATACCCATCTCCAAGCCCAGCATGTTAGCTATGAAGGTGTGTGATCCTCAAATGCTATGATGCAGGTGCTATTAGCTGTTTTATATGTGAGGACATGAAGACACAGGTGACTACATGATTACCCAAAGGTACAAAGGCTTGACTCAAACACAGACCACTGCCAGCCCTGTCACTTTCTGGTCTGCCACAAGCGGCTCTCCTCCGTGATAAGAGATGGTTGTTGGCACACACAGTACGTTAATTCTATCATTTTTTCTAGACACTTCCTAAGCAAAGATGTAGAAAAACTCCCTGTAGATGTAGCATGGGAGGGGATTTGTCCCAATGGTTTAAGAAAGGCAGGTAAAGGCAGTCTAACCTGAATCCGTGTTCTTCCAGAGGGCTTTAGCCCTAGCTGGGAGTTCACCTCCCCCTCTGAGCTGACTCCCCTTAGCTTTGCTAATCTGAGTTCAGTTTTCCTCTGGTTACATGATACACCTGCCGCTCCCACTCTTGCAAAAGGAAAGAATATGCTCAGCACAAAAAAAAAAAAAAATGAAAAGAGAGATAAATAAAATAAGCTTCTCTTCTCAGACAAGAGGTAGTTGTTTCCTGACCTATTTGGGTTTGCTTTCAGAGCTTGTGTAATGTAGCTTAACCAGCCTATTTAGCATTGATGCAATCTGGTCTGCTTTCAACAAACTCGATAAGACGTGACTTGTTTAAAACTCTTCATAAAAATCTTCAAGGTCAAAATAGCCACTTCTATCTATAGGGAGACTCAAGGAATCATCGTGACTGCTTTTGCAATTCACAGTTGGGAAATCTTTCCACTCCACTGATTTTTTTCAAGCCGAAAGATAGGATGACCAACTGTCCTGCTTTTGCCTGGGCTGAGAGGGCTCCCAGGATGTGATACTCTCTTTGTTAAAACATGTGAGTCCATCACCCTACAGTAGACACTTTATGATCCAGGACTATTGTGTTACAGGAAATGCCTGTTTATTGTGTATGCTTTTATCTCAAAAATATTATATTTTATTATTAAACTAGAAAATTTAGAAACCATGGAAATAAATGTAGGAGAAACTAAAAACCGCACAAGTCCATAATGCAGTGATCACTATTTAAACATGTCGGCAACTTCCATGCATTCTCCTTCGTGTGTGTGTGTGTGTGTGTACATGTATTTTACAAATCTAAATTGTGCTGTATGAATAATTCTGTATCCTGATTTTCATTTGGCATGAGTGTGCCTCCATATCAGTAGATACTTTTTTAAAAACACCATTGCTAATGGTATATTCTTTCCACTGAGGATTGCTACACTTTATTTAACCATTCTCCTATTCCTTTATTTAACCATTCAGCATTTGCACAGATTTTTTTCCTGTTAAAGATAATGTTGCTTTGAACATGCTGCTTTCAGTTTCTAATGATTTCTTTTGGAAAGGTTTCTAGGGCTGAATTGGGCAAAAAATTATGGGCTTAGTTAAAGCTACTGAATTCTGTCTCTAAAATGCTTCCAGAAACTGTCGTACATCAGTAGTGTTTACTCCTGCTCCGCTGACCTCCTGCCAGCACTAAGGATTTTTTCAATCTTCATCAATGTTACAAATTTTAAAAAAGTTACCCTGACAAATCTGCATTTTTTGTTTGCAAATAAAGCTTAAGCCTCTTTCATATCTTTCTCATGTGAATTTTTCTGTAAATTGTTTGTTCACATACTTTCTCAGATTTTATATTTAATATCTTGCTTCTCGGTTTATATGAACTCTTCATAGACTAACTATAATAACTTTTTATGTCGTACTTGTTTCAGATACTTTTCCTGATTAATTTTTGGATGGATGGTTTTAAAATACCCTTAAAAACCTTTGATGTGTATGACCCTTATGCAGCATATCAAATTCTGATTATATACAAGCACATACATACAACCCTTGGCAGAGGTATATGGACCTCTAAAAGTCCATTTTTTTAAACTCTTGGTTTATCAGATTTAAAATTGCTTTGCAATATTTGAAAATAATATGTGTAATATATATGTGCCATTTTTAAGAAAAATGGTACACCAAAATCACATGAATTAACCACTCAATCTAAGAACCAAAACCTACTAATGACTCATTGTTCCTTCTTGTGGGGGCTAATTTTGTGCATCAACATGATTGTGACCCAGATTAAACATTATACCCAGGTATATCTGTGAAGGTGCTTCTCTAGATGAGGTGGCATTCCAGTTGATGGACTTCTATTATTGCCCTCTTCTGTATGGGTGGGAATTATTCAACCTATTTCAGTCAATCAGTTCAGTCACTCTGTCGTGTCCAACTCTTTGCAACCCCATGAATCGCAGCACGCCAGCTTCCCTGTCCATCACCTACTCCCGGAACTTGCTCAAACTCATGTCCATTGAGTTGGTGATGCCATCCAACCATCTCATCCTCTGTTGTCCCGTTCTCCTCCTGCCCTCAATCTTTCCCAGCATCATGGTCTTTTACAATGAATCAGTTCTTCGCATCAGGTAGCCAAAATATTGGAGTTTCAGCTTCAGCATCAGTCCCTCCAATGAACACCCAGGACTGACCTTTAGGATGGACTGGTTGGATCTCTTTGCAGTCCAAGGGACTCTCAAGAGTCTTCTCCAACACCACAGTTCAAAAGCATCAATTTTTCGGTGCTCAGCTTTCTTCACAGTCCAACTCTCACATCCATACTTGATCACTGGAAAAACCATAGCTTTGGCTAGACGAACCTTTGTTGGCAAAGTAATCCAACCTGTTTAGGGCCTGAATAAAACAAAAATGTAGAAGAAGGAAAAATTTGCCCTTTTTGCTTCCTGCCTGTTGAGCTGAGACGTTGGCCATCTCCTGCCCTTGGACTGGGATCTCCGCAGTTGGCTTCACCGACTCTTGGGCCTTTGGACCAGAACTGTACCACCTGCTTTCCAGGGCCTCCAACTGGCAGATGGCAGGCTGTGGGGCTTCCCAGCCTCCATAGTCTCATGAGCCAGTTCCTTATAATGGATCTCTACCTATACATATATTATCAGCTCTGATTGTCTGCAGAACCTTGACTAACACGCTCTCCCATCTCAGATTTCTGTCTTTCCCAAGATGTAGGTACCACCACCTGCTTTTGTCTTTATCATCCCCTTATTTTTTAAAAAACAGTTCTGTCCTGTATATGTTTGTGCCTCTGAGCATATGTTTAGTTCTCATATTTTTGAGCTTTACAAAAATAGATTCACTTCTTAGTTTATCTACTCAGTCTTGCTTTTTTCCTGTTAAGTACTATAGATAAGATTTATCCATATTTTATGTGAATATATGATTTATTCATCTTCACCCCTAGGTAATATTTCACCTCATGAATCATATATATTTTATGTATACCTATTTGTTGTTGTTTAAATGGCAATCCACTCCAATATTCCTGCTTGGAAAATATCATGGACAGAGGAGACTTGCGGGCTATAGACCATAAGGTCACAGAGTCAGATACAACTGAGCATATAGTACATTTGTTGCTGTTTAGTTGCCAAGTCATATTGGACTCTTTTGTGAAAGCCCAGGCTCCTCTGTCCATGGGATTTCCCAGGAAAGAATACTAGAGTGGGTAGCCATTCCCTTCTCCAGAGGATCTTCCTAACCTAGGGATCAAACTTGAGTCTGCTGCACTGTAGACAGATTCTTTGCAGCTGAGCCCCCAGGGAAGCCCAGGTATACCTATACATACATGTGTATATTAACACACAGGAATGGAATGACTGGGTTGAAGTGCATGTTCATGTTCAACTTTATAAGCTATTGCTGAATTGTTTTCCTGTGTGGTGGTACTGATTACATTCCCAACTGCAGAGTATGATTCCTGTTGCTTGACTTCCTTGCCAATACTTTGATATTTTCAAGTATTGAGATCTGGTTGCCATTTTTCACTCAGAAGATTTGCACTCACTTTTTAGGTATATTTTTCCAAGCTCCTAAAGTCTGAAAACTAGTTCTCAAAACAAATCCAACCTCTTTGGATTGGGGCTTCTAGTTTCTCCAGGAGGTCAGTTCACCTTGGCATGGTGACTTTCCAAGGAAAACACTTAACAAGCAGTTTGTAACTTGTCTTGCTGGGTCTGACTGTTCAAGCCCTTCGAAGAAGAGGCCACATCAGTTTGGACAAGTGAACGGCAGATGGAGTTAGAAATTGGGAAGCTTGGGCTCTAACTTGGTTCTGCCCCTGCCGCTTTGCAGGGCAGGCTTATAAGTCATGTCACCTCTCAGCATTCCATCTGCTCACTAGGCAAAATAGAGCTGACCTTCCTCCCTGCCCTGCAGTGAAGATGAAATCCTGTTGGGGAGCACTTTGAAATCTTTGGATGAAAAGCATGACAGAAGCGCCAAGTGTGATTGTTACCCATGCCAGCAACACTATAAGACAGAATAAAAATAGGAAGCAAAGAAAATTTCATTTTACAAAAGCATCAGGGAGAAAATTGGCTGGTCAGAATGTCAGTCCCTGTTTTTGGTTCACATAGACATTGGCTTTTATAAAATTTAAAAAAAAAATGGAACGTACACATTTTTGTCTTTGCCAGGCGGAAACCCTTTGATCATCGCCCTCCCTGTGACATCAAATGAGTCACTGATGCAGAAGGGAGATTAATACCTTAGAATATTCTGTGAAACCAGTTCTTTGTAGTTAACCCCAAATCTTGCCTTTCATTATAAGGCAATAAAGCCATAAAGTTTGAAGAGAGGTTACAGGTTGAAGTTTGGGGAGGGTCTAAGCCTCAACACTGTCATAACACCCAAGATATCTTCAGCTGAAATAGACACCTGGCCTCTGCTAAGATGTTCTGACCCCTGTCTGCCCTTCATACGAGCGCATGAAATTTATCTCATACAGGACATTTGTGACAAATTTTGACATATTAGGAACCTCCCAAATAAAGGGAATCAAGCCAATTAAGGTTCAGGTTCATTCCAAAAATGACCTAGGCATAATTTTGGTAGCTTAGACCCATCTTAGGTGTAAAGCCATCAGTGACCTGTGAGGAGCTGTAATCACTTTACTTGTGAATTGACTGCGCCGTGGAGACAGTTTCAAATCCCAGAAACAAGCATTTCAAACCCTGATCTTGCCAGCGGTTGGACATCAGAGGCTTTAGAATGAGAGATTTTTTATTCTTTTGCCGCTTCTTCATTCCCCAAGTTTTTTTTGTGGTGAAATTTTAGAAAGCCAACCCCCTCCCCCAGGGTGTTTTGGTTGCTGCCCCACATTGAGAAGCTGAGAAAGGAAAAGGTTAGAAGGTGTAGCCACGGGCGTGAGGGCGGACATGAATGACAGGAGTCCACCCACAGCAACTGTTCCACGAAGTGATGAATCATTGTGCTCAGCAACTCATTTCCACCCAGGAAGGCAGAACGACTGAGCCTATGGAAACGTTTTGTTCAGATTTTCTCAGAGAGAGGGTCCTCACAGTGTTCTGTGGAATAATTTCTATTCTAAATGGCATGATTAAATTATTTCCCCAGAATTGGCAAGGTGTGACTTTGGTAGAAATACTTTCCATTAGGAAATGCTCCTTGAGAAAAAAAAAAAATGTCCCCTGTAGTACTCAGTCAGATGGCAATCTCTGGCAATAGAATAGTTTATTCTATTCAATAACCTCGGGGGAGGAGAAGAAGATGGCAGAGGAATAGGACGGGGAGACCACTTTCTCCCCTACAAATTCATCGAAAGAACTTTTGAATGCTGAGCAACTCCACAAAACAACTTCTGATCACTAGCAGAGGACATCAGGTGCCCAGAAAAGCAGCCCATTGTCTTTGAAAGGAGAGAGAAGAAATCCAGTTCCACGCACCAGAACACCGACGCAAGCTTCCCTAACCAGGACACCTTGACAAGCCAATCGTCCAACCCCACCCATTGGGAGAAACCACCACAATAAAAAGGAACCTCAGACCACCAGAATACAGAAAGGCCACTCCAAACACAGCAATCTAAACAAGATGAAAAGGCAGAGAAACACCCAGCAGGCAAAGGAACATGAAAAATGCCCACCAAGCCAAACAAAAGAGGAGGAGATAGGGAATCTACCTGAAAAAGAATTTAGAATAATGATAATAAAAATGATCCAAAATCTTGAAAACAAAATGGAGTTACAGATACGTAGCCTGGAGACAAGGGTTGAGAAGATGCAAGAAATGTTTAACAAAGACCTAGAAGAAATGAAAACGAGTCTATTCAATAACCTCATGAGAAGAGCCCTTCGCACTGGATTTTCAATTGCTTACCTGAAGAAATTACTTGAAAAGTAGAAGTCCAACCTGCTGATGGTTTCTTTATTTGCCCACACCTAATAAATGTTTTGACTGATTTTTCTCTTTAAATTGACAGATTATTTATGCCTCTGCGAATTAAAATGTTAGCAGGGTCTTTCTTCAAAAAATATTTTTTTTTTTGCTTGTTAGAACTGTCCATGCTGTCTGTGTGTGCTCAGACACGTCTGACTCTTTGCAACCCCATGAACTGTAGCCTGCCAGGATCCTGTCCATGGGATTTCTCAGGCCAGAACGCTAGAGTGGGCTGCCATTTCCTCCTCTGTGGGATCTTCCCCACCCAAGAGTTGAACTTGAGTCTCCTACATTGGCAGGCAGATTCTTTACCACAGTGCCACCTGGGAAGCCTAGAACTGCCCATAGCCAGGGTAAAACTCCATTGTCCTCGTCATCGTTCTTGTTTGTATAATATAAATTTCTGATAATGGCAAGAGAGTGGATAACTGTCATCCTGGAAGTACCAAGTTGATAAAGACACTAGAGCACCATAGGGAAATGATGGCATGTTAAGAGAAAGAGAATATGAAACTGTATCTGTACCATGATTTCAAACACATATGCTATGTCCAAATGAGCATGGACTGAAAAGGGAACATGGACAAAGGAGAAAGGTGGTTGGTTAAGATGGTGGGATTATTAAAGTTCCCCCCACTTTTTTTTTTAGTGCTCCATTGACACTCTTACAATATCACTTGTATATAACTGTTCAGTTATATATATATATATTATATATAATAAGTACAGTTATAAAAGTATTCTATTATCTGGGTGGCTCAAATGGTAAAGAATCTGCCTGCAGTGTGGGAGACCTGAGTTTGATCCCTGGGATGGGAAGAGCCCCTGGAGGAGGGCATGACAACCCACTCCAGTGTTCTTTCCTGGAGAATTTCATAGACAGAGGAGCCTGGCGGGCTACAGCCCATGGGGTCACAAAGCATCGGACACAATTGAATGACTGACTCACACATAAAAGTTTCAGCTGGGTGCAGCAGAAGATAAATCATGAACCAAGTAAAGTGTATGCATCAGACCCCCTCACTTATCTGAGTTGCTGAGCACTGTAAAGCGTTGCAGGTGGAAAGAGGAGCAGCTTGACAATCAGAAGTGTTTCTGGTAAATTGCCTGACGAGATCTCAGAAGAAAGGGACCTAATTCTTCAGGGATCCTGAAATCTGTCATGATCCATTTTCTTATTCGAAGTAAATATTCACTCGCATGCCTAATTTTGTATTTGTAAATCTGTAATTTTTTGCCTTAAAGAGGGCTCTCGTAATTATATAAGCTTCATGCTCACAAACTCTGAAGGTGCCTTTGATTACTTGGGGCCTCAGAAGGTCCACTGAAGACCGCCAGGTGTGACGTCAGCCACCGGATTCCCTCCCTGACTTTTCCTAAAAACCACTGAGAAAGCGCTGTTGTGTTGTGTCACCACACTTCTGATTCCACCTGTCTCCTCCGAAGCTGTTTTCGGTTCTTCTTCATGGGAAAAGCAGCTCAAAATACCAGTTCAGAATCTCAGGGTAGGGAAGGGACCTGTGCATGCGTGTGAAGTTGCTTCAGCCTTGTCCGACTCTTTTGTGACCCCACGGGCTTTAGTGCTCCAGGCTTCCTTCTCCATGGAATCCTCCAGGCAAGAATACTGGAATGGGTAGCCATGTCCTCCTCCAGGGGATCATCCCAAACCAGGGATCGAACTCAGGTCCCCTGTGGCTCCTGAATTGCAGGCAGATTCTTTACCGCTGAGCACTAGGCAAGCCTAGGGAAGGGACCTGCCTGAGGGCAAAGTTCAGTCGCTCCTCTGAAGCTCCACTCTCCTCTTCAGCATGTCTGAGCCTGAGCTGCAATGCGTAGCCAGAAGCAACACATTCAGCTCAGTTCTGTTCAGTGTCTCAATCGTGTCCGACTCTTTGTGACCCATGGACTGCAGCACGCCAGGCCTCCCTGTCCAGCACCAACTCCTGGAGTTTACTCAAACTCATGTCCATTGAGTCAGTGATGTCATCCAACCATCTCATCCTCTGTCGTCCCCTTCTCCTCCTGTCTTCAATCTTTCCCAGCATCAGGGTCTTTTCCAATGAGTCAGCTCTTCACATCAGGTGGCCCAAGTATTGGAGTTTCAGTTTCAGCACCAGTCCTTCCAACAAATATTCAGGGTTGATTTCCTTTAGGATGGACTGGCTGGATCTCCTTGCAGTCCAAGGGACTCTCAAGAGTCTTCTCCAGCACCACAGTTCAGAAGCATCAGTTCTTCGGCACTCAGCTTTATTTACAGTCCAACTCTCACACCCATACATGACTACTGGAAAAACCATAGCTTTGACTAGATGGACCTTTGCCAGCAAAGTAATGTCTCTGCCTTTTAATATGCTATCTAGGTTGGTCACAGCTTTTCTTCCAAGGAGCAAGCGTCTTTTAATTCATGGTTGCAGTCACCATCTGCAGTGATTTTGGAACCCAAAAAATAAAGTCTGTCACTGTTCCCACTGTTTCCCCATCTATTTGCCATGAAATGATGGACTAGATGCCATGATCTTAGTTTTCTGAATGTTGAGTTTTAAGCCAACTTTTTCATTCTCCTCTTTCACTTTCATCAAGAGACTCTTTAGTGCTTCTCTTTCTGTCATAAGGGTGGTGTCATCTGCATGCCTGAGGTTATTGATATTTCTCCCAGCAATCTTGATTCCGGCTTGTGCTTCATCCAGCCCAACATTATCATGATGTACTCTGCATTTAAGTTAAATAAGCTGGGTGACAATATACAGCCTTGATGTACTCCTTTCCCGATTTGGAACCAGTCAATTGTTCCATGTCCAGTTCTAACTGTTGCTTCTTGACCTGCATACAGATTTCTCAGGAGGCAGGTCAGGTGGTCCGGTATTCCCATCTCTTTAAGAATTTTCCAAGCAACACACTGCTGCTGCTAAGTCTCTTCAGTCATGTCCAACTCTGTGTGACCCCATAGATGGCAGCTCACCAGGCTCCCCCGTCCCTGGGGTTCTCCAGGCAAGACATTAGGAAGGCTTTTTTCTTGCCTTAAGTCAAATCCTGTTTCTCTTGGTATTGCTCTGTGCTTCTGGGCTCAGGAAAACAAGTCCAGCCTTTCAGATGATAATGGCAGAGCCCAGGGGAAAGGAAGTAACTCAATTCTCCCTGGACTTCACTGTGAAGGGTTTTAGTACAGTGCTGACTTAATCTTTACAGTCACTCTCTGAGGTGGGTATTATTAACGTTATTACCTAGGGTTATTAGGGTTAGTAAACAAACTAGAGAATGCACAGGTAAAAATTCAAATTTCAGATAAAAGGAAATAATTTTTAATATAAAAATGCCTCTTCCCCTGTCCCCAAATTGTGATATTAATGTGTGCATGGAGAGCAGCTACCAAAGTGTCATGCATTTTACTGGCATCCCTATTGTTATGTCCATTTTGGAGTCCTTTCACTCTCCTCTTTCACCTTCAAGAGGCTCTTTAGTTCCTCTTCACTTTCTGCCATAAGGGTGGTGTCATCTACATATCTGAGGTCATTGATATTTCTCCTGGCCATCTTGATTCCAGCTTGTGTTTCATCCGGCCCAGATGTGAATTTTAAAAATAGATTTTCTGGGTTTTATCCTAACACCTATGGTCTATAGACCTATTTTTGTAAGTATGATCTACAATGAGCAATGCATACATACAGAATAGGGCCTTGGAGGCATTCAATCCAATGGCTTCATGCAAATCGGAGGACATGAGGCCCTCGGAGACTGTGGGACTTGCCCAGGGTCACACAGCAAGAAGGATGGATTAGGAACTCAAATTCTGCCTTCTTCTCTGGGGGTCTTTCTACCAGGTTTCCATGGAACATCCTGCTAATGAGTGTTCTACTATAAAATTCATTTTAAAATTCATGCCTTACTACATTTCCCTCAAACAGACATTTAGCTATTGCAAGATCCCAAGGGCCTCATAAAATTACCCTGAGGAATTCTAAAAAGGCAATTGAAGACAGACTTCTTCATCTCAAAATCTCTTTTTTTTTCATGAAGACAGCTTTTTTTTCCATCAGATAAAATTAAATTTTTCTTTTTCTCTCCTGGTTTTCTTCTAATTGTGTTTAGGTCTTCCTCTTAAAAATTCTTTGAAATAGTTCTTTCTTTCTATACATTAGTCACCTTACAATACTTCCTTTTTAGCAAACAAAATTCCAAAACTTTTTTAAGCTCTTAATCCTTTTCCCTTATCACAATTCATTTTTCCTACCCTGTTTAATCAATTATATAATTATTTTCTCAGCTTCCAAATAGTTTGCTATTGTATATGTCATAGTTCTCTTCTGGATGAGAAATCTCTCATTTCACACAATAGTGACATTGCTTTTATTACTCTTCCTGACACTGAGCGGGGACAAGATCAAGAACCAAACAATAAGACTTTTATTTACAGTAACTGGAGAGCTGTCTTGAAAGTTATCACAGGCTTCTGCCATTGTGTGCTTCCATCTTGGACGTGCCCTCTAAGATGCGTAGAATGGCAATGATCTTGGTCTACTGGACCATGGAGTCTAGTCTTGTTATTTCACATAGGAGACCGAGGCAACCAGGTCATCCCACGTAGCTCGCTAGAGGCGGATACCCGGGCCTCCAACTCTCAACACACTTTTTGTCCCTTGTGTAATAAGTCCCTGGAATTCCTCCTGAACTCCTTGAGCTAAACTCCAAACCAGGATTGCAGTCCGTTTGTGTTTGGGTCAGCAACATGGAAGAAAAGAGGATGTCGTGACTCCTGGGTCAACAATAAATATACACACTAATTTGCATAATCTGGCTGATTAGTTTCAAACTGGTCCAACTGCCACCGTCAATCCGTCTTCGGAAGTCCTTCCATCTATCAGAACCCAGAAATGGTCGTAAGGATCCTGCACATGACTTTGTATTGGCCAGCAGATTGAACCAAAGCAAACTACTAACCTCTTCTTGCCTCAGTGTCCACATTTGTAAATTAAGGATGCTGAGAGCACCTCTTCACGCTGCTGTTTTTGAGGATTAAATGGAAAAATGTATGGAAAGTGCTTCACGTCCATAACAACTCAGTAAATATTAAGAACTGTCATTCTAGCTACCGATGAGAAAATTACTTGATAGTATTTTAATAAAAATGTATAAGGAAATGTAAAAGAAAAACTAGTGCAAGAGTAATAGTAAGGAGCATCATGGTACCAGATCCAAGCTCTGCCTCTAACCAGCTGTGGGGCCAGAGAGAAGCAGGCACATCTCTCTCAATTTTGTAATCAACAAGTCAAATTCTAATCTCTAAATGGGAGAAAAGGACTCCAGAGAACTATAATTTAATGGACTCAAAATCTGTCAAACCAACCCCATCTCAAGCCAGAAGAAGGTAAACCCCTGCCAGGAGCCACCATCCTCTCCGCAGCAAGGAAGCTATTTCCTTGATCCACCTCCATGACTGAAGCTATTGCTGGGACACTGCTCTGAAGCACCGTGTCCCTGAAGCAACCCAGAAATAATTCCATCCTTGCCTTTGCCTGAGCCACCTGCCTGAGCTCCAGCCAGAGAAGAGAGCAGATGAACAATGAATGTCACAGCAATTAGTTTTGGCAATTAGGCAGGCAATTAGTTCTGCCGCATGGAGAATGGGAAGAGAAAGTAAATCAGTGCTGAGAGGTGACAGGGAAATATGATTAGGACATCAGGTTCCAGTGACACCAGGTGGAAAGGCGTGCATTCGCAGTCCAACCTCCCTTTTCCCTCCACTTCCGTGATAAAGGAGGGTGCTTTCCAGAGGCCCTGGAAGCAGCTTGGTATGGAAGGGGCTTCCCGCCCACGGTTCTTATCTGTTCTCAGGGTCACCAAACACCTCCAGCGTTCACGCCAAGCTAAAGCTCTTGCTGGTTTCTCACCAGGAATTCTGCCCTCAATGTTAAGTAAACGGAGCAGGAGTTTCCTCTGGGTTGTTTTCTCTTAGTTGAAAATATGTTTGATTTCTTTGTTTGCTATTTTCTGGCTTGATGTTTACTTGTTTGTTTTAATTGCCTTGGTAGTTCTCTGCGTGCATGCTCAGTCGCTTGAGTCATGTCTGACCCTTTGCAACTCCATGGTCTGTAGCTCTCCAGGCTCCTCTGCCCATGGAATTTTCCAGGCAAGAATACTGGAGCAGATTGCCATTTTCTTCTCCAGGGGATCTTTCTGACTCAGGGATAGAACCCTGGTCTTTCATAGTTGCTGCACTGGCAGATGGGTTCTTTACCACTAGCAACACCTGAGGAGCACAAGAAAACAATACAACATTGAATTTGTTACAATATTGTTTCTGTCTTATGTTTTGTTTTTTTGGCCATGAGGCATGGGGGATCTTAACTCCCCTATCAGTGACTGAATCCTCACCCTTTGCACTGGAAGGGGAAATCTTAACCACAGGACCACCAGGGAAGGCCACATTCTGTTTGGAGTGGGTCAGAGGGAGATACAGTGTAATTGTATCATGTGTTGAAAGAAGAAAAAACAGGACTGAACTTTAAAACCAAAGACCTGGGCTTGGATTCCAGCTCTGCTTCTTGCCAGACTCTGAACCTTAGTTTCCTCAGCTCCAAAATGGACATAACAATAGGGATGCCAGTAAAATGCATGACACTTTGGTAGCTGCTCTCCATGCACACATTAATTTCACAATTTGGGGAGAGGGGAAGAGGCATTTTTATATTAAAAATTATTTGCTTTAATCTGAAATTTGAATTTACCTGTGCATTCTCTAGTTTGTTTACTAAACCTAATAACCCTAAGTAATAATATTAATAATACCCACCTCAGAGAGTGACTGTAAAGATTAAGTCAGCACTGTACTAAAACCCTTCACAGTGAAGTCCAGGGAGACTGAGTTACTTCCTTTCCCCTGGGCTCTGCCATTATCATCTGAAAGGCTGGACTTGTTTTCCTGAGCCCAGAAGCACAGAGCAATACCAACAGAAATAGGATTTGACTCAAAGCAAGAAAAAAGCATTCCTAATCTGTTGCTTGGAAAATTCTGAAAGAGATGGGAATACCAGACCACTTGACCTGCCTCTTGAGAAACGTGCATGCAGGTCAGGAAGCAACAGTTAGAACTGGACATGGAACAACTGACTGGTTCCAAATAGGAAAAGGAGTACGTCAAGGCTGTATACTGTCACCTTATACAAGGCTGTATATTTAACTTAAGGCTGCTTATTTAACTTAAATGCAGAGTACATCATGATAATGCTGGGCTGGATGAAGCACAAGCTGGAATCAAGACTTCTGGGAGAAATATCAATAACTTCAGATATGCAAATGACACCACCCTTATAGCAGAAAGCGAAGAAGAACTAAAGAGTCTCCTGATGAAAGTGAAAGAGGAGAGTGAAAAAGTTGGCTTAAAACTCAACATTCAGAAAACTAAGATCATGGCATCCAGTCCCATCACTTCACGGCAAATAGATGGGGAAACAGTGGAAACAGTGACAGACTTTGTTTTTTGGGTTTCAAAATAGTGACTGCAGCCATGAATTAAAAGACGCTTGCTCCTTGGAAGAAAAGCTGTGACCAACCTAGATAGCATATTAAAAGGCAGAGACATTACTTTGCTGGCAAAGGTCCATCTAGTCAAGGCTATGGTTTTTCCAGTGGTCATGTATGGATGTGAAAGTTGGACTGTAAATAAAGCTGAGCACCGAAGAATTGATGCTTCTGAACTGTGGTGCTGGAGAAGACTCTTGAGAGTCCCTTGGACTGCAAGGAGATCCAGCCAGTCCATCCTAAAGGAAATCAACCCTGAATGTTCATTGGAAGGACTGGTGCTGAAACTGAAACTCCAATACTTGGGCCACCTGATGTGAAGAGCTGACTCATTGGAAAAGACCCTGATTTTGGGAAAGATGGCAGGAGGAGAAGGGGACGACAGAAGATGAGACATGAGTCTGAGAAAACTCCGGGAGTTGGTCATGGACAGGCGTGCTGCGATTCACGAGGTCGCAAAGAGTCGGACACGACTGAGCAACTGAACTGAACTGTTTCATATTTTAGACCAGAAGTTCTATGGGCCTGTTAGAATGCTTCTAGAGCTGCCTGCCCATTCTCAGGCCAAAGAGGAAGCAGAGTCTTCTTTTTCCTGTTTCCTTCTTTGTTCGGGGGAGGGCTCACAGTTTTGCGGCAAATCACAGCCGCAAACCCGTGGAGAAAGCGCCTGCGCGGGTCAGGGGGCCCGGACTTCACTCCTCCCGGAGGCCCTCGCTGAGATGTTCGCCGCTGGGGTCGCCGCGCCCTCTGCAGGGCCGCGCGGCCGGGCTGGGGCGTCGGGGACGGCAACCTGGGAGGGACTGGGCGAGGCTGCCTGCGGCGGGGTGGAGGCTCAGCCACAGATCTAACGGAAGCACCTGTCGCAGCAGGGTCACTGAAACTTGAGAAATAAACCACCGGGACTCTGGGCTGCACCGTTTTTCTGGTTAGAACGCGCCTATCAGATCACAGTGCCTGTAGGAAACCAGGAAAACCACAGTTGCGACCACTGCCTTGCGAAGTTGATAAGCCAGTGAAATAGGTCTGCGGTGGGAGCCGGAGGGGCTGGGACCCAGGCCAGTCTGGGAGTGGGAGTGGGGACATTAGGGGGCCAGACACAGAAGTCCAGGGTCTTGTCTCACTTCAGATGTGTGAGCTAAGACCTGAATGTGTGTGTGTGCGCGCGCGTGCACACGGGAGGGGCTGCCACTGGAAGGGAAGACGGGGAAAGGGAGGGAGAAGGGAAAGACAAATCCATGAGAGGATGAAAAGCATCTGGAACATTGCATTACTGCAAAGCATTCTGAGCCTTTGTCTGCAGTCCTCGTTTTCATACTGCAAGCTGTGGCTTGCAGACGGTCGTTAGATCAATTTAGTCAAGCAGAGGTTCTTGACTTGGGTCCATGGATGTGGCCCTCTTTTCCCCACAGAGGTCCAAAGATAAGACTGTTTCAATACCGTTGATTTCCTTTGTAATCCTATGAGTTTTGTTTTGCGTATTTAAAAACATTAGTCCAAGAAGGGAATCCATAAGTTTTACCACGCTGAGTAGAAACGGCACCAAAAAAATGTTAAAAATCCCAAGGTCAAGACCAGTATATTTAAAAAGTTATTATTGATAGACTAGATTAAAAAGAAAAAGAACAATTTGAGCTCCACACATAATAAAGGTGATATTGTTTTGTGAAATTTCAGTTTCAGATATATAAAAATATGTATGTGTACAAATACACATATCTATGTGCACATGCGTGTATTTATACATATACATATTTATTTCTGGGCTTCCTGAGTGGTGCTAGTGGTAAAGAAAGCGAAGTGAAAATGTTAGTCACTCAGTGGTGTCCAACCCTTTGTGATTCCATGGACAGAGGAGCCTGGTGGGCTACAGTCCACGAAGTATTCTCAGGCCGGAACACTGGTAAGAATACTGGAGTGGGTTGCCATTTCCTTCTCCAAGGGAATCTTCTTAACCCACAGATCGAGCACGGCTCTCAACCTGCCTGCCAAGGCAGGAGACATAAGAAATGCTGGTTCAGGAAGATCCCCTGGAGGAGGAAATGGCAGCCCACTCCAGTCTTCCTGCCTGGAGAATGCCATGGACAGAGGAGACTGGAGGACTATGTCCACAGTGTTGCAAAGAGTCGGACACAACTGAAGTGACTTAGCATGCACACATATTTATTTCTAATAGCAGAGTATGGTCAAAAAGTTTGGCAACCACTAATCTATTGGCTTCTAGACATGAGTATAAAATTTTTTCAAGCCAATTTAAAAATTGGGTGTAGAATGTGATAAACTATTTTGGACCAGAGTTTTCTGCAGACATTCTACAGACTCTCTATACTCCACACAGTGACTTCATCCCAGCCAGCCTCTTGGTGAATGGTGACCAGCTAACACTGACCACAGTCTGTAATGCATGGGTACATTCTTTTCTATCTTGTTGAGGCCTGAGTTCATCTGAAGTGAGGAAACCTCTTAGAGACGCATGTTGATTCCTGTGGCTACAAAATGTGCCAAGAAGTGTTAGAAACTGAGGTCTAATTTCCTGAGAGGTGTGTCTTCTGCTGTTTTCTGCCAGAAAGTTTGTTTTTTCCTGCCAAAACAACAAGGCCATCTGAAGACACAGAGAGACCGACTACCACAGAGGGTGGCCCCAAGAAAAGAAATGCCAACGTGAAGACAGGGAAATAGGGGCCAGAGAAGTGAGATGTGCAGATGTTCAGGAAAAGAGGGGGAAGGGCCACCAAAGAGAGAAAGGCAAAGAGAAAAAAAGAAAAAAGTGTGTGAGGCAAGCCGCAGGCCAGCTGAACCGCAGTGTACTGAGAAGTCACCGCTCTCGTCTGTTAGCCCCCTGCAGGATTCACAGCGTCAAGGATGGTGAAACTAAAAGCAAGAAAAGGCAGTTCAGCGGGAAAGACCAACGAAGACAAAGCCTGGGACAAGAACAAATTGGGATTACACTTGAACCAAAACAGAGATGAAGAGGGCATGGCGAGCCACTCCAGTGTTCTTACCTGGAGAATCCCCATGGACAGAGGAGCCTGGCGGGCTGCAGTCCATGGGGTCACAAAGAGTTGGACACAACTGAGCGACTAAGAACGAAAACCAGACATACAGCCTCCAGTGTTTGTGACCTGTTGCTAACTAATTAGTATTTTTAAAATGAAACTCATATTGACTTGGTTAGCGCAGAAAATGTAAGCTTCACCAGGGCAGGGACTTGGTTAACCTTGTTTCCTAGATCAGCGCCAGTGTCCTGGTAAAGGCACAATCAATATTTGCAAAGGAATGCTAATTGATCTGCCAGTAGTTGTTTTTTAAGATTACTTGGAGCCACGAAGGAAGCCCAAGAACACTGCAGTGGGTAGCCTATCCCTTCTGCAGGGAATCTCCAAGCCCAGGAATCAAACTGGAGTCTCCTGCATTGCAGGCGGATTCTTTACCAAATGAGCTATCAGGGAAGCCCAGTAATAAATAGTAGTGATAAGCAAAATTTATGCAGCACTTTTTTTTTAAAGTCACTCAGTCCGACTCTTTGTGACCTCATGAACTGTGCCCAGGCTCCTCTGTCCATGGAATTCTCCAGGCAAAAATACTGGAGTAGGTAGCCATTTCCTTCTCCAGGAGATATTTCCCACCTAGGGATCAAACCCGGGTCTCCTGCATTACAGGCAGATTCTTTACCATCTGAGCCACCAGGGAAGTTGGGAAATGTAGGGCTTAATAGTTTAGAAATCAATTTCATGGATATTATATCATTCAGTCCTCACACGGTCCCATCAGCTATCCCCATTAGTATCCTCATTTTAAAGATAAGGACACCAGTTTAATGCCATTCGATGGTAAGTGTCTGGGATTTTAATCCACATTCTTGGATGCTGAAACCAATGCAGCACGTTGCCTCATTTGGAATGTTGTACACTTAATGTAAAAGTCTTGTGAATGTAAGTTGTTGTTGTTTAGTTGCTAAGTCGTGTCTGACTCTTTGCAATCCCGTGGACTGCACCCCGCCAGGCTCCCCTGTCCACGGCACTCTCCAGGCAAGAATGCTGGAGTGGGTTGCCGTTTCTTCCTCCAGGGGATCCTCCTGACCCAGGGATCAAACCTGAGTATCCTGCATTGGCAAGTGGATTCTTTACTGCTGAGCCCAGGGAAGCCCTTGTAAGGGTGAGTAGCTGTGTCCATACTAGCATCATCCCAGGTGGCTCAGTGGTGAAGAATCTGCCTGCCAACTCAGGAAATGCAAAGAGACACAGGTTCGATCCCTGGGTCGGGAAGATGCCCTGGAGAAGGAAATGGCAACTCACTCCAGTATTCTTGCCTTGAAAGTTCCATAGACAGAGGAGCCTGGCGGGCTGCAGCCCATAGGGTTGCAAAGAGTCGGACACGGCTGAGCAACTACACACACACATATCCATATACTAGGTCTGTGTGCGTGTCTGGGGCCTCCCGGAAGCAACACTCGATGGAGTCAGGAGGACGGGAGGAGGAGGGAGTCCCGCATGCGAAAGACCAAGAAGGAGGGAGCAGGATGTGGCAGCATTCCCCGCCTGTGAGAGGAAAGGCGGAAGGAAGCCGAGCCAAGCTCTGAGTGCCTCAGACCGCGATGCAGATCCAATGACGCCTTGACCAACAGAACGGGAACCTCAGAGCCGAGAGTGGTGGAGCCCCACCTTGGCTGGAAATGGTGAGGCCCTGACCCCTCGCCTTGCTAATCAGGGTCTGAGTGCTCCAGAAGCATGTGTCCTCGGCTTGCACGTTGAAGCGGATCCTGCAGGCTCCGCCTCTGGATGTTATCAGCCCGCTGCACATCTTGTAGCTGAGTGACAAGGTCCTCCTCAAGGGGAGAGGCAAGTGGTGCACCCCACGGTCAGTACAGCAAATACTGAATGTTACTTAAGATATGATATTTTCTCTGCAATGCCAGTTCAAGCACGCTAGCTGGATATTGTTTTATTTACGATACTCTGAGGACTAAACGTCCCAGTGTGAAAATACTGAATTCCTACCTACAGAGTTGAGAGAAGAAAAGGATTACACTAGGCTGAGCAATTAAAATCTGATACACTGGATCAGGTCAACTGTTACAAAAACACAGGTGCTGCTGCTCCATTTTTCAAACTGTATGGCGGCCTTGGCTGATGGATCCACTCTTCCTCTTGAGTTGTGTTGTCTGCCTCAGAATTATTCTCAGCATAGTGATCTGGACAGCCACTACCAATCTATCAGTGTTGGCACCTGACATGAAAGCAATTTATCATCCCGGCACTAGGTAATAGGGGCAAATATAGGTGTTTGAGTAGGTGTGTGTGCACAAGTGTGTGTGTGTGGGTTAGTGAGAGCGTCAAGTGGAGGGAGATACCATGAAGACGAACACTTGAACCTGCTTAGCAGTTTGGGCCTTAAGTTCAAAAACTTTGTGAAAAAACATCTTCATTGAGGTACAGTTGACTTACCATGTTGAGTTAGTTTTAAAAAAGTTTGAGACATTTTAAAACAGAGTCTGAACCCAGGACACTTTGACCTCTTGGAAGCAATGCTATAGAGAAGAACTATATACAAAAGTCAGCACATGAATTCATATTTTCTCATTCATAACTATTAATAGAGATGCTTTTGGATCCTAAGACTCAAAACTCATTGACCTTATCGAATAGGGATTTACTTTTTCTCCCATAATAAGAAATTTGTAGATAGGCAACCGCCGGCATGAGCTCAGGGTTTTAACAGTGTAGCCCCGTGAATCTGCTGCTACTTTCCTCATAGTCACACAACAGTTGTTTTTGTTCTGGGTGTTGCTTTCAATGGTAGAAAAATTTGGAAGCGAGGGTGCTCTGATTCACCGGAAAAGAAGCAGCTTGCTAAGAAACCTCCCCTAAAACACTTCCATTTACATCTCATAGGCCAGAGAAGCTTGTCTCTAGCTTCAAGAAAAATGGGGAAGGCACAGGTTTTGTTTTCCAACATCAATAGTGTGAGGTGGAAAGAGAGAAAGGATTGGGAGCAGCTCTAACCAGTAGTAAATGATAGCAGAGAAGGCAATGGCACCCCACTCCAGTGCTCTCGCCTAGAAAATCCCAGGGACGGAGGAGCCTGGTGGGCTGCAGTCCATGGGGTCGCTAAAGTCGGACACGAATGAGCGACTTCACTTTCACTTTTCCTTTCATCCATTGGAGAAGGAAATGGCAACCCACTCCAGTGTTCTTGCCTGGAGAATCCCAGGGATGGGGGAGCCTGGTGGGCTGCCGTCTGTGGGGTCGCACAGAGTCGGACACGACTGAAGCGACTTAGCAGCAGCAGCAAATGATACACCGTGTGTGTGTGTGTGTGTGTGTGTGTGTGTGTGTGTGTGTGTGTGTGTATGTGTGTTAGTTGCTCAGTCCTGTCTGACTCTTTTGCGACCCCATGGACTGCAGCCCGCCGAGCTCCTCTGTCCATGGGATTCTCCAGGCAAGAATATTGGAGTGGGTTGCCATTTCCGCCTCCAGGGGATCCTCTCCACCCAGGGATCCAACGCCCATGTCTTGTCTCCTGCATTGGCATGCGGGTTCTTTACCACTGGTGCCACCTAGAGGATAGTAATAGATGGTAAAGAATCTGCCTGCAATGTGGTAAATGGGGATTCAACCCCTGGGTCAGGAAGATTCCCTGGGGACAGAATAGCAATCCACTCCAGTATCCTTGCCTAGAGAACTCCATGGACAGAGGAGCCTGGCCGCCTACAGTTCCTGGGATCAGAGTCAGACAGGACTGAACGACTACACTTTCACTTCTCCTTTACTTATTCATAGATTAAAGTGACTCTCAGATATTCTTGAGCACAGGTGGAAAATGCTGTTCCCTCTTCTATTCATTTCCACTTGCCAAATGAAGGGTTCATGTATCAGTACTTTTGTTGGCTAAGAGTGGATTCTGCATATATGTGCTTCAGCAAAATAATGCTTATTTTGAGCTTCAAAGAACCTATGCCTTAAAATCCAGTCATTAGATAATTCTGACCCCAAATATTGTTGATAACTCACTATTTGCTATTATTATTATTAACTATTAATTTGCTAAGATTAACCTAACAACTCACTGCAAACTAAGAGAATTCTAAAATTAAATTATCAATGAGTTATAAATAAAGATAATGGTGGCAGAAGTTGAAATCTCCAGTCCACTCATCATAACAACACTAAAAATGTAGAGCGTATTTACTCAAAATCGCAGAAGCTCCAAACTATCTCCATGCATTTCAGTAGGTCACAGGCCAAAACTGACAATCCTTTGGTGCTATTCAGTCTTCTTAGTAGAATACAGGAGTAAGTCCTTGGTAAACTCTAATACTGTAATTATTAGTAACATACTTCGTTGATTATTAAAAAGAAAATCTCATCATATGTAAAAAAGAAAGTCTAAGGCATCTTATGTCATTTGCTTCCAAGAACTGGAGGAAGGAAATTTTGGGGATTCAGTTTTGGCCCAGTTTTGCATAATATATTGAACCCTATTTTAAAGAATCAGGATGTAGTAGAAGAGAGAATTTCTTCCCTGGTGACTCAGACAATAAAGAATCTGCCTGCAATGCAGGAGGCCTGGGTTCGATCCTTGGATTGGGAAGATCCCCTGGAGGAGGGCTTGGTAACTCACTCTGGTATTCTTGCCTGGAGAATCCGGTGGACAGAGGAGCCTGGCAGGCTACTGTCCATGGGGTTGCAAAGAGCTGGATGTGACTGAGCGACTAAGAGAGAATTGTTTTGAAGTCAACTCTGGGATTTGAATTTTCATTCCAGATCTGACTGATTTAGGGCAAATCTCTTCACTTCTCCAAACCCCACTTTCCTCATCAGTAGACCACATGTTAATACAGAAACTCTACTTACAATCAAGTTGTAAGTGAATCCATTTATTGGAAAGTTCCCAGGTGGCTCAGATGGTAGTGTCTGCCTGCAATGTGGGACACCCGGGCTCGATCCCTGGGTGGGGAAGATTCCCTGAAGAAGGACGTGGCAACCCACTCCAGTACCTTTGCCTGGAAAATTCCATGGACAGAGGAGCCTGGTGGGCTACAGTCCATGGGGTCGCAAAGAGGTGGACACGACTGAGCGACTTCACTTTCTTTCTTTCTTTCACTTTCTAAACGACTAAAAACTTCCAGTCCCAGGGGCATTGCTAGCAACAGGAGAATGAATCAGTTTTGTAAACTTTTAATTAAGGCTGGTCTTGTTCATACATGTGCTCTACCATGAATGTCTACCTGAGATAATAGAGCTTGGCATGCAGAACGCATTGAATAAATGTATTTTGAATGAGTGAGTGATGTATTTTCTCCAAACCATCCTTGTGTGTGTCTAATGGAGGGAGATGCAGGGAGATGACTGCTCTTCTTGGGAATCTCCGGGGCCCCTCACTGGCCCTTTGCAGCTGGTCCTCCTTCTCACCACCTTTGCCCTTGCGTGGATTTAAGACAGACTGGAAAAGACTTTTTCTTTGGTGAGAGACAAGAGTTTCAGGAGTAGGACCGCATCAGCTAGTCCTTAAACTTCTCCAATGCTTAGAATTACACAAGGCCATGAATACCCAGCCCATGTCTAGCCACTTACTCAAACAGTGCTCCACTCTGTCCCTCTTCCTTTCTCTTGGTGTTATTGTCCATTGGACTATGCACAGCATTTTTATGTTACGTGACTTGCTCTTTGTCCTTCAGAATCATTTCTACTCTGAATAATTCATTCTATATTCACACGAAACATTCCTCCTTTTTTCACCACTTTAAAATTTAAAGAATCTATTCTGTTTCCATGGTGACTGTATATCTTGACAATGACTTCTAACACTCTCATGCTCTTGGACTTCCTGGACCTGATGTGGATAATAATGTTTGCGAAAATGTCTTGAAATAAACACAAACACAGCAAAACGCACTCATGGCAAGCAATGTGGTTTTAGAGTCCAAAAGGCAGCATCCCACACTCCAACATCACCTGCTGGTACCACGCGGGGTGTTCTCACAGGAGAGTTTGGTTTTTCTCTGAGCACATCCATAGGTTGAAAGTCGGCAAGCGAAGAGTGACTGCAACTCATCTAGTTTCTTCACAGGTTTGTTGTTGGAATAAAGTGAAAGTGGAACTATGACATGTTATCCAGATCTTTGTTATCATTTCCATGAAATGTGTCCCGTTTCCACACTTCCACGTGGGACACCAGCTGCAGATGTTCATCCCACGGCAAAATCGGAAACTCCAAGCGCAGGCCCTCAAAGTCATCTACTTTTCTTTTTTCCTTTCTCTTCTCTTTCTTCTCTCTTTTTCTCTGTATCTTTTACCTGCCTCTGTCTTAATGATATTTCAAATTTGAGAACCTTGTTGATGCTGTTGTAGATCAATATCTATATGGACTAGAAGGACCAGTAGAGGAGTCAGGACATAAAGTGGCTAAAGTGAAAAGTGAAAGTGAAGTCGCTCAGTCGTGTCCGACTCTTAGCGACCCCATGGACCGCAGCCTACCAGGCTCCTCCATCCATGGGATTTTCCAGGCGAGAGTACTGGAGTGGGATGCCATTGCCTCCTCCGATAAAGTAGCTAAAACCCAATACAAATATCTAACTTCTACCTATCTGTTTCAGCCTGAAATAATAATCGGGGGAATTAAGTGAGATTGTGTGTGTATGTGTGTATATGTGTGTAAATAAAACATGTACCACACCCAGGCTGAGACCTATCTGTTTTAGCCTGGGTGAGGTACATGTTTTATTTACACACATTTACACACATACACATACAATCTCACTTAATTCCCCCAATTATTAACTCTATAATAATTTTATGACATTTTTGCATGAATAAGCAAATCAGATAAATTAAACAACTTCACACACACACATCCTGCTATCAGGAGGAGGGGTAGGGCTCCTGGTTCAGAGTTTACATCTCTCGCAGCAGGAAGAGGAATAGAGACAAAACTCCCAGTTGCCTAGTTGACAATAACTTGAGAACTCTCTTCATTTTCATAGGAAAACCATTCCTATCATTTACTTAATGTTGCTGTTGTTTAGTTGCCCGGTCGTGTCCAACTCTTTGCGACCCCATGGATTGTAGCCTACCAGGCTCCTCTGTTCATGGGATTTCCCTGGCAAGAATTCTGGAGTGGGTTGCCATTTCCTTCTCCAGGGGATCTTCCTGACCCAGGGAATAAACCACATCTCCTGCACTGGCAGGTGGATTCTTTACCACTGAGTCACTTAATAGAAGAAAGCAAATCATTTGATAAATGTTTTGAGATGGACTCAGTTCAGTTCAGTTCAGTCACTCAGTCGTGTCCAACTCTTTGTGACCCCATGAACCACAGCACGTGAGGCCTCCCTGTCCATAAAAGACGCTGACTCCTTGGAAGGAAAGTTATGACCAACCCAGACAGCATATTAAAAAGTGGAGACGTTACTTTGCCAACAAAGGTCCGTCTAGTCAAGGCTATGATTTTTCCAGTAGTCATGTATGGATGTGAGAGTTGGACTATAGAGAAAGCTGAGCGCCGAAGAATTGATGCTTTTGAACTGTGGTGTTGGAGAAGACTCTTGCAAGTCCCTTGGACTGCAAGGAGTTCCAACCAGTCCATCCTAAAGGAGATCAGTCCTGGGTGTTCATTGGAAGGACTAATGCTGAAGCTGAAGCTTCAATACTTTGGCCACCTGATGCGGAGAGTTGACTCATTGGAAAAGACCCTGATGCTGGGAAAGATTGAGGGCAGGAGGAGAAGGGGACGACAGAGGATGAGATGGTTGGATGGCATCACTGACTTGATGGGCATGGGTTTGGGTGGACTCATAAAGGACACAAATTGAGATTAAGGTGAAGGATTTTTTATTATATCCAGAGTGCCTGTGTAAATTATGTTGCAATTATGTTTGGCTGAAAGTTTTTCTAGATAATAAAAAGGAGATTCACTTACTGGCATTTCTGAAATGTTATAGGGATGAGGAAGATATAGATGCCAAATCATGTTCATATAATGTAACCAAATAATGAACGACCAATTTTTATGTTGAGTTATAGAATCACACAGTTATCAACAATTTACATAGAGGGAGGGTCACAGAGATAACCTACAGGGAAACAAGATGGATTTTTCCAGCCAAACTTGTCTTGGCTCTCAGATACCTTAGACATATTGTCAGATGTTTTAAAGATATTTTTCCTCTCACACTTCACTTTCACTGTGCAGAAGCCAAGTTGAGGCATTTTCCTCGTTGAGTGGGACTTGTAAGGACTAGCTCAGGAGTGGAGAAGGCTTTCGGCAAAACTAAATGTGGAGGAAATGATGCTGCAGCTGCATCTTCTTTCAAGGTCTTGAGCCCCAAGCCCTACTCCCACCTCACCCCCACCCGGCTGCCTCAAATCTCTGCAGACACAAAAGCCTCCACAGAAGTGGCCCCTTGCTCTTTTAACAGTGCCACCTTAGGCTTAACTTCCCTTCTGCCACCATCCAATATTTAACAATTCAAACATTTCTTTCTTTCTTTCTTCAGGGCCTCAGTTTGTGAAAACTAGTTTGAACTAGTTCCCATAGTTCTTATGATCTAAAAGTGTTTTTCTTTCAAGGCAGTGGTTTGCGTTTTGGTATGGTGATGGTTTGTGCTCAGCACTTCTGTTGTGTCTGACCCCTTGCAGTCCCACGGGCTGTAACCCGCCAGGTTCCTCTGTCCATGAGATTGTCCAGGCAAGATTTCTGGAGTGAGTTGCCATTTCCTCCTCCACAGGATCTTTCCCATGCAGAGATGGAACCCATATCTCCTGCATCTCTGCATTGCAGGTGAAATCTTTATGACTGAGTTGTTTAACAAAGGTTAAAAGAAATGCCTTAGTTCAGAAGAGTGGTGTCATAGGACTGTTAAAATTCCACTTCCTCCAGGAAGCATCTTCCACCTCCCTCCACCCCCACAGCCTAAAAGTTTCTAGAAAGGTTCAGGAGAGAACTGTGCTTCTCCTGCCATGGCACTGAGCACCCATTATTGTCATAATTGCTTAATTGTCCCCCTCCGCTACCCACTGTGAGTTCTATGTGTGCTGCAGCCTCATGTGTATTGATATACATATACTGCTATATGAGTTTCCACCTAGTTCTGTGATGAAATCCTTGGAGGACCTCAATAAACACTTGTGGGTTGAAGAATGAATGAACAGTGCTAAGAATTTCAGAGGCTATAGAAAAGTGAGGAGAGAGGAGAGCAGCATTTTGGAAGCCAGATGGTTTTCACTTATGCCTTCTACTTAGTCATTTTACGAGGCTAGAAGGCCCTGCTGACAAACCGCTGAAAATGGCACTTGAAGATAGCAGACATAGATTTCAGTATCACTTTATGTGCCTTGGAAGCCCATTCAGCATCAGATGTAAATGGTTAGTTAAGGAGTGTGGTCTTGATCTACTACAGCCCTATAGTACAGTTCATGTGCAGAAATTACACAGAAAGTATTGTGGCATCCATGTCTTATTCAATGAGAGAATTCATTGTTCAGGTTGAAACCAACGTGAAAACTTCCCCTTCCATCAGCAGCAGGAGAAAATGAGAAGAAAAACGAAGTTAAAACCTCTCCAGTATGACATAGGATGCAGTAAGACCCTCCTTACAAGTTGTTTTGGTTTCTGAGACTTCAATCAAACACAGTCACCCTTGGTCAGAAAGGATTAAATAGAAAATTTCAGAAATAAACATGTCATATGCTTTATGTTGCATGTTGTGGAGAAGGACATGGCAACCTACCCCAGTATTCTTGCCTGGAGAATCCCGTGGACAGAGGAGCCTGGCAGGCTGCAGTCTGTGGGGTTGCAAAGAGTCAGACGTGACTGAGCAAGTGAACACACACAGACACACAAGTTGCGAGTTGTTCTGAGCAGCGTGATGAAATCTTGCTCCATCCCTCCCAGGAGGTGAGTCACCCCTTTGCTGAGTGTATTCTGCTAGATAGTCATTTAGGTTATCAGACCAACTGTTGCCGTATCACACCGCTTCTTTTCAGGGAACCCTTATTTTACTTAATAATGGCCTCAAAGTAGAGATGCTGGCAATTTGGATACGCTAAAAAGGAACCATAAAGTGCTTTCCAGCTTTAAGTGAAAGGGTGAAAGTTCTTGACTTAAAAAAAAAATGGTTCTCTGTGGTTGTCAGAATCTATGGTAAGAATGAATCTTCTTTTTGTGAAATTGTAAAGAAGGACAAAGAAATTCAAATTTGACACAGGGCTTAAGTGGTCAGTTAATATGGAAAAAATTTTAAATCTGTACAAGAAGATACTTTGAGAGAGAGACCATATTCACATAAATGTTATTACAGTGTATCATTACAAGTACTCTATTTTACTATGCATTATTGTAGTCCATCTTTTACTGTTCCTAGTTTATAAAGTAAACTTTATCATAGCTATGTATATATAGGGAAAAAACCTAATATTGATGTATATAGGGTTTGGTACTATCTGTGCTTTCAGGCATCCATGGAGGGTCTTGAAATGTATGGCCTATGGATAAGGGCAGGGGGCTGCTCTAGGCAAATACAAAAGGGAAGGAAGCTTTTAGGGAAACAAAAATAAAAAGGACTATTTCAACACTATCCCGAGTAAACAGTGGCTAACATTTTGACTCAGTCACTGGAGAGGATGAGCCCTTCCTTCTCAATACTAAGGAATGCTCTTATCAGGAGTGATGGGAGCTGGCCGACCAGGCTGCCGCCTCTCAAGGCAGGCAGGAGAGCCTTAGCTGACCTAAGAATACAAAGAAGAAAGGAAACTTCACCCCAAGTGGGAGACTATTCGTCTTTCCTGTGGGAGGTCTTCAGTTCTCAGCGAGCAGGAATTGCAAGTTATATCAAAACTCCACCACATGGAACATATAGTTTATTAGCACAGTTACGGCTAAGTCAACTGCATGTAGCTCTCAGTAATATAGCATTCAATCATTTTAAATTATTTCTTTTTTTTCTATCGCTTTCACATCCTTTTGTCTTTATGATATTTCAAGCTAAAGAACCTCTTTGATGCTGTTACAGATAAATATATACGGAACAGGTGAACCAAGAAGTTAATACATAAAGTAGCCAAAACACAGTAAAAGCATCTAACTTCTACATGTCTATTTCACTCTGAGTGTTTTTGTTTTACACACATACCATCTCATTTAATTCCTCCAACAGCCTTACTGTATAATTTATTGCCTCTTAAAAAACTTTCTATTGAAATACAGTTGATGCACAATATTATATGTTATAGGTGAACAGTATAGTGATTCATACTTTTTAAAGGTTATACTCCATTTATGGGTTGCCCTGGTTGCCCAGCTGGTAAAGAATCCACCTGCAATGCAGGAAACCTGGGTTCTATCCCTGCTTTGGGAAGATTCCCTGCAGAAGGGAATGGCCACCCGCTCCAGTATTCTTGCCTGGAGAATCCCATGGACAGAGGAGCCTGAAGGGCTACGATCCATAGGGTTGCAAAGAGTTGGACACCAATGAAGCAACTTAGCATGCACTTCATTTATAGTTATTATAAAATATTGGCTATATTCCTCATGTTATAGAGCATATTCTTTTTTTTTCATTTATTTTTATTAGTTGGAGGCTAATCACTTTATGATAGCCCTATATGCAAAACAGAAAAAGAGACACAGATGTACAGAGCATATTCTTATAACTTATTTTATATCTAATGGCTTGTGTGTCTCAATCTCCTGCTCCTATGTTGTCCCTCTCCTGTTCTCTCTCCTCGCTAGTAGCCACTAGTTTATTCTTTATATCGGTGAATCCGCCTCTATTTTTGTTATATTCACTAGTTTGTTGTATTTTCTAGATTCTATTTCATTTGGAATCTTAAAAATGCCTATTTTGAGATGAACAAACAAATCAGTAACTTAAGAAGCTCAGTCAGTGACAACCAGAAAGGTGGAGCGTGAGTTTACAGCCAGCGGCTCTGGCCAGGATGCCTTTACCCTTTTTCCTGCCTATCTTGGGAGATAATAGGTACAAAGTAGCACACATTCGTTGTTACAATTATTGTCTAGTTTAGATAAAGATGCAATATCCTCTTTCACAGGGAATACATTTCTCTAGTCTGCAGAGGAAATTGTTTTAAAGCTACAAGATACAACTGAAGACTCAGAGGCTATCCATGGGTACGTTTTCAACCCACCTTCTTCATGGTTTCCTACTTCCTTTCGCCTGGGCCAGTGGGTAAAATGGCCACATTCCTGGCATGCTGACCTCATCCATCGTAGGTGCTCCTGAATGGGCGCCTGGAGGTCCCAAGATTTGAGTGAGTTCCTCCGGGATGCTGCACACCTTCCGCCCTTCCACAGCCTGCCTGCCCAGGTGAGCGGCACGCTCTGGCACCCGTTCAGGGTCTGCTCCTCCTCCTTCTCCTTACTTGACTTACAGTGTGACCTAGATCAGGATCAGCTTGTTGGTATATTTTAATTTGCTCATAGGCCAAATCACAGTATTTATACTTGCAACTCCAAAAGCTGATGGAGAGAACAAATGGAGTTAAAATTCCTCTATACTAACACCATGAAGTACTTTGAGTATCACTAAGAGGGGAGATATACATTACATTTAGAAACTGTTTAGGAGCAGCAAATGGAGAGAAGGAACATTTTGCTTAAAAAAAAAAAAACAAAAACCCACATCACAACCCCTTCATTATGTGCAGCACACAATTTAACAGGTGTGTGATTTATTCATTTATTTGCAGATTCATGGCCAAAGCATCCCATCACAGCACTATTGTCTGGGAAGCAAAACACATTTAACAGCAAACTGTATCAGCTTCTTCAGAGACACCACATTAGCTGATCTCCAGAAGTCCTTTGCTGCCAGTTGAAAAGGGGGGTTAATAATCATCAAAATGATGAACATGAATGATTAAACTTGACCTCAGTAAACTTTTTCCGTCCTAGTATTTCTAGGTCATCAATAACCAGTGCTTGACATGAAAGGAAAAAGTACTTCTGTGCATTATTTCCATTGGGAAAATAGTGAAAACTATCAGTTTCTCTCCATGGATCCGGAATGGCCAGTGGCCCTGGTGGGAAATGCGCTCTGGCCCTGCCCTTTCCTCCTTTCCGCGTTCTTCTCTTGGAGGAAGATGGTCTTCTGATTGGTGCGAGGAGGGACACATTGCCTTGCTGGGCAAAGTCTAAGCGCTGGCAGGTCACGGCTCTTTTTCTCCGGGCCACTTAGACCCAAGGGCTCCTAGGAGCTCCACTTGCCTGTCTCAGGTTTCCAAGCGGTTAGCTTGTCCCTGATGGTCCAGCAAAGCCCCTCGTTCTTGCTTCTCCGCTTGCAGATGGCTAACAAGTCGCGGGCCAGCAGGTTCCCAGGTATGAAGTTATGGATAGGGCCGGGCTGTACTTCCGCACGGGTTGCCCAAACGCCGCGTGCTCCCTGGCTGGTAACAGGGCGGATCCGGTGCGGGGTCTGCGCAGGGTGACTCTACCCGGCTTTGCTGCGGCCACTGCTGATCTCGCGCTTGGATCCCCCACTTGCTTCTTTTGCCAGGTTCTTAACTGCATGGAATCGGAAGGTGAGGATTGGATGAGTGATTTTTTACTCCCAAACTCCAGCGAAACGGGAGGATTCCAGCAGAGAGGCAAATCTCCCAAATCTCCCATCTTGCCCCCCTACCTTCAGCAGCAAGGAGACGCGTGGGGAGTGTGTCGTGGAGGCGCGCGTCTGCCAGTGGGTGTATGTGGAGAGAGAGCTGCTTGTCACTTTCCGCCTGTCTTTAGTACATTACAGTGCCCTGATTTAAAAAACTAAAAAGCTGCCTTCAAAAATGATCCCGGGGACTAGAAGGCTGTCGGCACACTGGGAAACATGCAGTCAATAAGTAAACAGACCGTGTCAACCCGAGACCTTTCAGAGCAACACTTCTACTCAAGGCGGGGTGTGTGTGGGGGGTGGGGAATGGTAGATTTAGTCTCTTTAAACATTTCCCAAGGTCTCTATTAAATTTCAGGTAATAATGTTTCTTCCTTTGAACTGCATTGCATGTTTGCCTTTGACTGAAAATAGATTGGACTGGAGACCATTTGATATTCACCCTGTGACTATTTTAGTATTGGGGCTGGACCAAAAGAAATCCATGCTCAATGAAATGATTTTCACTTACTGAGAGGAATTCGCTTTTTGCTTCCTTCAGCAATTCATCAATCTAATGGGAGAAATAGAAGCAATCCTAATAATGAGAATAGACTTTTGGGAGCAGGAGCCAATATCAATACTTTAATAATGCAAATTCTATAGTTATATATTTGGTTTCAATCCAAATTTGCCTTTAATTAAGTTTTCTTGCCATGCATACTCCTCTTGCCCTCTCTCTCTCTCCACACACACACACACACAAATTTATATATATATATATATATATACATATATAATTTTTTTCATAGCATGGGTGTCACATTTGACCAGATCCCACTGTCTCTGAACAACATTGATAATGACATGGTAGATATCACTATTACCATCATCATTATCATCATCTTGATAAGCATTTTTACAACATTTTGAATGTGGTTGTCAACTGGGTTTTTGGATAAAGTAAATAAGTCTTATCTGATATATTATAGCCCAAAACAATAACACTAGTTGAAAATAGCAGAAACAATGTCTTTTTAAAGTAACATATTAACATAATATATATGTATCAAAATTTCATACTGTGTCCTGCCTAAGTTTATATGACATAGGACGCTCTTAAGCTCTTAAGCTAGAAGGGCTACCAAGTTCTGTTATTTCATTGTTTATGTATGCATGCCTGCATGTGTCTGACTCTTTGTGACCCTGTGGACTGAAGCCCACCAGGCTCCTCTCTCCATGGGATTCTACAGGTGAAAATATGAGAGTGGGTTGCCCTTTCCTTCTCCAGGGGATCTTCCCGACCCAGGGATTGAACCTGCAACTCCTGAGTCTCCTGCATTGGCAGGCAGATTATTTACCACTGAGCCACCTGGGAAGCCCCCTGTTTATATATAGAACCATTTTAAATATTTTTAGGGTAAGGGGTTCTGAGCAGCGGGCCTCGATCTCTCTGAGGACGGTGTGAAATCCTGTGGCTTCTCCCATCTTGTCCCCCTACCTTCAGGAGGATGCTCTGGGAATCCCATAGTTAGCAAGCATTTCCCAGTCTTTCGCTCTTTCATTTCTGATCTGCTCCTGGGCTATTTCTGGCCTGTTCTCTGCTTTATCGTCCTCTACTCTGTTTCCCTTTATTCCTTGAGCTAGGCCTTTGATTTGGGGCTCCCTTCAAGAACTCTTGCCTCCCTTTCTATCTGCCTGAAATGGGATAACCTACTCAAGCAGAATTCAGATCCAGCTGCCGACCTCGATTCTCTGGTGGGCGGATTCAGACAGCACAGATTCAGACCATAATGTGCTTGTTCTTCATCCTTTATCCAGTCATTAAACATTGGATTTCCACCAGGCTTAGCCCTGGGTCCTACTTACTAACTCTGGGAGAAGGAAAGTCCACACTAGTTAACAAAATCGTTACTAGATTCTGAGAACCACACTCAGAGTTTTAAATACCTTCTGCCATTTTATATTCCCAACAAGGCTATAAGATAGGAAGTGGTGTTGTCTCTGTATTATAGATAGGAAAATGTGGTTCAGAGTATTTGAGTCATTTCCTCCTGGTTGCTAGGAGGTAACTGAGCTGGGATGCAAATCCAGGCGATTTTACGCCCGGACTCCTGCCCTTCACCAGCACTCTGCGTTAACACAGGGTGTGTGGACTCTCTAGGTGACCTCGTTCACACCTGTGGATGCAGCTGCCATCCAAGCATGATGACTCCTGGACTCAGGCACCTCCTCTAGGTCTCCATTTGGGCTGTCTCAGAGACACTTCAAACTAAACATACCCCGAAGTTTATGCAATCCCCCCCCCCCCCCCCGCCAAATCCCATCCTCTTAAGTGTTCCCTCCGTCGGGGAAGGACAGTCTTCCATTTGGTGGTGTGACTCAGACACCTGGACATCATTCCTGACTCATCCCTCCCCTCTCCTTCAGTCCCATATCCAACCCATGGTTAGGTCCTGTCATTGATGCCTCTGAAATACGCCTCAAATCCCCTTCCCCCATCTCCACGCCCCCCACGCTGTGCCCAGGCCACTGTCATCGCTCATCTGACCTGTTGCCGTCGGCCCCCGAGTCGTGTCCTCACTTCCAGCCTTGGCCCTCTTCATCTGCTCCTGACACTGCTGGATAAGAGGCCTTTTAAAAGGCAAGCTGACCATATTATCGCCTGCTTTCATGGCTCTCATTGTTTTCAGATAAAGAACCTCACGGGGACCCCCTTCTCTCTGCTGGCTGTGGTCAGGACCACTGCCTGCTTCACGTGGTTATCTTCATCCTGCTGCTCCCAAAGGCTCTCCTCCCCTCCACCCCCAAGTTTGGTTAACTTACTCATTCTTCAGGTCTTAGACCACATGTCACTTCTTCAGGGACTCCTTCTCGCTGCTCCCCGACTCCCCACCTTACCAGATGGGGACAGGTCTCCAGTAATATATCCTTATAACACCCTGAACCTCATTGTCATAATGCCTTTGCTTCTGTGTTTATTTACTCAAGGACTTTCCTCCTCTGGTAGAATATAAGCTCCCTAAAGGCAAGGACCAAGTTAGTTTTTGCTGACCATTGCATCCCCTGCAGGCATTGATAAATATTCACGGAATCAATATGAGATGAATGACTTTTACAACACAACAGAATTAATTTTGAATGCAACAGATTAAATGGCAAGAACTAAATCTCTGTTGAGTGATAGGGAATGTATTCAATTTTAAGGTAGTTAAAATTTGTTGACCCAAAACTCTCTTCTTCTGGTGTAAGCTTCTTGCCACACTCTGAATATTTCACTGTATAATCCTTTTAATTTTCTCAGTGACATATGACAAAATCTAGTCTTTTCCACCCCTGGGTTTTGAAACTTGACCTCACTGTAGTGTGTGGCAGTCAGAGCGAGCTGCTTTGGGATACGCCTGGCTGTCCCTCTTTCTACCACACTCACCAGACTTCCCTACATCCCCAACTTCCTGGTTCTGCAGCTACCCTGCCTTCAAGTCAGAGCCTATGGCTGGCCCTTGGTTGGGGTGATTCTATTTTTGGCTCCATCCTTGGGTTTTGTGTCCCTACAGCTTCAGCAGAGGTGGAGAGTGCAGAGCTGAGGGTAGAAGGAAGAGAGGGTAGGAGTAAGGGTATTGATGATTGGGTTCATTCCAGGTCCCTGGCAAGAGGGTTATTTGAGGAGATCTGACCTAGAATCCAAACAGCCTAGACGAAAGAACATGGAATGATGAGAACTGCATGAAAGGATGAGATACTAATAGGATTCAATATTTTCAGTGTGCTTTGGGGAAATGATTAAGTGCCAGATCTGCTAACTCTGAGTCTCTGAAATTGGCCCAGAAATGTGCACTTTTATATGCAGCCCAAATAATTCTGATACATGTGGCCCCTGTACTGCACTTTGAAACAACGCTGGCACAGAGTCACCTTTTATTCAGAACGCTGTTAACACTTATTTAAAAAAAAAAAAGCCCACGTTCTCAGCTCTGCTGACTTGCTTGGAACAAGATACATATATTTCGCCAGTGGGCTGATCCTCAGGTCCCTTCTATTAAATGTATTAATGGGTCTCATTGTGTTTTCCGCTTAGAAGCGCAGAGGAGCAGTTACCTGTTTTTCTTTGTGAATCCCAGGCACATCTGTTGCTGAACATCTGGCGTTGTCTGTAACAGGTGTATGCTCAAGATAGCAATGGTGAAAAATCAGATGATGTTGGCCCAGACCACAATCTGCAGCCTGTTACTCCTGCCGAATGGGTCAGTTGAGATGGAAGCCACAGTTTGAGCAGATGTGTGTTAATAATTTAGGGGAGAGTCACAAGTTAAAGGAAAGAGTCCAAGAAGATGGGCTGTCTTGTGAAGTGGGAGAGGCGATTACCAACTGCCCAGGAACCTCATTTTCTTTCTTCCTTTTTATAAGCTCTCATTCCATCCTTACTTTTTTCCCATAAAGCATTAGCTGCTTCTAAAGCCCATGAAGGAGATGAAGGCTGGAAATTTGTCTGAGCAAAAGAAAGCTGTGGCATCAATTGTGGAGCCTCAGTTGGGAGACTGGTAGGTTGTCTGATAGGCTGTCAGGTCATCGGGTTCAGAGCCCTATTATTTAGATGAGGCAATGGAGGCCCAGGGATGTTATGTGATTGAGCCCTGGGACAGGCTCCCTTATCTTTTATTCTGTCTGGAACCTAAAGCTCAGCAAGAGTCCAGATGTAGTTTGCTAGTTCTTCCCACATTTTATCGCAACATGCTAACTCTTAGAGTTCTAGGGAAGGAACTGGTCAGTGATGTCGTGGAGATTGTGTGACTACAGGCTGCTCTCCCGTCTTGTTCTTACTGTAACCTTAGCATTTAAGACAGTGCCAGGCACACTGCAAATGATTGACAAGTCTTAAGAAGCGCTGGTAGCTTCTACTTCTGCATTTCTGGGAACCTTGAGCTGCCTCTGAGCAAAGTCTGTCTACTCTGATAGAGAGGCCACATAGACAGACTGTGTGCCCGGTTGAAAACTGTAGGTGAGACCTTATTTGGAAATAGGGTCTTTGCAGGCAGAACTGCATTAAAATGAGACCATATGGGTTAGATGAAAGCTAGATCCAACAGCTGGTATGCTCATAAGAAGGTGAAAAAGTGAAAGTGTTTGTTGCCCAGTCTTGTCTGACACTTTGCAACCCCATGTACTGTGGGCTGCTAGGCTCCTCTGTCCATGGAATTCTCCAGGGAAAAATACTGGAGGGAGTCACCATTCCCTTCTCCAGGGGATCTTCCTGACCCAGGGATTGAACCAGGTCTGCCGCATTGCAGGCAGATTCTTCACCGTCTGACCTAAGAAGGTCATGTAAGTACACAGACACACACCGGGCAAAGGCCATATGATGCCAGAGGCAGAGATCATAGTGATACAGCTACAAGCCAGGGCACCTCAAAGATTGAGAGCAACTGCCGGAAGCTAGAAAGAGTGACAAAGGACCCTTCCCTGGAGCCTCCAGAGGGAGCATGGCCCTGCTGACACCTTGGCTTTGACTTCCAGCCCCCAGCACTGGGAGAGGACACATGCGTGTCGTTTGAAGCCGCCGGTGTGTGGTCCTTGTTACAGCAGCCCTAGGAGATGCATACACGTGAAGCGGCCTTGGAACCGCACGGAGGGGGAACAAAGACCAGGAGTCCAGTAATCAGGTGGGTTCTCCAGGTGACTCTAGCCCCAGCCTCCATCGGACCGCAGACGTGGAGGACCCCAGGGGTGACCAGCAGAACTGTCAAGGGACCTCAGACACATGAGGTTCCCAGCACGGGGCACCTTGGACAGTCCAGCCCGGTAAAGCCCCTGGATGCCTGCAGCACGGCTATCATCACACGGGCTAGAAGAACCACCTACCTGAGCTAGTCCTCCCGTTGTATTGTGAGAATAAAATGGTTGTTTTAGCCACTACCCTTCGGGATGGTTTTACACGCAGCGATAGACAGCTAAAATATTTGGGCTCCTCAGAAGGAGACTTTGAGATGAGGAAGTGATTTATTAGGAGGTGTTCCTGGGAACACTAGAGGTGGATGAGGAAGTGGGACAGTGAAGGAGAGGCGACCAGGCAAGGATGCAGCACCAAAGTCCCATGGAGGGTTAAGCTTGACCTAATCTCGCAAGGACACTGGAGACAGTGAGAGTCCTAATGCAGCACTGTCCCCTTCAGGGTCAAACATGCTGGCAGGTCTAAACTTCACCTTTCAGTCGTTGGTTAAGAGCTGCCCCAGGGACAGATAAATTCTCAATCACTTCTGGCTCTCTGGGGGGTTGTGAGGAGGAGGTTAGGGGAGGTTAGCAGCGTGAGAGCAGCTCTTCAGCAAGGAGACACGGGTCCCAGGAGTGAAGACACACACAGAAGCAAGTGTGTAAATTAGAGAGAGTGACCTGTTCGTTCCAACTCACCAAGGATTGCGTTCAAAATGGAAAGTCCTGCATCTCGAGAATTTGCTCAATTCTAGGCAAGTCAAGCTGTTAGTTGGCCACCCTAGAAAGGGATCCTAGGGGATGCGGGCAGAAGCCTGGCTGCATCTGCTGCAGCAGATGCATGGATATCTCTACACTGGAGAAAGTGGGGCCCACAGGACTCTCCAGAGGCACCTCTGTAAGAGGCCAGGGATGCTGGAGACCTCCTTAACGATAAGAGCCTGTAAGCTATGATGAGTATAAATGATTTCAAACTGTTTCAAACCCTGTAGAAGGGCTGAGGATGATCAGAGTGGGGAAGTGTCTTTTACTTTGCAGGGAAGGGCATGGGTGAGAGAAGAGGGGCAGAAACACACAGGTGTGACATGAAAGCCAACAGTGGCCTCACAGCGCTGCATCCTCCGTGGGCGAGCGCGGACAGGGAGCAAGGAACCCGGGAGTCAGAGGAGGGGTGGGGGGAAGGAGGAGATGGATTTACTGAAAGGGTTTAAAAAATAATCTGTGCTCCATAATAATCACTCTTGGATGTTTTCTGATGGAAAAGAGCTCGTGGATGAAAATGAAGGCGAAAGATGTCAGGAGAAGGATGAGGCTGGTGGCTGGTGGTTCCCGTAGGGAGGCGAAATGGAGTCCCAGTCACTTCAATTACAAGCAGAGAAGCTGATTTATGTAATTAACCAAAGAGAACTAAGAAATTTATTAGCGGGAATGAGAACTCTTCAGTGAGAAAAGGCAAGAGATAATGGAGAGATTTCATTAAGGTTTATAGATTAATGAATGGTTTGGGGACAATAAACATAAATACGTTTATTTAATCTAGGCATATTAGATGAAAGGGCTTGGTTTTTCAACCAAGAAAGAAATGCTTATAGTATAAATGAAAGGAATGCTATTTTATTTAATTCAACAAGTAAATATATGGAAGACTCTCTGCTTACAGGATGTAATATGTAGGCTAAGTAGATAAAGAGGTTCAAGACAGGTCTGAAGACATTACTGAGCACAAATCTATATCATATCATTAATGACAGATGTTTAAGATTTTCTTGCCCATTTTTCATTTTTATTTAAGTATTTAGGAAATACAAAAGGCCTACAGTGAAAACTCGTTCTCTTGCAGCTGTTCTGTTTGCCCAGCCCTTGCGTCTCCCGACAGTTAATCACTATTATGTACTTCTTGTATCTTATATTTTTAAAACTACATATATAGACAAATAAGAATAAATTCCTTGAAGGCAGGCAGTTTAGTCGGTTTTGTTTGTTGTCCTATCCTCAGAGTCTATAACAGTTCCTGGGACATTGAAGGTATTCAATAAATATATACTAAGTGATCAAATATATTTACCCCCATACGTGTTAAACAAATAGCAGCATCCTATACATAATTCCCTGTTGCATCTTGCTTTATTTATTTGAAAATATGTCCTCAAGATCTTTCCTTATGTGTACATAAAGACCTTCTTCATCCTTTTATAGAGATATAGAGCTGAGTTATATTCCATGGTGTGGATGTGCCTTAATTTATTCAGCCAATCTCATTAATGACTACTTAGTTGGTTTCCAAGTTTTTGTTTTTACAAACATCACTGCAGTGAATAATCTCATGCGATTCTTGTATTTGTGGGATGCGTTTTCAGAAGTGCAACACCAGTTTTTAGGAAGTCATGTCCTCCCCCAAATGTCTCAGATAACAGTGACAGGATTCTTGATCAAATGGACCACTGACCTGCCCTACATGGCATTTATTACCTTTTTTTCAGTAGTCACTGTTGATGCCAGGTGTCTTTAGCCTGGTTAAAAAAAAACCAGAGAGTTTTGCAGAATGAGGAATAGTGAGAAGGATTGGGAAGCAATGAAATTGTCACATGGATGCTCCAGACCAGGCTGAAACATTACTGCAGAGTCAAATCTAAAAACCCCAGCTCTGAGTGGCCATTGCTTGGATGGCTAAGCTGTTTTCACAGTGCTGTGTAGGTTTTAGTTGCCACTGTATCATATAATACACATCTATATTTTTACTTATTTTCTAAGGACAGTTGAGTACCCAGGGTTCTTTGCTGATCTCGTTTCATCACAGCCTTTTATTTTCATCATAGCCGTGGGGCTTTGATCTTATTATTTTGGTCAGACTGTGGCACTGGGGCCATCAGGCTGAAATGACAGTCGGTATATCTCAGTGTTGCTTCTTACAGAGGAGGGCAGAGCCGAATCGGACGTGGATGATGGTGCTAAAAGAAAACAGTCTGTGAATCCTTAACCCAGACACACATGGCTATGCTTCTTTTCACGGACACGTTTCCACAGGAAACATGAAAATAATGATACATGCCCTGCACCCACTGGGAGTGTGGCGGTGAATATTAATAAGATAAGCTTCAAAATTCAGTTTGAGCTCTTCAGCCCTGAGGTTCTTGATAAAAATTGGTTATAGAATTAGTGAGATAAAGAAGCACATCCCAACCATGACCGTTTTTCATTATAGAGTACCTGACAACTGCTTTAAGCCTAGAACTCCAGTACAATACCTAAGAACTTCCAGTACAGTGCATATGTTATTTTTAATATTTGGCTTTATCTTCTTATGTACTTACTAACTGCCAGGGACGGTGGGTAGTTTAGTCAGTCACTGCGCTGGGCTTAGTCGCTCAGTCGTGTCCAACTCTTTCCAACCCCATGAACTGTAGCTCCTCTGCCCACGGGATTCTCCAGGCAAGAATACTGGAGTGGTTGCCATGCCCTCCTCCAGGGGATCTTCCCAACCCAGGGATCGAACCCAGGTCTCCCACATTGCAGGTAGATTCTTTACCAGCTGAGCTACCTGGAAGCCCTTAATCAATCGCTAGATAGGTTTTAAATGTTCACTGGATTCTGTGTAACCTTCAGTCTCAAAAAGAGCCCTGGGCTGCCAGCTGGGAAACGACTTTTCTCTGACTGCTCGCCAACCACCTGGACGCTCGTGGGCAGCCCCTTCGGTGGAGCCTCTGTGTCCTTTTCATCAAACCAGGGTAATGACTGCGCCCTGTGTGTCTCTGTGGATGAATGGGAAAGCTCAGTGAGAACGGGCGGGCAGGTTGTTCGGTAGGATGGTGGTGTTGTTTAGTTGCAAAGATTGTGTGGCTCTTTTGTGATCCCATGGACTGTAGCCTGCCAGGCCCTTCTGTCCACAGGATTTCTCAGGCAAGAGTACTAGAGTGGGTTGCCACTTCCTTCTCCAGGGGATCTTCCCGACCCAAGGACTGAGCCCATGTCTCCTGTATTGGCAGGCGGGCTCTTTACAGCTGAGCCAGCAGGGAAGCCCATTTAGTAGGATAAGGTCCTTTAACGATTACTCTGACTATTAATGTCCATGCAGGCTACTCACACAGGAAAGAAAACGAAGATGTCAGGAAACAAGAGCCACACAATTTAGACCCGGGCTTCTCGACCTCAACTGGACTGTAGACCAGTAACATATCTAAGTTTTCTACTGTGACATATCAAAATTATATAGGTCTACATATGTGTAAAATATGTAAACAAAATATATGTAAAATATGCATTTTGTTGTTCAATCGCTAAGTCATGTTAGACTCTTCGCGACCCCATGGACTTCAGCCCACCAGGCTCCTCTGTCCTTGAGGATTCTCCAGGCCAAGAATACTGGAGTGGGTTGCCATGCCCTCCTCCAGGGGATCTTCTCAACCCAGGGATTGAACCCAGGTCTCCCACATTGCAGGTGGATTCTTTACTATCTGAGCCACCAGGGAAGCCCAAGAATATTGGAGTGGGTAGCCTGTCCCTTCTCCAGGGGATCTTCCCAACCCAGGAATTGAACCGGGGTCTCCTGCGTTGCAGAAGAATTCTTTACCAGCTGAGCTACCAGGGAAGCCCCCAAATATGCATATATCGATATAAAATATAGGGAAAGCAATACTTCAGTGGCAGCAACAATAGAAAAAGGATTTCTCTTTCAGTCAGCTCATACTAAACAGGTCTATGAGGGAAACTGGTTTTCTGCTCCTTATGGAAACAGGAAATGTTAAAGGGACCCAATGCCAAGCTCAGAGCCCTGCCAGCCCGCATTCCAGACCTGGGAACAGGCCCATGTCCTTTGAATACCCTTAGGAGCTTGGTACAGACTCCATTCCAGGAGCTCTGGGGACTCAGTGAAAGGGGGGACAAAAAAACCCCTGTTGATTTTGTTTTTGTTTTTCTTAAAAGTGGACAGCTAACTGGAGGCTGGTGATGCTGGTACCCATGGTGGTGATTAGAGTCTAGCAGGCAGCGAGAATTCACTCAAATGTGTATTGGACTAAGCAGATAATGCAGAAAAGTGAAGTAGCCAACATAAGAATTCTTTTAATCCAGCATCATCACATTTCATATTCAGAACTGCAACTGAGCACCTCATTTCAGGAATACCCAGGAAGACTACGGTTCAACAGACAGCATCACTCCTCTTGGTTGGTGTCCCAGATGGGAATGGAGGCTTCATGTTGCAGCATCCTCTGATTTTTAGTTGAGGCCTAAATCTGAATCTTATGTGACATTATGCTATCTGTATATATGTACTCATATATACATGCATGGATCATTACGTGATACAACCTGGGGTAGTCTCCTGGGGATACCTGGGCCCTCCGGTGGTGGAGAGGAGTTGATGATGTCAGGCAGAAGTAGACATGATTATAACTCAACCATAACATGTTCTCTTCTTCTGGACCTCACCCCAGGCTCCAAGGGTTGAGGGGCTGCTGGGTCATGGCAGAAGCAATCATCAACTTTCTAGGGACTGGCAGTTGAGGAAGGTTACATGTAGTTTGTCCAGAATCATGGATTTCCCTGGCCATAGGAGAATTAATGTGCAGACGGTGGCACTATTCTTTGACAGCTATATGTTTTCCTAAGGAAAACAATATGAATTGTTTTGAATATTACAGGAAAGGTGGGTCCAGGAAATGGAACTTGGTCCTTCCTATAGTTATAAGTGAGTGAAGTCGCTCAGTCGTGTCCAACTCTTTGCGACCCCATGGACTGTATGTAGCCCACCAGGCTCCTCCGTCCATGGAATTTTCCAAGCAAGAATACTGGAGTGTGTTGCCATTTCCTTCTCCAGGGGATCTTTCCAACCTGGGGATCGAACCCAGTTCTCCCGCATAAGTACTTCCCAATGATTTATTGTCTTGCTTCTTTTCACTCCCTGGAATTTCCCAAGTGCTAAGCGACAGGCAAGAAAGTATCTGCCAGGGCACAGGCTAGAACTATGAATTTGGATAGGGTACTTCTATTCAGCTGATTATTTCCATTTTCTCACCCATTAAAGGGTGTAGCAAAGAACATGTTTTCAATATGCTGTGAATGCTGATTTGGAAACCAAAGGCTTGATTCTTTTCTTTTGCTATTAAGCCTGCATGTAGAAATCAGCCACGCCTAATTTAAGCACACCTGTTTCCATTTTGATGATGAGATCAAGGGATTTATAAGCTGGGAAGCAGGGGGGCGGGCACTGGTGCCACAAGTGGTGAAAATCAACACATTGAACACCCAGAGATGCAGTCACGTCCATGATCCCGATTAATACTCACAGCTTCCCCTGAGGAAGGAATCCTTACCTTCATTTTATAATGAAATGAGTTTTTTTTTTTTGAAGACTCTAATTAGAAATCAAAGTGAAAAATAAAAGCGATACACAGGAAAGGAGGAGGAGGAGGGAAAGAAGAGAAACATTAGAAGCTGCCTCCTCCTCACTTGCCTTTAACTTATCTGATTAATCTTTCCTCCCTTCCTCTCACTGGACAGTCCTTAAGGGAAAGCACTTCCAACCTTTGGTCCCTATCCCAGTCTCTATTTCTGGAAGATCTTATCCACTCCAGGCTTGAGTTACAGCCTCTGGAAGATGACTCCCATCTCTACTCCCAGTTCTGTCCTAATTCAAGACGTGTGTCAGCCTTGCTTGCTCCCAGCTCCCAGCACACATAAATGAGCAGGGCGGAAACTGTTTATGGGTGATGGGTATATGTGTGTTGGGGGAGGGAGAGAGTGGGGGACAGAGTCACTCCAGCCCTTTCCAGAATCCTAGTGAGAGAAGGTGGGACCCAAGTGCATCTGCTTAAACCAAGAGGTCAGGAATCTGACTGAATCGGACACCTTGGATCAGCAGCGCCCTCTGGAAATAATGGGTCTGAGTGGTTTTCTAGGGCCCTAAAATTTTCTGGATGTTTTGGATCCCCTCCCAGGTAGGTTCATCGCAGGAGGACACCCATCCATTATCCCTCCAGATGCTATTTCCCTACCAGCCCTGAGGCCTGGGAAGGCCAGCTCTTCCTCTCATTCTCCACAGTCTGGCCTTACCTGGTCTGGCATATACTGTCAGACCCACTCTGCTCTGACCCCTGGCCCCGGATTGAAACTCCAGGATTTGCCGCTTCCTGATTCCAAACTGGACTATATCCTGACATCCCCCAGCAGACTTGGTCTTCCCACACTGGTCCCCTCTGAGGAGCAGAAGCCTGCTTCATTTTCTCATTCTCCATTTGAGTTTTGAGTCAGGTTCCTCCACCCTCTCCCATACCAGCTCCTGACCGACAGAACCAGCAGCTGTCTGTTGGAGTGTATCCACAAATACGTTTTCAACATGCTTCAGATCCCTCAAGACCTAAATAAAATAGGGTCTCTCCTGACCGTGACTCTGGGTCCTTCTTTATGCTCGTACGGAAGAAGAGTCCATGGCGTAGCGTATGTGGCGTAGAATAGTGTAGTCCTCATCCTTAGCTGCCCCGACTTCCTCACTTTTTCCTACTGATGCCGCTCTAGAAAGTCATGACGGTCTTCTCTCCCTCCCCTACTCAGCTCCCACTGCCGTTTTCCTGTGACTTTGCCACTAACGCGGTGCCTTGGTCAATTTTTTTCTTCAAGCTGATCTGGAAATTGAACATAGGCATTCCTTGTTTTATGGTACCTTACTGGGCTTCACAGACATGGTGTTTTTTGTTTTGTTTTGCTTTTGTTTTTACAAATTCAAAGTTTGTGGCAACCCTGCATTGAACAGGGCTAGCAGCACGGGTTTTCCAACAGTGTTTTGCTCACTTTGTGTCTGTGTCGCATACTGGTAATTCTTATATCACTTTGAATTTTATTATTATTACTATAGTTGTTATGGTCATCTGTGATCAGTGATCTTTCATGTGACAACTGTCATTGTTTTGGGGGCACCATGAACCATGTCCCATCTAAGATAGCAAACTTAAGGGATAAATGTGTGTGTTCTGACTGCTCCACTGACTGTTCCCCAACTCTCCCCCTCCTTGGGCCTCTCTACTCCCTGGAACACAATAAAGTTGAAAATAGGCCAATTAGTAGCCCCATGATGACCTCTAAGTATTTAAATGAAAGGAAGGGTTGCATATCTGTCACTTTAATTTAAAAGCTAGAAAAGATCAAGGTTAGTGAAAAAGGCATGTCGAAAGCTGAGACAGGCCAAAAGCTTGGCCTCTTTTCCAAATAGTTGACAAAGTTGTGAATGCAAAGGAAAAGTTCTTGAAGGAAATCAAAGTGCTACTCCAGTGGACACACGAATGGTAAGAAATAGAAACAGCCTTACTGATGATATGGAGAAAGTTTTAGTGGTTTGGATAGAAGATCAAACCAGCCATAACATTCCTTTAAGCCAAACCATAATCCTAAAAAAGGCCCTGACTGTCTTAAATTCTGTGAAGACTGAGAGAGATGAAGAAGCAGCAGAAAAAAAGCTTGAAGTCAGCAGAGGTTGGTTCCTGAGGTTTAAGGAAAGCTGCCTCCATAATATCAAAGTATGAGGGGAAACAGCAAGTGCAGGTTATCCAGGAGATATAGCTAAGGTAATCCATGAAAATGACTACATGAAACAACAGATTTTTCCAAAATATATGAAAGTCTTAAGGCTATGGTTTTTCCAGTAGTCAGGTATGCATGTGAGAGTTGGACTATAAAGAAAGCTGAGCACTGAGGAATTGATGCTTTTGAACTGTGGTGTTGGAGAAGACTCTTGAGAGTCCCTTGGACTGCAAGGAGATCCAACCAGTCCACCCTAAAGGAGATCGGTCCTGGGTGTTCATTGGAAGGACTGATGCTGAAGCTGAAACTCCAATACTTTGGCCACCTGATGTGAAGAGCTGACTCATTGGAAAAGACTCTGATGCTGGGAAAGACTGAGGGCAGGAGGAGAAAGGGACGACAGAGGATGAGATGACTGGATGGCATCACCAACTCGATGGACATGGATTTGAGTAAACTCCGGGAGTTGGTGATGGACAGGGAGGCCTGGCGTGCTGTGATTCATGGGGTTGCAAAGAGTTGGACACGACTGAGAGACTGAACTGAACTGAACTTACATTGGAAGAAGATGCCAGTTAGAACTTTCGTAGTGAGACAGGAGAAGTCAGTGCGTCACTTCACATCTTCAAATGACAAGGTGACTCTCTTGGTAGGGTCTAATGCAGCTGGTGACTTAAGTTGAAGCCAGTGCTCATTTACCATTCTAAAAATTCTAGGGCCCTTCAGAATTATGCTGTATCTACTCTGCCTGTGCTCAAAAAATGGAACAACCAAAATCTGGATGACAGCATGTCTTTTTACAACATGGCTTATGGAATATAAGCTGATTGTTGAGACTCACTGCTCAGAAATAAGATTCTTTTCAAAATATTACCACTTATTGACAATGCACCTGGTCACTCAAGAGCTCTGATGGAGATATATCTTGTTTTCATGCCTGCTAACACATCCATTCTGTAGCTCATGGATCAAGGAGTCATTTCAACTTTTAAGTCCTCAGTTCAGTTGAGTTGCTCAGTCGTGTCAGACTCTTTGTGACTCCATGGACTGCAGCACGCCAGGCCTCCCTGTCCATCACCAGCTCCTGGAGCCTACTCAAACTCATGTCCATCATATTGCTGATGCCATCCAACAATCTCATCCTCTCTCGTCCCTTTCTCCTCCCGCCCTCGATCTTTTCCAGCATCAGGGTCTTTTCCAATCAGTCAGTTCTTTGCATCAGGTGGCCAAAGTATTGGGGCTTCAACTTCAGCATCAGTCCTTCCAATGAATATTCAGGACTGATTCCTTTTAGGATTGACTGGTTGGATCTCCTTGCAGTCCAAGAGACTCTCAAGAGTCTTCTCCAACACCACAGTTCAGAATCATCAATTCTTCAGTGCTCAGCTTTCTTTATAGTCCAACTCTCACATGCATACCTGACTACTGGAAAAACCATAGATTTGACTAGACAGACCTTTGTTGGCAAAGTAACATCTCTGCTTTTTAATGTGCTGCCTAGGTTGGTCATAGCTTTTCTTCCAAGGAGTAAGCATCTTTTAATTTCATGGCTGCAATCACCATCTGCAGTAATTTTGGAGCCCCCCAAAATAAAGTCTGTCACTGTTTCCATTGTTTCCCCATCTATTTGCCATGAAGTGATTGGACCAATGCCATGATCTTAGTTTTCTGAATGTTGAGTTTTCAGGCAACATTTTCACTCTCCTCTTTCACTTTCATTAAGAGGCTCTTTAGTTCTTCTTCACCTTCTACCATAAGGGTGGTGTCATCTGTGTATCTGAGGTGATTGATATTTCTCCTGGCAGTCTTCATTCCAGCCTGTGCTTCATCCAGCCTGGCGTTTTGCAATGATACACTCTGCATATAAGTTAAACAAGCAGGGTGACAATATACAGCCTTGATGAAAGCTTTTCCCAATTTGGAACAAGTCTGTTGTTCCATGCCCATTTCTAACTGTTGCTTCTTGAATTGAATACAGATTTCTCAGGGGGGCAGGTCAGGTGGTCTGGTATTCCATCTCTTGAAGAATTTCCATGGTTTGTTGTGATCCACACAGTCAAAGGCTTTGGCACAGTCAATAAAGCAGAAGTAGATGTTTTTCTGGAACTCTCTTGTTTATTCGATGATCCAGTGGATGTTGGCAATTTGATCTCTGGTTTCTCTGCCTTTTCTAAATCCAGTTTGAACATCTGGAAGTTCACGGTTCACGTACTGTTGAAGCCTGACTTGGAGAATTTTGAGCATTACTTTGCTAGCGTGTGAGATGAGAGCAATTGTGCAGTAGTCTGAGCATTCTTTGGCATTGCCTTTCTTTGGGATTGGAATGAAAACTGACCTTTTCCAGTCCTGTGGTCACTACTGAGTTTTCCAGATTTGCTGGCATATTGAGTGCAGCACTTTCACAGCATCATCTTTGAGGATTGGAAATGGCTTAACTGGATTCCATCACCTCCACTAGCTTTGTTCATAGTGATGCTTCCTAAGGCCCACTTGACTTCGCATTCCAGGATGTCTGGCTCTAGGTGAGTGATCACACCATCGTGATTATCTGGGTCATGAAGATCTTTTTTGTATAGTTCTTCTGTGTATTCTTGTCACCTCTTGTTAGTATCTTCTCTTTCTGTTAGATCCATACCATTTCTGTCTTTTCTTGAGCCCATCTTTGCATGAAATGTTCCCTTGGTATCTCTAATTTTCTTAAAGAGATCTCTAGTGTTTCCCATTTTATTGTTTTCCTCTATTTCTTTGCATTGATCACTGAGGAAGGCTTTCTTATCTCTCCTTGCTATTCTTTGGAACTCTGCATTCAAATGAGTATATCTTTCCTTTTCTCCTTTGCTTTTAGCTTCTCTTCTTTTCTCAGCTATTTGTAAGGCCTCATCTAAGTACTAAAGAAATACATTTCATAAGGCTGTAACTGCCTTAGATAATGATTGCTCTTATGAATCTGGGCAAAGAAAATTGAAAACCTTCTGGAAAGCATTCACCATTCCAGATGCCATTAAGAACATTTGAGATTCATGGGAAGAGAGCAAAATATCAACATTAACCGCAGTTTGGAAGAAGTTGATTCCAACCCTCATGGATGACTTTGAAGGGTTCAAGACTTCTGTGGAGGATGTAACTGCAGATGTGGTGGAAATAGCAAGAGAACTAAAATTAGAAGTGGAGCCTGAAGATGTGGCTGAATTGCTGCAATCTTGTGATAAAACTTGAACGGATGAGGAGTTGCTTCTTATAGATGAGCAGAGAAAGTGGTTTCTTGAGATAATCTACTCCTAGTGAAGATGCTGTGATGATGTTGAAATGACAACAAAGGATTTAGAATATGACGAAAACTTTAGTGGACAAAGCAGGGGCAGGGTTTGAGAGAATTGACTTCAATTTTTAAAGAAGTTCCACTTCAGATAAAACGCTGTCCAACAACGTTGCACACTACAGGGAAATCACTTAGGAAAGGAAGAATCAATGGGTGCAGCAAACTACTCTTGCCTTCTTTTAAGAAACGGCCACAGCCATCCTAACCTTCAGCAACCACCACCTTGATCAGTCAGCAGTCATCAACATCAAGTCAAAAAGAGGATGACCCTTTAAAGGGTCAGATCATGGTTAATGTATTTCAGCAATAAAGTATTTAAAATTAAGATATGTAGATTGTTTTTTAGGCATAATGTCACTGCACAGTTAATAGACTACAGTATAGTGTAAATACAGCTTTTATATGCACTGGGAAATCAAAAAAAATTCCTCTGATGATTTATTGTGGTGGTTAGGAACTGAACCACAGTATTTCAAGGGTATGTTTGTACATACATTAAATTGCTTTCAGAGTAGTAGCTGTTCCATAAAGGATGGTTATAATTTAAAAACTGTATGCACTATTATCAGCTTGACTTACCACTGTCCTCTTACACTTATCTCTTTGCGTTTCTCAGATTAATTGTATCACAGCATAATGGGCTCAAACACACTGTTGTGGGGCCTTGGGCATGTTACTCCTCTGAATCTCAGCTTCACATCTGTAAAATGGACATAATACCTCCCTCAGTTACAACGTGAAATCTGACCATATAGATAAAATGGTTAGCACTGTGCCTGGCATACAGAGTGACAATCAGCATTATCACTCTTTCAAGCCTTTGCTCATGTTGGTCTTCTCTTAGAATGCTGATTCTCCTTTTCATTTTGCAAAATTCTAGAAGACCTGGCTGCAATACCCTTTTTTCCCAGTGGAGTCATCTTTCCTCAATCGCGTCTCATTGCATCCAGGTTTACTATTACAGTTTATTGCATTATGTATGTGGATTTGCCACTTTTCCTCCTTGCCTCATCCTGGTATTCAGAATGCTCCATTTTAGCTTTCTTTTCTCCCAGTGTTCCTCTAATACTTCCTCCAGGCCATCTGATCCCTTCATATCATAACACACTCCCATGACTGTCTTTCCTTCTGCTGGAATGACTTTTCCTATTTTTCTTTGCAACTGGACTCTTAACTCATTCATCAGGGACCAACTCTATGAATTCTCTGTTTCCTCCAAGTTAGAATTACTCTCTCATCCAGCTTCAATAACACTGTTTATTTCTCTCTTAGGAAACTTGGCATGATAACATTTTAATTATACATATCTATCTTTCCCATTAGAATGTGAACTCTTGGAGGGAAGGATAATGTCTTATTCTTGTCTGTTTCTCTCAGTACCTAATACGGTGCTCAGAATAGAGGAGTAATTTATCAAAATTTTTGTTGCATTTGTCCTATATAAATGTGCTGAAAAAGCATCTGCCTAAACCAAGAGGTAAGGTATAAGACACTTCTGAATCAGCACTGCCTTCTGTGAAGCTCATGGGTTCCTGAATGGTTTCCAAGAACCAGATGAATAGATGGTCTAAAATGTATCACAGGGGCCATCTGAGATAAAATATCCAGTGATGAACATAAATATAGGCTAACATAATGACCAGCAAAGTCCAGGAAGCATAAAAGAAATTGGGTCACATGCAAGGGCAATAGGCCAGTAAAACTAAGAAAAAAAATCTAATAAACTCTGGCTGTGATCTTAGTTCCTATGTATTATGAATAATCCTTATTGAAATTTATGCTTGTGGAAAACTGGCCAGTTTCAGTCTCAGCATGATTAGGTCAGGGACATTTCCTGTTATCAATAGGAAGCTGCTCTACAATTAAATGGATCAATGATGCAGTGAACTGAATTAGTTGTTTTTTTATAGTCAGGTAATTGAACTGGTTGTGCAGTCTACATATTTTTAGTAGTACAAGCGTGATCTTTGAATCTATCGTGTAGGAAGATGCTTGGGCTGCTTTAGCTTATTGATTTGAGAAGCAGTAAAAGGAACTGGGTTTGGTTAGGAAGAGAGTGAAATAGCATCAGTAAGGTGGTGCAGTGGATGCACATTTGACATGCTTAGTAGGTTTATGGGGATGGTGATTTTTGAGAACAATTTCCAAATCTGGTCTAATTCAGTTAGTACTATAATATAGCTTACAATATGACGGAATGTTCTGTTGTATATTTACTGCATTTGGTTCTGGTTCTGGTCTATGGGACATTACAATACTTACTATTTGTGGCATGCTGGTAAACTGCCTCTCTGTTCCGTTTTCTTTCTTTTTTTCCCCACTTTTTAAAAATTATGTTTATTTTTTATTGAAGGATAATTGCTTTACAGAATTTTGCTGTTGTCTGTCAAACTTCAGTATGAATCAGCCATAGGTATACATACATCCCCTCCCTTCTGAACCTCCCTCCCGTCTCCCTCCCCCTCCCACCCCTCTAGGTTGATACAGAGCCCCCGTGTGAGTTTCCTGAGCCAGAGAGCAAATTCCCACTGGCTATCTATTTTACGTATGGTAATGTAAGTTTCCATGTTACTCTTTCCATATGTCTCACCCTCTCCTCCCCTCTCCCCATGTCCATAAGTCTATTCTCTATGTCTGTTTCTCCATTGCTGCCCTGTAAATAAATTCTTCAGTACCATTTTTCTAGACTCTGTATATATGCATTAGAATACAGTATTTATCTTTCTCTTTCTAACTCACTTCACTCTGTATAATAGGTTCTAGGTTCATCCACCTCATTAGAACTGACTCAAATGTGTTCCTTTTTATGGCTGAGTAATATTCCATTGTGTATAGGTACCACACTTCTTCATCCATTCATCTGTCGATGGACATCTAGGTTGCTTCCATGTTCTAGCTATTGTAAATAGTGCTGCAGTGAACAATGGGATACATGTGTCTCTTTTGATTTTGGTTTCCTCAGGGGATATGCCTAGGAGTGGGATGCTGGGGCATATGGTGGTTTTATTCCTGGTTTTTTAAGGAATCTCCATACCATCTTCTGTAGTGGCTGCATCAATTTACATTCCCACCAACAGTGTAAGAGAGTTCCCTTTTCTCCACACTCTCTTCAGCATTTATTGTTTGTAGACATTTTGATGATGGTCATTCTGACTGGTGTGAGGTGATATCTCATTGTAGTTTTGATTGGCATTTCTCTGGTAATGAGCGATGTTGAGCATCTTTTCATGTGTTTGTTAGCCATCTGTATGTCTTCTTTGGGGAAATGTCTGTTTAGGTCTTTTTCCCACTTTTTGATTGGGTTGTTTGTTTTTCTGGTACTGAGTTGTATGAGCTGCTTGTATATTTTGGAAATTAATCCTTTGTCAGTTTTTTCATTTGCTGTTATTTTCTCCCATTCTGAGGGTTGTCTTTTCACCTTGCTTATAGTTTCCTTTGCTGTGCAAAAGCTTTTAAGTTTAATCAGGTCCCGCTTGTTTACTTCTGTTTTTATTTCTGTTACTCTAGGAGGTGGGTCATAGAGGATCTTGCTTTGATTTATGTCATCGAGTGTTCTGCCTATGTTTTTCTCTAAGAGTCTTATAGTTTCTGGTCTTACATTTAGGTCTTTATTCCATTTTTAATTTATCTTTGTGTATGGGGTTAAGAAGTGTTCTAATTTCATTCTTTTACATGTAGTTGTCCAGTTTTCCCAGCACCATTTACTGAAGAGGCTGTTTTTGCCCCATTGTATATTCTAGCCTCCTTTGTCAAAAATAAGATACCCATAGGTGCATGGGTTTAGTTCTGGGCTTTCTATCTTGTTCCATTGGTCTATATTTCTGTTTTTGTGCCAGAACCATACTGTCTTGATGACTGTAGCTTTGTAGTGTAATCTGAAGTCAGGAAGGTTGATTTCTCCAGCTCCATTCTTCTTTCTCAAGACTGTGCTGGCTATTTGGGGTCTTTTGTGATTCCATATGAAATGTGAAATCTTCTGTTCTAGTTCTGTGAAAAATGCCATTGGTAATTAGATAGGGATTGCATTGAATCTGTAAATTGTGTTTGGTAGTATAGTCATTTTCACAGTATTGATTCTTCCTACTCAGGAACAAGGAATATCTCTCCATCTGTTTATGTCATCTTTGATTTCTTTTATTAGTGTCTTATAATTTCCTGTGTACCATTCTTTTGTGTCCTTAAGTAAGTTTATTCCTAGATATTTAATTCTTTTTGTTGCAATGGTGAATGGGTTGATTCCTTAATTTCTCTTTCAAATTTTTCATTGTTAGTATATAGAAATGCAAGTGATTTCTGTGTACTGATTTTGTATCCTGCAACTTTGCTAAATTCACTGGTTAGTTCTAGTAATTTTATGATACTAACTTTAGGGTTTTCTATGTACAGTATCATGTCATCTGCAGACAGTGAGAGCTTTACTTCTTCTTTTCCAATCTGGATTCCTTTTATTTATTTTCCTTCTCTGATTGCTGTAGCTAGAACTTCCAGAACTATGTTGAATATAGTGGCAAAAGTGGATACCCTTGTTTTGTTCCTGATCTTAGGGGGAATGCTTTCAGTTATTCACCATTGAGAATAATCTTTGCTGTAGACTTATCATATATGGCCTTTACTATGTTGAGGGTGGCCTTGTAGAATGAGTTTGGAAGTGTTCCTTCCTCTGCAATTTTTTGAAAGAGTTTTAGAAGGATAGGCATTAGCTCTTCTCTAAATGTTTAATAGAATTCTCCTGTGAAGCCATCTGGTCCTGGGCTTTTATTTTGGGGGGAGATTTTTGATCACAGCTTCAATTTCAGTGCTTGTAATTGGGTTGTTCATAAATTCTGTTTCTTCCTGGTTCAGTCTTGGAAGATTGAAGTTTTCTAAGACTCTGTCCTTTTCTTCCAGGTTATCTGTTTTATTGCCACATAGTTGCTCATAACAGTCTCTTATAATCCTTTGTTTTTCTGCATTATCTGTTGTAACCTCTCCTTTTTCATTTCTAATTTTGTTGATTTGATTCTTCTCTCTTTTTTTCTTGATGAGTATGGCTAATGGTTTGTCAATCTTGTTTATCTTCTCAAAGAACCAGATTTTAGTTTTATTAATCTTTACTGTTGTTTCTTTCATTTCTTTTTCATTTATTTCTGCTCAGATCATTATGATTTCTTTTCTTCTACGAATTTTCAGGTTTTTTGTTCTTCTTCTTCCAGTTTTAGGTGTAAAGTTAGGTTGTCTATTTGATGTTTTTCTTGTTTCTTGAGGTAGGATTGTATTGCTATAAACTTCCTTAGAACTGCTTTTGCTGCACCCCATAGGTTTTGAGTTGTTATGTTTTCATTGTCATTTGTTTCTAGAAATCTTTTGATTTCCTTTTTTATTTCTTCAGTAATCTGTTGGTTATTTAGAAACATGTTGTTTAATCTCCATGTGTTTGTGTTTCTTATGGTTTTTTTTTTTTTTCTTGTAATTGATATCTAGTCTCATAGCACTGTGGTAGGAGAAGATGCTTGAAATGATTTCAATTTTCTTAAATTTACTGAGGCTTGATTTGTGACCCAAGATGTGGTCTGTCCTGGGGAATGTTCCTTGTGCACTTGAGAAAAAGGTGTACTCTTCTGCATTTTGATGGAATGTCCTGAAGATATCAATGAGATCCATCTCATCTAATGTATCATTTAAGACTTGTGTTTCCCTTATTAATTTTCTTTTTTGATGATCTGTCCATTGGTGCGAGTGGGGTGTTAAAGTCTCCTACTATTATTGTGTTACTGTCAATTTCTCCTTTTATGTCTATTAGTGTTTGTCTTATGTACTGAGGTGCTGCTATCTTGGGTGCATAGACATTTACAACTGTTACGTCTTCCTCTTGGATTGATCCCTTGATCATTATGTAGTGTCCTTCCTTATCTCTTATAATCTCCTTTGTTTTAAGGTCTATTTTGTCTGTTGTGAGGATTGCTACTCCAGCTTTCTTTTGCTTCCATTTGCATGGAATATGTTTTTCCATCCTCTCACTTTCAGTCTATATGTGTCTTGAGATCTGAAGTGGGTTTCTTGTAGACAGCATATATATGGGTCTTGTTTTTGTTTCCATTCAGCCAGTCTGTAGATTTTGGTTGGAGTACTTAATCCATTTGCATCTGAAGAAATTATTGATATATACGTTCCTATTGGAGAAGACAATGGCAACCCACTCTAGTACTCTTGCCTGGAAAATCCCATGGACAGAGGAGCCTGGTAGGCTGCAGTCCATGGGGTTGTGAAGAGTCAGACATGACTGAGCGACTTCACTTTCACTTTTAACTTTCACCCATTGGAAAAGGAAATGGCAACCCACTCCAGTGTTCTTGCCTGGAGAATCCCAGGGACGGGGGAGCCTGGCGGGCTGCTGTCTCTGGGGTTGCAGAATTGGACACGACTGAAGTGACTTAGCAGCAGCAGCAGTAGCATGTTCCCACTGCCATTTTCTTAATTGTTTGGGGTTGATTTTGTAGATCTTTTTTCTTCTCTTGTATTTCTTGACTATATGAGTCCCTTTAACATTTGTTGTAAAGCTGGTTTGGTGGTACTGAATTCTCTTAACTTTTGCTTGTCTGAAAAGCTTTTTATTTCTCCATCAATTCTGAATGAGATCCTTGCCAGGTACGATAATCTTGGTTGTAGATTTTTCCCTTTCGGTACTTTAAATATACCCGTCCATTCCCTTCTGACCTGCAGAGCGTCTGCTGAAAGATCAGTTGTTAAGTGTATGGGGTTTCCCTTGTATGTTACTTGTTGCTTCTCCCTTGCTGCTTTTAATATTCTTTCTTTGTGTTTAGTCTTTGTTCGTTTGATTAGTATGTGTCTTGGTGTGTTTCTCCTTGGGTTTATCCTGTATGGGACTCTTTGTGCCTCTTGGACTTGATTGACTATTTCCTTTTCCATATTGGGGAAATTTTCAACTATAACATCTTCAAAAATTTTCTGATACCCTTTCTTTTTCTCTTCTTCTTCTGGGACCCCTATAATTCGAATGTTGGTGCATTTGATATGGTCCCAGAGATCCCTGAGACTGTTCTCAGTTATTTTCATTCTTTTTTACTTTATTCTGCTCTTCAGAAGTTATTTCCACCATTTTATCTTCCAGCTCACTGATTTGTTCTTCTGCTTCAGATATTCTGCTATTGATTCCTTCTAGAGTATTTTTAGTTTCAGTAATTGTGTTGTTTGTCTCTGTATGTTTATTCTTTAATTCTTCTAGGTATTTGTTAGTTGATTCTTGCATTTTCTCCATTTTGTTTTCAAGGTTTTTGATCATTTGTACCGTTATTATTCTGAATTCTTTTTCAGGTTGTTCGCCTTGCTTGCATGGCTGCATGGCTTTCCTCCACAGGCATTTCCCACCACAGTCTCCTCCCTCACATCCCCTCAATCCGTCTCTCCACAGTCAACAGCAGCTCTCGCCCTGGGGTTGCTCCATAATCCCTAAAGTCCAGCTCCCAGCCACTGTGCCGTCCAGGGGACCAGCGTTCCTGTCCAGGGTATGTATGGCTGCAGCAAGGACTGTCTGATTCTCATCCCATTTAGGCTGCCACAGATCAGCTATTTTACTCTTAGCCTTAAATGTTTCTCCTCTGACTCAGATAATTGCCCTGATGTGGGGATCAGACCCCTGCTTCAGTTCCCCCACCCACTGAGGGCCAGTCCAGTCCTACGAACACTCCTGTTCCCCCCCCCCCCCCCACTTCTCTTGTCCTACTGAGTTTTGCGTGGTTCTATATATTCTTTTCCACTGATCAGGTCCTCCTGTCTGCACTCAGCTGCATGCACTTCTGTGTCTGAAGGTGTATTCCTGATGTATCCGTGGAGAGAGATGTACTCCACGTCCACATACTCCTCCGCCATCTTTTTCACCTCTTGTCTTTTTGTTTTGTTAAGCCCTGATTTTTAGTGTTTTCCTATTTCTATGGTGTAAATACTCCCATTATGGGCTGATTTTAAGCTACCAACAGTTTAACAACCACTCTCAAAATTTCTGAATCTCTGATAATGAGCTCTTAGGGGCTGGTACACCATTGCAAGCTACTACAAACAGTGAACCTATCAAAATTTAAAATCATGCAGTCTTAGGACTAGAAGCATCCAGAATATGCTAGTCCTACTCCTAACTTTTCAGAAGAAGAAAATTAATGCTGAAGATAAGTAACATTCTAAAAGTCATGCAGAAAATTACTAGAAAAGTTGGGATTGGAATCAAGGTGTTTGGACTCCCCATGCAGTGGTCGATGCCAAAGCCTTTATATAGGGAGTAGAGAAACAAGTAGTTCTTGGCTATGAATGGAAATCTGACTGTATAATCGTGTGTTGGGCTCTGGATGGGACAGGATGGGTGACAGGGGCTGTGAACATGAAGCTCCTCAGAGTTGCTCCAACTGTGTTAAGAATCACTTAAAAAACTGTGCAGTTTGTAATCTTGGTTTGTTAAATGGGCAGGGCACTTAACCTTTCGTAGCTTTGGTTTTACTATTTTTTAAAGACAGTTTTTAATATTAGTATATCTTAAACTCCAGTGGGAAATAATCTAGGGTACTTTATTAAAAATCATTTCAGATGGGCTTAATTTTAAGATAACTCACAGAAGAAGCACTAATTTAGATCCTCTTTGAAGACCCTTTTGGATCTAAGGTAGTGTTTATCTGTTTACTCATAGCCAGGAAATGTTTCTGGAGTGGTAATTCCTTAAAGGAGTTCTTAGATTAGCTGCATCAAAGGCACCTGAGGAGCTTTTTAAAATTTCTGACCACCCAAGGTTCCACCTAAGACCTGTGCAATAAGAACTGAGGGAGAGGAGGGCTGGGAAATTGGGTATTTTTTTTTTTTTTTTTTTTAAGAAGTTGCCTATTTGATTTTGATTCCATAGTAGAGTTAGGAACTTCAGAGGTTTCCAACCTAGAGAATGCTGTGTAGGGTAAGGAAGTGATAACTTGCCATTGACTACTGACCCGTAGAGTAGGGGTCGTGTGCAAAGATTTTATCCAATAGTTTCTCAAATAGGGGATGGGAAAAAGCAGCTGATGAGCTCTAGGACACTATCTGAGGAGCAACTGGAAAGTGTCCTTGTAGTTCTTAGCGGTGCAAGGACAGAGTATGAGTGGACCAAGGTGGCCTGAAATAAAGTACTAATGGTTTCTCAGCAAATCACAGGTTTGCATGTCTGTATCGAAAGCACCCACTTATGGAAATCTAATGCTTGAGGTGTAGTCTTTAGAACACGCTAAGATGAACACATTAAGATGATTCTTGCCCTCCTCTTCCCTGTATTTGTAAAAAGACTTGTCAAACGACAACAAACTAGTGAATCCAAAATTGCTTTTACCCTTTAAAAGACCATGCCACCTTTTCAAATATAAAGTTTTAGGAATTATGACTTGGTTGTTGGGCGCATTCAGTTTTTAAAAAGGTAAAGCTTTGACAATGATTGCTATTTGACCACAAAATAGGGGGGATCTTTTCTAACTACTGTAATCACATTGTTGTAACAAAGACTGCTTTAAAGAAAACACAAAAAGCATTTCAGGCTGGCAGAAAAGAGTTTTAAGAAGAAAAGCATTTGGGCATTTAATCCTAGGTTCTCTACAAAGGTTCCTAAATCCATAAAGTCTACTGACCCTCAGCATTCAAACCCATGCTTGTTAACCATCCACGTCACACAGAAGAGTTTTGAATCAGAGAATTACATGTTTTCTCATCTTCCTTCACAGGTCCACCTGTTCTAATAAAAGGTTGGAAAATAATCTAAGATGTGCATACTGATTTTTCATGCCATTTACCTAAATCTACATTCTTAAAGGGTATTCTCAGTGAAGAGGGTCTCTGCTGTTACATTATTTGTTTAAAAAAAAAAAAAAAAGAACTACATTTGCTGCTTGCAGATTTACAATGTAGATGAGAAGTCCTGAAGGAAATGAAACTTGTTTAACGCTTCTCAAATTTACTGGTTATAAAAACATTTGCTTATGTTTAAACTCATGGGAAATGCTGACCTAGGTTAATTAAGAGGGCAGTAGAGAAACAGTTCCTTAGAGGTGTCAGAAAGTTGTTCCTACTTCATCAATGAATAAATGATTATGTAAATTTAAGACATGTTCAATAGGCCATATAATTTTATTGGAGAGGTCATACAATTCACACAAGTTGCCTATTTGCATCAAAGGGAAACTTACTTTATACAAAGCATATCATTTCCAAGAACCATCATTTTGTTTTCATTTTTTTACCTTTATACTTTGAAATAATTTCGGATTTATAGAGAAGTTCTAAAAATGTATAGTGGATTTCTATATGTTTCTATATATTATTCTCTCAAATCTCAAAATGTTAACAGTTAACCACATTTTAAAAATCATTCTCCTTATGTGTGTGTGAAACACACACACAAGTATACATTTTTTTTCCCTGAACCATTTGAGAGCAAGTTGGTGACATGATGCTTCTTTGCCTCCAAATACTTGTATTGCTAAAACAAAGGACATCCTTATAACTATAGCACAAATATAAAAAAATAATGTTGATTTAACACTATTATCCAGTCTATAGATCTTAACCTTACCTGTCTCAGTAATGTCATTTTCTAACAAATAAAGATTTTTTTGTTTTGTTTTGTTTTGTTTTGGACTGGTATTCAGTCTTGACTCGTTTGTTGCATTTAATTATGTCTCTTTCACCTCCTTTAATCTGGAGCAATTCCTCAGTCTGTTTTTCATGACCTTGTAATTTTTTTTTTAATTTTACAGCCTCTCTTGATTTTTTTAAAATTTAATTTTAATTGGAGGATAATTGCCTACCATATTGTGCTGGCTTCTGCCATAGAGCAGTGTGAGTCAGCCCCAAGTACACGTTTTTGAAGAACAGAGGCCCTTTTGTGAAACATCCCTCCACTGGGTTTGTCTGATGTTTTCTCATGACTATTAACAGTCATGCACTTTCAGGAATATGTGCTCCTTTCAGGAGAAACATGATATCTACTTGTTTCACTGCTAGTAACGTTAACATTTGGTCCCTTAAAGTGATATGTCCCAGGTTTCTCCACTGTCAAGTCATGATT